>NC_139346.1:154802266-154972266 GCF_055883805.1 Amblyomma maculatum
CAAATGAGAAAGCGAAATGAGTTGTCTGAAGTGAGCAGCTGGCGGAATTACTCAGATAAACGCGCGGTTCATTGACCGACACCGGCGGACAGGGCGATACACTTTGTTGGCCTCTTCCCCTTTTATTATGCTTTATACTCTTAATCGCTGATAAGTGAAATTAAGAAGAAAGTACGCGCAATAATGCGCGCACATCGGTGGCATGCTTATCGGGAACAATACGGGATGCTTTTGCGTCACACTTTAAGGCGTATATAAATGCATTAAATAGCGCGCCTATAGGAGTATAGCCGATTATAAACTCTCTTCTGCTGCTTTTACACTACGGTGTATGTTCAGAATATCTCTGACTACAATGTCACGCCTGCGCTTTCTACGGTTACTCCACAATCATGCACTAAACGTTTTAGTGCAGGCTATAGATGCCCGAAAGTGAAACAGTAAGAAAGGTGTGACTTTTTCGCGCTCCTATTAAAAAGAAATTTTCTTCTGCCGTAATTTCCAAATTTCACCTGTTCTGTGGCAGAGTATTGCATTCGATGCTTTATTGTATACGTGTAAACCAGTCATCCTTCTGAAAGGATAACCGGTCTGAAAGGGTGCCACCGCTTCATCGTCTGCCTTGTCTTCCTGAGGTGCGGCCGTCATGGTTCATTACACTTCGAATGATTTTGACCATTTTCACTCGCCTGCGAGAACCATCAGAAAGCGCTTCTGTATACGTGTTCGTCGTATTAACTGCCACCTCGAACGACAATACACTTAACGTCTGCATGAAGGCTCTGTCGGACGCCCTTCCGTCAGCAGCATAGCAGGAAATAGCCTATTTCGATTCCGATAAGCCACTCAATTATTTTGCATGACACGAGTAGGTGTGGATTAAGTTTTAGACGGCAAACCTGCGATTTTAGACTACTCTTAGAAAGCAGCGAGCATATTTCGCAAGCTTATTTATTGTACTACTTAGATATGTGTATTACCTATACCGATGCAAACTTGTCCAGTGATTTTGACTCGCCTGCGAGAACCATGAGAAAGCACTTGGTACCATCAGAAAGCGATTGGAACCATCAGGTGATTGGAACAATCAGAAGATGATTCGACGCAAGGGAAACTGATACTGATGCCTGTTTTTTCAGACTCCATTCGTTTCTAAGCAGGAGCTGTACCATCTAGCCTTACAAGCTGCTGGAAACAGTGTACTGCGAACTGTTGAACATTTTCGAGGAAGTTAATTTTCGCGGTTTATTTAAATGACAAGCTGTTGGCGAAACATATGCGTCGCGAGCAATGAGAGATACTACAAGCGATTCAAACTCTTCCCTTCGTATAAGACACATTCCGATATCGCCTGGTTATGAGGTAGTAGTTTCTGCGGTTAGCAAACGTAAAATATCATAGTTATCGATTCATGGCACGAGTGAGTGAGTGAGTGAGTGAGTGAGTGAGTGAGTGAGTGAGTGAGTGAGTGAGTGAGTGAGTGAGTGAGTGAGTGAGTGAGTGAGTGAGTGAGTGAGTGAGTGAGTGAGTGAGTGAGTGAGTGAGTGTTGGAGACTCTTGTGAAGCTCGTTTCGGAGTAGAATGGCATCTGACGGCGTGAGATACAGTGCTTCGAAACCACAAGGTGCAATTATTCACCTTGTACCTTCCACTTGTGACCGATTTTTAATTAGTAAAATTAAATATGAGTTCAAATTACAGCCGCAGCTGGTATTAGCTGTTTGACGTAGCAAAGCACCATGACGGCAATATTTCCACACATTGTCGAGCAACGGTAACGAGCCGTCACGTTGCAGCAAATAAGCTAGTAAAAGTTAGTGCCCAAAAATTAGTAACTAAATATACAAACGGTGGAAAACAGCGGCAAGAAAGCGATTTTGCGGAGAAAAGAAAAGAAAGATAGAGAGCAGGAAAGAGCACCGTTTGCAGTATTGACCATCATGACCGTTACGGGCGTCGGCGCGCGTTCCGACGGTGCATTCCTGCCCCCGCGCATTGCCGTCGCCGCCACAGTTGCGCGCGTGTCGATGCTCTTGTAATAGGCGGCCGCGAGTTCATTCTCGGAAACGATAGAGAGGAGTGGGTGAGAGTACACATCGCGCAGAGGCCAACCCCCTCTTCCCCTGCCAGACAACGGCGAAAGAGAAAAGGGGCGCGCAACGTTAATACCGGTTGCGCAACTCTAAGCAGAAAGGGGGGCGTGCATAAACGACCCGGACAGCCGCACTAGTGGGAATGGGGGGGACGCAGATATTGGCGTACGAAAAGAGGAAAGAGAGAGGACCCAGCAGCATTCGGGAGAGGAGGGTGAACGGTCTCGGTGGTGGCTGTGGTGGTGGGCTTGGCAGGAAGTGCGGGGCACCCTGTCCGATGGGGACCCTCCACCCCCTCCACCTTAATGCCTGCTTGTTGGAGCGGCCAAGTGGCAGGAGACACTCGTGCTGCACGCGGTGCAGGAATCCTGACAAGTGGCTCGCTCGGTTCTCACGCGGAGGTCACCCCTGGACCGGCACTGTAGCGGAAGGCACTTCTTTTGCGCCTGCAGAAGGCAAGCCTCGTTGTTGGTGACGGCGCATTACGAGTATGATCTGTTTCCAGTATAGGGCCAACTACTTTCAATTACGGATGTAAGTAATTTGCGCCGCAGTGAAGAAGACGAAATGTACACTCCGCCTCCAGATGTATCGTAACCTAAAGTACGGCACTGCAAAAAGCGGAAGAGAAAGCATGATACGCGTGCTCGTTGGACCAGTCAGGATGCGTACAGAACATTATGGATTGCCGCATGTAAACAAAAGGCAAAAGGCAAAAGTCGGCAAGTACGGTAAAATTGCGTCATTTGGTTTCGATATACTGACTGTCATTATATATATATATATATATATATATATATATATATATATATATATATATATATATACTTCTTCACTTCTTTACTGACATTCTAGTGGAGTGGAAATCAAAAAGAAGAAATGGACATGGGCAGGACATGTGCGAAGATAGGATAACCGATGGTCGCTTAGGGTAACAAACTGGATTCCAAGAGAAGGAAAGCGTAGCAGGGGGTGGCAGAAAGTTAGGTGGGCGGATGAGGTTTGCAGGGGTGAAGTGGATGCAGCTAGCACAGAACGGGGTAAGTGGAGAAATATGGGAGAGGCCTTCGCCCTGCAGTGGGTATAATCAGGCTGATGATGACTATATACATATATATATTGTGAGGCAGAAGAACGCACCAGCAAATTCACCTTTTTTACTTCAGGTAGGCCGAAGCAGCAGCTACCGACTAGCCACAGCTTAGCAACACTTCGTCTTCTTCGCACGACCCGATGACCGATGATGATTACGCTGAGATGAAGATGAAGGTCACTCACAGTGCTTACAACATTCCCCCTCGAACGAAAGCGACCATCCTGGTCGCAAATTAAATCTTAAGGTCGGCGGTTAAAGGGTTTCAAGCGCGACACGTGCACAATCTCGGTGCCGCGACACCGACGATCGCGAACAGGCGATGCAGGTGTGATGAGATAGTTTACAGGGGAAGTTTGTTCCAGAACCGTGTACGGGCCAATAAAACGGCTCAGAAACTTTTCACACAGGCCGGGGATGCGAGTAGGTGTCCAGAGTAGCACTTCGTCTCCAGGGCGGAAAGACACTGAGCGATGAGTCGCATCATACGTGCTTTTCCTGGAAGCTTGAGTGGCTTCAGTTTGAAGGCGGGCACGATCACGGCAGTGGGCGATACGAGACACGAACTGTTCGTGGGAAGGCGCGGCAGAAGGAGTAGAAGCTGTGAAGAAAGATGCTTCGAGGGAGAAGGTAGGATGGCGGGCATAAACAAGAAAAAACGGAGAGTAGGTGGTGGTTCGTTGAACGGCAGTGTTGTAGGCGAAGGTTACAAAGGGGAGTAAAGAGTCCCAGTTGTTGTGCTGAGGGTGAATGTAGGTGGATAGCATATCAGAGAGGGTGCGATGAAAGCGTTCCGTGAGGCCATTGGTCTGAGGGTGGTAAGGAGATGTAGTTTTATGCACCGTGCCTGAAGCATGAAGCACTGCGGCGAGGACGGTGGAGAGGAACGACTTGCCACGATCGCTAAGGAGGAGGCGAGGGGCGCCGTGGCGAAGAAGTATGGTGTGGAGGAAGAAGTTGGCGATTTCGGAAGCGGAGCCGGAAGGAAGTGCTGCGGTTTCAGCGTATCGGGTGAGGTGGTCAACGGCAGTAACGACCCAGCGGTTGCCAGCTGGAGTCAAGGGCAGGGGTCCATACAAGTCGATTCCGACGACTTCGAAAGGTGTGGAAGGACATGGGAGAGGTTGCAAGAGACCGGCAGGAGGCGACGTAGACCGCTTGCGTCGTTGACAAGGGATGCAAGACGCTACGTATTTTAATACTGAGGTTGAAAGGCCAGGCCAGAAGAAACGACGTTTGATGCGGTCGTAGGTTTTGTGGTACCCAAGGTGACCTGCGGTGGGGTCGTCGTGAAAGGCTTGTAGAACTTGAGGACGCAGGGAAGAAGGAATTACGGGAACCCATGTGTGGCCCAGTGGGCTGTAGTTGTGCCAAAATAATGTGCCATCCTGTAACTTGAAATTTTTGAGCCGACGACGGAGACGGGCATTTGGAGGTCTAATAACACCGCTGAGACTATCAATCAGCTTTTGACAGTAAGGGTCAGCACTCTGGTGGTGAGCAAGATTGCAGTGTATATCTGGCATGGGAGCAATAGAGGCGGCGCTCAAAGACTGCATAACTGTAGGGTTTAAATGGCTTGACTCCGTTGGGACAGGAGAGGAATGCGAGGACATGGGTTGCGACGGCAAAGCAATAGGGCAACGAGAGAGAGCGTCGGCGTCCTTGTGCTTCTTGCCCGATTTGTAAGTGACAGTAAAGTCGTACTCTTGAAGGCGGAGGATCCACCGCCCGAGACGACCGGACAGATTTTTCAAAGTGGATAACCAGCATAGGGCGTGGTGGTCAGTGACGACTGTGAAGTGACGGCCGTACAGGTAAGGACGAAACTTCTGAACAGCCCAGACGACGGCGAGACATTCTTGTTCGGTAATAGTGTAGTTTTGTTCCGCAGAAGTCAGAGTTCGGCTCGCATAGGCAACAACATTTTCTGTAGAGGTGTTTTGGCGTTGCAGAAGGACAGCGCCAATGCCATGGCTACTGGCGTCGGTGTGCAAAATTGTCGGTGCTTTATCATCAAAATGGCAGAGGACGGGACCCGAAGTCAGAGCACGCTTCAGAGTTTCAAATGCTTCTTCGCAAGCAGGAGACCAGATGAAAGGCGTGTCGTTGTGAAGAAGCGCATGTAAAGGTGAGGCAATAGAGGCGAAATTGCGGATGAATCTGCGGAAGTATGATGCCAAGCCGAGGAAACTGCGGAGATCTTTGACCCGAGTTGGACGGGGAAAGTGCAGCGCAGCAGCGATTTTTTCAGGGTCAGGCTTAATTCCTTCGCTGCTTACGAGATGGCCAAGAACTTTAATGGATTTTGATGCAAAACGGCATTTCTTCGTGTTTAGCTGTAGGCCAGCGCTGGAAAGTGCTGTCAAAACTTCATCGAGACGAGTAAGGTGATCAGGAAATGACGAAGAAAAAATGACGATGTCATCTAAGTAACAGAGACATGTTTTCCATTTGAGGCCGCGGAGAACTGTGTCAATCATACGCTCGAATGTAGCAGGAGCGTTGCAGAGTCCAAAAGGCATTACATTGAATTCGTATAAACCGTCCGGTGTTGCAAAGGCGGTCTTCTCTTTATCATCTTCATTCATGGGGATCTGCCAGTAGCCTGATCTTAAGTCAAGGCTGGAGAAAAATTGGGCACCTTGCAAACAATCGAGGGCGTCGTCAATTCGAGGGAGGGGATACACATCCTTACGAGTTATTCTGTTTAGAGCACGGTAATCTACACAAAAACGAACCGAACCGTCTTTTTTTTGCACTAGCACAACAGGCGATGACCAGGAACTAGACGATGGGCGTATGATGTTGCGTGCAAGCATGTCAGCAACATTTTCCTGAATAACTTTGCGCTCGGTTGGAGAAACACGATAAGGCCGGCGTCTAACTATGCTTGATCCGTCGGTGAGTATGCGATGCGTTGCTGCAGCGGTTTGACCCAGTGTGCCGGAATTGACGTCGAACGAGTCTGCGTGCTTGTTCAATACAGCGAGCAATGCGTCTGTCTGGTCTGTTGTCAGGTCGGTGCTGATCGTGTGGCGAAGTGCTGCACTGAGCGAGGCAGGGGATGAATCAGAGCGATCGGAGGTGGAAATGGGAAGAAGTGTGACAGGCTGGGCGGAAGCAATTGATGCAACAGTAGAGTCGCGTCGCAGAAGAATGGGCTCTGATGTGGTGTTGAATGCGGCGAGAAGAGAAGAACCGCTGGAGAAGCGAAGAAGGGACACGATGATGATAATACCTCTTGACAGGAGACGAGGGCTGGGTGTAATCAGGACGTCGCCATCGGTGACGGCGTCAGAAGTCACAGATAGAATATCTTCGTTGCCCGGATAGAGGACGTGATCGGCAAGCATAACTACACGGGAAGAAAGTGGTTCTCTATCGGCAAGAATGTTGCATTCAGTGACTTCAATAGTGGGAGGGGAACACGTAATGACTGCTGAGGCGTTTTGGAGGAAATCCCAGCCGAAGATGAGTTGATGGACACAGGAGGATAGGACAGCAAACTCAATGAAGTGCAAGATGCCATCAATGGTGACTCGGGCTGTGCACGCTCCACAAGGGTTAATATTCTGTCCATTTGCAGCACGTAAAGGAGGACCGGTATAAGGTGTGCGCACTTTTCGCAGTTTTAAACACAAGTCAAGTTTCATAATAGAAATAGCGGCGCCGGTATCAATTAAAGCTTCCAGTTCATGTCCCTCAAGGAATACAGTCAACATGTTTGATGGGAGCAGAGGAGGAATTGGAGCGACGACAGGCGGTGCAGTTTTACCTCCGGAAACTGCACAGGTTAGTTTTCCGTTTGGCGGGCAGAAGCTGAAGATGGAGGGCGAAGGGGCGACGAAGTCCGGCGAAAGGGTGACGGGGAGCGACGACGCGATGGCCGTGCTGTCCTAGACCGGTCAGGAGAAGTCGACGGGGAGGAAGAGGGACGGAGGTCATTATCGGTGTAGTACTGGCGAGGAGGAAGCTGGTAGGCGTCGTCACGTCGAACGTACCCATAGCTCGCACGCTCATCTCGCAGTCGTCGGCGACAAACGCGTGTTACATGGCCGCGGATTCCGCAGTAGAAACATACTGGACGAGGTGGGAGAGGCCGCCAATTACCATACACCGGTGGTCGCGGGGACAGGGCGGCGAGGCTGGGTGGGACAGGCGCGTGATGGACAGGAGGACAAGGAGGAGGAGCCGCAGTGACTTCAGCATACGTCGGAGCGTAGGGAGGGGCTGGTGGTTCTGTAGCCATGGGACGATTGAGTGAAGTAAGCTCCTCCTTGATAATGCCACGCAACCCAGTAGATTGAGCAGGTGGGCGTGAGAAGGCAGGAACCGACGAAATATCATTGTGGAGCTCTTCCCGTATTATAGATCGTATGATGGTGCGCAGATCAGTTTCGGGAATTTGGCTCGGATCCCAGGTGTTGTTGAGGCGGCGCGACTGTAGATAGTCAAGTCGCTGGCAAGTGGCACGAATGTCTGCCACCGTGACGGGATTTTGGGCAGCTAGAGCTGCGTAGGCAAAAGAGCCAATTCCTTTTAAAATATGTCCGACACGTTCAGCCTCGACCATGCCATTGTTAACTCGCCGGCAAAGGGCGAGGACGTCCTCAATGTAGGATGTGTATGTCTCTCCTGGAAGCTGCACACGGGTCTCTAGCTTCTTTTGAAAAGAGGCCGGACCAGCACCAACAGTTCCAAATATCTGGCGGATCTGTGTCGTGAATTGAGGCCAGTCAGGAATGGCGTCCTCATGGTTGAGGAACCACGTCTTAGCCACGTCACTCAGGTAGAATGAGACGTTGAGTAGCTTCATAGAAGCGTCCCAACCGTTAAAAGCGCTCACCCGATCGTACTGCTGTAGCCAGTCTTCGACGTCGTCACCGCGGAGACCGGCGAAAACCGGAGGGTCGCGCTGACGTGAGGTAACTGACCAAGTTGGGTGGGTCAAATGGTGCTGAGCAAGTGCACCTTGGGACGTCAGTGGTGCAGAGGTGGTATGGGCAGCCGTGGGATGCCCATCGGTAGCTACAGGCGCCGGAACGGTGAGAGCAGGGGGATGTGATTGCGCCATGGCGGTTGATGTGCCGCCAAGAACACGACCGGAACGGAGCTCCAGGGGGTGCCGCGTTGAGGACGCTGGGATCAGGAGTCACTTCCACCACTTGTGAGGCAGAAGAACGCACCAGCAGCAGCTACCGACTAGCCACAGCTTAGCAACACTTCGTCTTCTTCGCACGACCCGATGACCGATGATGATTACGCTGAGATGAAGATGAAGGTCACTCACAGTGCTTACAACATATATATATATATATATATATATATATATGATGTCCGCCAAAGGAGGATAATGTTAAATGAAATTGAATTTAGTTGACTAGCATTTTGCTATTTATCTTTTTAACTATTGCAGTTATGTGCATGGTTGCAATTAGAGATTTGGGGCTGACTATTAAGAATGCTCTCAAATTTGGTCATCACTGGCGTTGTCGCTCAACAAACTTTGGCTGTCTTGTCCCAAAACATGGACGTTAAAAAAAAAAAAATAAAAAAAACGTCCTCTGCACAATGCTGCCTGACCAGTCTGTCCATACGCAGTGCCACCACCTGGGTTGCGGTGTTCGTCACCGCTGGCTGTTGCCGGAAGTGCAAGTCTTTTAGCACGAGATAGGAGAAATTTTGCTAAGCCGCAGATGGGAGGGAAATGGTGTTTTCTAAATTCTAAATACTGACATGACAATTTACTAATGGCCCGCTACAAATAAAGCTCTATTTTGAGCTAGACGCCTAAGTGAAATAGTTAAAAAAAAAGTGCTCGGAAGTTAGTTAACCGGCGTAATAATGAACATTTTTTACCTCTTCACAATTGTGCTAAGTAAGTCTTGTTTACACAGCAAGAAGCCTTTTGAATGACGGGATTTCTCGAAACACTGGTAAGCGATCGAATTTTTTTCGTTTTTGTAGTTGTGCGTGTGATCTGGAGTGAGACCTCTCGCAAAACGTGCGTTCTTTGTGAAAAGCAAAACTTCACGGTACCGTCTTGGAATAACCGGATACACCAGCCCGGTTTGTCGGGCCGTGCAACGTTACCAAGGTTTCAACGGTCGTAAATGACTACAGGTGCGTCAGCATACCGTAAATTGCTTGAATGGCACACGTCGCGACCTGCGGTTTTTCTGCTTCACACAATGATGTAAGTAGACTGACCACAACCACCTCACGAATGATCGAAAGAAAGAAATCATCTTCACTTATTTATTGCTTAGCGTGTTTCCTGTCCTTTTTTCTTTACTCCATCCTTCCTTATTACTTGGTTTCTCGCTGTCGGCCTCATTCAAAGTAAGTACAACTCTCAAAGTGCCCATCATTCCATTCTTATCTTTTGACAGCGCGTCGGAAATAAATAGCGCTAACTGGGACTCGCTTAATTCGAACCTCCAGTTTGTTCAAACTGAAGTTTCGACTCCATCTAAGTCAGATAATTGAATTCAAGCAGCGAATAATTGAAACGCAATATTTCGCTTCATTTCTCATTCAGTGTAAAATTTGGATGTTTGCGATGTTTGCACACGCTCACGCAGCAACTATCTGACGCGAAAATCAAACGTGACATGACTCAACAAGTTCGGTGAAATCAAATCAAATTATATTTATTCCGCAAACAATATTTTACGCGGAGGGCAGGAAGAAAAGCTGTGAAATCAGCTTGAGAAGCACTGATCGCACGGGCAGCCCAGGAGTGTGTATCTCAGGGGAAACAATTTAGATGGAAGAGCACATACATGATACATAAAACATAGCGACGATATAAGTCGAAGAAAATGAGGTTGCTGTGTCACATATCATAACACAAATATTTTGCGCGGTTTTTTTTAGCGATATACGAGAGGTGTCAATATTGGTGTGATGTATTATGCGATTTAGGTGTGTGGGTAATTGAAACTTCAACATTGATTTCAATAATTAGTTCTACATTTGGCAACATATCACATTTGATGATGGCGTACGTTATAAAAAGGCGGAATCTTCCTTTAGCCGCGCTAGGTTTGTTATCGCGTCCCTATTTTTTGATAACCTAAGATTATGCATGTCACATAGCTTGTAATCGTACATTGAGGAAACCCGAATTATACAGTGCTTCTTAAACAACCTGCACTGTGAGAGCGATATGGAATTCGACACGCTAGGAGTAAAGCTCTTTTTTTTTTTTTTTGTAATATTGTAATACGGCAAGTTTATTATGTTTCCAGCTTTTGTTGTTAACCAGACAAGAAAGGCGTGGCTTAACAGAGAATACAATAACGAATTGTAGTATGTCAGTATGTCAACGCAAGTAGGAAAAAAAAAGTAGCAGTGCTTAGTCAAAAAAAGAACAATGGAACTGTGTCAAAAATATGACAAAATATCCTATAGTTCTGTCGTAAATGTCAAATTTTTCTGTAGTTTTATTGTAATTTTCTGCCGTTCTGTCTTACTTTCCTGTTGTAAACGCAGGAGATTTTGATGTTTACTACAGAAATCTCCTCTGGCACAACAGGTTTCCTGTTAAAAACCACACAGAAATTCTGTCGTAAGAATAGAAAATATTCCGTAGTGTTTTTCCGACTGGTTGTCGACGCATAATGCCGATCGTCCTAGACAGTTTATTAATGATGTAGTTCACGTAATAATCCCCTTTCAGGTTTTGTGAAAAGCATAAACCCAGTGATTTAAAGGTTCTGACCACTTCAATTTCTGAGTTATTTAACAAAATAGGGGATTAATTTGAGTACACGTCTATGGCGGGAGTGAAATAATGACAGTCTTCGCTTTAATATTGTTTAGTTGTAGGCAGTTCATCTGATCCCAAACATTAATTTTTGACAGTGCGCTGTTCGCTAGACTGCATAAATGGGCACACGATCTACCTGAAAAAAAAAGAAAGAAAGATAGAAAAGTGACTCACGTCATCAGCACAGATGATATAATTGGGCGGTTATAGAATACGTAATAAATATATAATAAAAGCTCATCTTGTCTCCAGTTTTTCCCATGAGCTCCACCCACCGTGAAAGTTAATGGCGAGCAGCATTTTCAGCCGCTAAAAGCTCTATTGTAGAAAGGAAGTTTTATCCCGGCGCCCTTCTTGAAAAGAAACACTAGTGCAGCATTACTATAAAGGCACTATGCCGCCATTACCATACAAACAATAAATGGAGCTATATAGCATAGATGATGAGGCTATTTAATGCACGCTGCGCAATATGACTGATAGTGACGACCCGTTACCCTCTAGGTACGTCAACGTATCTTCAGCGGCAAGGGAATTTCTGACAAGGCTCCCAAGTGATTAAGAACAAGAAACTTTTAAAAGATGCCGCCCATTAGGGAAAACTTACCTCCTAATAGGAGGTGCAAAGCTGTGCACCTTAATTTCAGGAAAGTAAACTATGAGCAACGTTACCGAATACAGGATTTTTATAAGCAATTATGCACCTATGAAACAGCCTCTGCCTCAACGGCGGTAGGTTGAAACAATCTGATACAGAGACTACGAAAAGGGAAGCGCTTCGCACAAGAAAATCACGAAATTTAATTTCTTTTTTTTTTTTTTTTTTTTTATTGCCACAGACCGGTTCATAGAGTACTCGGAGAACAGACGCTGCTTGTCACCGCTGATGAAAACGCGTGAGCCTAGCTGTAGCGAACCAGACGACCCAGTTTCTTTTCAATCTCATTGTACTAGTTGAAACGTAAACAGTGCTGTCTGCCTCTAGCATAGGCAGTGGTATGCATTGCATATCAGTAGTACATTGAGCGGCAATGCATTCAACTGCATGTGCATGCTTTCTGGCACGGAACAGTAAACTGCAGCTTACAACAAAAGCGGTACGATGCAATGCAACGTCATTGCGATTGCATGTTGTAAGGCACTGCACGGGCCTGATCTTCCCATCGTTTGAAGCCCGAGCCCAGCCCGGGCCCACGGCTCGAAGCCCGGGGCCGGCCCTGGCCAACGCTGACATGGAACAGGCCCGAACCGGTCCCGCTGTTCCGAGACTCGGCCCGGCCGAGGCTTGGCAAAGTCAGTTTGGCGAAAAAAGAAACGCGGAACGCTTTTCTATTCCATCATAAATCATCAAGTCGCAACACTATATAAAAAAGTCCGCACCCCTAATAACGCCCAGCAAAAACTCCAGGCACGTAGAAGAAAAAACATTTTCAAAAGTCTGAATGAAGCATTGCTCTTTTATTGGAAGACCGCGAGACTGTACTACCAAAACTCTTAATTGTGCAAGTTGGTTAACAAATATGAATGTATCGGCTAGCGCACGAGGAACTGTCCGCCTACCTTCTGTATGCGTCTTCCACGTACGCTAGCCACAATGTCGAAAGCGAGATTATAATAATCTTACCAATAATATTGTATGCGTTACGAGCCGTAAATAATTCTCTCTGTTATCTGAATTACTGAATTAGCGCTTGTAGGTATGCTGTTCGCGAATCTTTGTTTCCTTTGATCATGGCCGTATTTCATGTGTAATTATCTAGGTTACTGTTTATTGTGCATATATATATATATATATACGTGTGTGTTTGAATACCCGGGGATTCCTAACGCTCTTATTTAATGGCGTTTATCGTAGCGTAGATATGTTTCTTCTTTTCCGTGTGTGTGTGTTTGTGTGTGTGTGGGGGGGGGGGGGATGCGAAGCCAGGCAAAGACTACCTTTGAACAGACGGTTGCCTGCCGAGCTCCAGCGGCTCTTATCAGGCTTCAAATGTCTATTCGTTAGTGGTAAATTCGAGGAGATACAAGAGCAGCTTCTGCTAGATCAAACGGAATGTACTCACTGATTGCTGAAATATGCCAAGCTAGAGGTGCTGTGTACTTTAGTGGGCGCGTGCTTATGTAAACGAGCCGTGTTTTATGCGTTGCAGCGATTCGCAAGACCAGCAGTGTGGTGGAGAGCACTGCAGGGTTTCGCGCGTCCAACTTTTTCGCTGCGTCGTTGAACGCCGCCAGGCGTGCGTGTCCGAAGTTACTTGGACAAACCACTGAGCTCCGCTGATGAAACTCAGTCTCCAAATGAGCCGTTTCTCACATGGCGTTAACAGATGTACCAGTAGTGGTTTAATCATAAACCATTTGAACAATTTTCGCGCCGGTGTTCCTTCATTCCTGAAAAAAGCCATACACAACTAGCTCCAGCCCAGCCTGGGCTCGCTACTGCAAGCCTGGACCTGGCCTAGGCCCGTAGCTTCAAGCACGATCCCAGCCCGGGTCCGACAAGACAGCAATTTCAGGCCCGGCCCGGGCTTTCGGGCTGGAACGAGCCCGTGCAGTGCTCTAGTGTTGCACTGCTACATGACTGAATTATGCAAAATAAAAAAGAAAACATGAGTAAACTGGAATGCAAACGAAAGTGAGGAAGCGAGAGTTCGGAAATACAGTTCCTCTACATATATCGGGACATTCCCCCTCGCTGCATGTTTACGAGTGACCATTGAGTAAAGCACGATGTTCTACTTAACTGACAAGACTGTCTCTGTACCTCCCTCTTATTTCGTACGCACAAAAAGCGATACACCTCCTCCCCATAAGGCTGCGCACAAGATACTGCACACCGCGTCTCTGTTTCCCGCTCTCTTCCTGCACGGCTTCCAAGAAGCAACGTGAGCGTCGACTGCGCAAGATATCCCTTCGTTTTGTCACGGCCGCTCATGATGAGGCGAACAGCAGCATGTAGTCTTTGCCGATTCTTCGATGTGACCGGACAGCTCGTTCAGAACCCGTGACACGGCACGCTACCTTGATATCTCCTTCACGGCGGGCGAGAGCCGCATTCACGATTGCGGGAAGAGAAATAGACAGGCGGGGAGACCAACAAAAGGAGAAAGTAAAAAAAAAAAAAGAAGGAATGTACGGTCGCAGTGCAATCTTACGCTTTGTCGGCCGCGGCGGCCGCCAGCAGAGGCGAATATCAGCAGCTTGTCCGTGGAGGCGTAGACAGCTTCGATTGGCTCGATTGGCTTCGGCCCACCGCGTACCAGGAGGCCGACCATAGTCGTCGCAGTGCCGTACGGCTGTGTCCACCCGTCGAAACCGTCGTAGTCGTCCACAGTGTGTATCCGCACGTACGCGTTCGCGTCCGGTCAACGGACTGCTGCGAGCGGTGCAGGCTGTGCGAGGCGAGGTGCGGCGGCGGCGAGACCGGCGCCACCGGTGTCTGTGTGCGCGCACTTTCGTCCTCTTGCTGCTGCTGCCTCCGCTTTTCTCTATTTCATTTTTTTCCTCGCTGCTGCCTCGACCTCTTCGTCCGAGTGACGCGGAACACTGGCCACGAGGATCGCGCCAGCGCGGACGCGTGCCAGTGGGAAAAGAAAACACGGGTTTTGTTTTTTTGTTTTCTTTGCCGTGCTGGGCGGGCTGACGACGAGGCGGGCCGTCACGTTGCCCGAGCGCAGATTGAATTACCTGCGGCCGTCGTTGTGCCTGTGATACAACAGAGGGCGAGCTAGATTCTTCATACTTAATTGTCGGTGACGTCAAAGTTTTATTGTCTCGTGATACGCGTACGAAAACCCTCCGGAAACGCCTGTAGCTAGTACTGGATTTGTGCAGGCGTGCCGGTTTCCCAACGCTTGGTGAGCTGGTTTTAGCGCCGCACTTTGACTGCGCTCCGACTCTTCTGGCGACAACAATACCTGTCGGCCAGTTTTGTGCATTAGAAACTGAGATGAGGCCCGGAAGACTGGGGCATTTAGAAAGGACTTGAAGGACATTAGCTGTGACAGTGTGCTAGCATCAGAAACTTGTGAGCTTCCATGCATAACCACATTTACAGTACTTTACCTACATACACATACCTTGAATTACCACGCACAGAATTGATGATTGTATACTGTAACGAATTATGACACATATTTTCTAAATTGGTTAGAATCACTCACCGTCCGTGGCAGCCATCTTCCGGTCTCTCTCTCCTCTCCGCTAGAAGAGGCAAGGAGTACGTCCCTCACTTCACTTTGCACCTGCCAACCGTCGCAAGTGGCAGGTTGTAGCTCACTCTTCCGTGTACCATCCTGACTCATCTACATCGTTACGCACGCAGTAGCAGATAACAGTGTGTAGACAGTTCTGTTGTCGCCATCACAAGTCCAGATCCGAGTCTCGCCTTCCTACATGGCCGGTTTCCGCGGGGAGACAATGTCCTGAAGTGAACTATGGCGTGCTCCTGTCTTCTTGGGGGAAACACGTAAGATAAGTTTCTATATCACCTCGTGGACCACACGTGAAACACATCGGAGACGATGCCGGGCACGTATTATACATCCACGCGAATGCAATGAAGTGAAGTGGCTTGAGATGTTTTTAGTCCCGTGGTCACGCATGGCTTCATGGCTGAACTCTAGAGAGAACTGCAGTAGCTGAGCACTGTTTCTCTGAAGAGTCTCTTGGCATCTCGAGGGATTTTTCCTAATATATGTTGGGAAGCGTTTTACGGGTGGTCGCCACCTCTTTGCCAATGATGCCTATATGTGAAAGCACCCACTGAAAACGTCTCGCATCAGTAGGGAACCCGTGCCTTAGCTAACCTTTTAAGGACAGAGTTTGTATCCATCAGGATCACAGCAGATTGAGTCTCAATAGCAACGCTTTCGGTTGCCGTGGTGGGCACGACTTTAGTAAAGCGTACCGATCATCCATTATTCAGAGAAAGAATGTGAAAAGCCAATGCTTTTCTAGCTTCTCTGACCTTGCATGAAGATCCACCAGTCAAAATCAGAAAATGGAGGGCGCACTATTTTTCAAAATGTTCAAGGACCAGCAAACGCGTTGCCAAAGGAGAACTGTATTTAGTGCGCTAGTGAGAAATAGTGACCGTAAAATCAATATCCGGTAATGATATAGGTGGTTTCAACCGCTTACTTTGGATTACAGCCATCATCCTGTCTTTCTAGGTGTGTAATGATCGTTAAACGTGTTCGCGACATGTCGTCTCTCATTGCTCTACTGGTAACTACCACGTGGTTCATTGTAAAAGGTGTAAATCTTGCATCTGATTTATATTCGATAAAGTTGGTAGTCAGCGCCCTTCCCATCTTATGTGTTATTTTCTTATTGTGTCCTGTTTCATTGCGTTTTTTAATCTGTGGAAAAAAGCAAATCGTCCATACAAAGATGCTCCTCTTAGGCCCCTTATGTGCCAAATTTCGAGACGCTCAAGCAGTGATATCAAGACGGAAACTTACGGTAATTTGTACATCGTGCGACTAATAACCAGCAATTCGTCGAGTCTCGCCATTGAGGAAGAGTGGTTCCCCATTCTTTACTTGCGATTCTGCCAATCACATTGAGAAGCGCAGATAATAAATAGGACAATTGAGTGCACGTCGCCACTTTAGACGGGAGTCAATAATGATGCCCAGAAAGACCAAATGACTGAGTTGGCGAATTCAAGAGCACTCAACGTCTATCTTCAACCTCGCAAAACGTCTTCCTATGCCCGGAAAGCGGACATATCTGGATTTTTCGCTTTTCGCTGGTGGAGACAATACTACACCTTAAAGTCAATCTGCCACTGACAGTGAGCGAGAAAGTAACTGCAAAGAAAATTATGCACGATAGATGCCAATCCATCTTCCGATCAACGCGTGCGGTAGAAAATTGCTTAATTCCAGGTACAAAGGACGTTCTTTAAGTGAACAGAACGTGCCGCAAACCTTTGATTGCAAAATTGAAAGCTGCGGAGGGCCTAAGTTTGAACGCTGGAAAAGTTCTCTCCATTCTTGCCGAGTATGGGATCCTCTCAGGCACCTTATCTAGAAAAGGACTTGGAGTCGGTGAATCATGTCGCACCATTAACGTGTTGGCGGAGCCTCTGCGCTTATGAGCCTCTGATTCCAGTTGCATATCGTCTTCTTGATGTTCCACCCTACAATTTCGCACGTAAGAGAAAGTGGTCGAAGTCAGGCATTGTGCATACCAAGGGAATGAATTGGCTTCAAAGGCATAAAGTATAGAAGCTGCATGTACAGTCCCGGCCATAATAATACGGAGCATGCCTCGGACATAAAAACAATTTCCATGCATAGCCTAGAGAATATTAGGGACTACCGTATAAATACAATAGTACATGCTGCTAATGCACTCGCGTATGGACCAAAGTAGATATCCGCTCTACGAAGAGAGTGAGAAATTTTTAAACACCAAGAGCGTACTACGTAATATCATGGCCGCACCTGTACATTCGTTCTAACTTAGAGCTAAAAGACTCGAGTTGGATTAGGCAGCGTTATAAATGACAGCCGCAGCGATTCGAAGTAGTGCGAATGAAAAACGTTCTGGGCATTGTTTTCATGCCTCCTTTGGCCTAGAGCGATCATTTTTGGCTCACATATTTTTCAGTTCTGATACGCTTTTCTTTTTCTAGTGAAATGTTATGGGCAGCTCAATCTATATCTTTTCTTTTTTCGCAATCAATCATGTGGGAATTGGGAATAAGGTCTACCCATCTTCTTATGTATTCTTCTTCCTGGTTCGAATCGTTCTATATTTAGGTTCAACGTGCTTTTTCTATTCCATTGATTTCTCTAGTACAGTCTGAGGTTTATCTCATTCTTTCTAATACATTCACCACTCCAAAATTAGAGGTCACATTTCTGTATGTTACTCTTGTGTTTTTGTCTACGCTTACTCTTTTTTTTTTTTCGAGTTAATATAATCTGCAGCTCAGTTAACCACATTTGCCTCTAAATAAAGCTTAAATCACTAGCACGGACCACGTATTTTTGTGTTCCTTGTTCCTCTTGAGTCTGTATCTATACTTATTCTTGTCTTTTCTTCTTGTTTTGTTTAAATTTGATGTCCAGTGCTATGTTTACCAGATTTTCCTGTAAATCAACGATTTAGAAATATGTATTTGGCCTATTTCGGTGCTTTTAAAGCTATATATTCCAGTTCTCTTGTGTCAAACGACCTCCTTCTTGTTTTACTTTGGGAAATATTGGATACTTCAAAGTATATCATGTGACAAAAATTAGCTATGGTTTAGCTTGTGGTTAAACCTGAAGTTATGCGAGAGCAATCTGCATGGCTGCGCTTAGTTTCGGCTTCAAAGTAAAGAGATGGTTTTGCACATGTTAGTTTACTCTATGGTTTCAGCTTTACTTATGCCGTAGGGGAATCAGTTCGCGTATGAGCACCCCTTGCCTCTCGTCATTGACCATTGTCATTCGGGGAAAGAAAGAAGACTAGTGATATGACATCGTCTCTACGTCGAACACCGGGGTATACCGCCGTCAAAACCTTCGAACGAACCTTGTGTCCTAGCAACTCGCTGTTGTTGTTGTTGTTGTTTTTCTCCTCTAATTTGATGGCACGTACCATAGCCTCGCACACAACCACCCAGGGGGATCAGCCAAGAATTGGTGTGCAGAGATATTTGTTTTTGAGATGTATAATTACATCGCAAAAAAAAAAAAATGATTGCAAGGCAGTAGCGAAAGAAAGTAAAATATGAAAAACCAAAATAAAAAGGATAATCAACAACGCACGCAGTAGGAAAACACTGAGATTTGTATTTACAGATTTAAAAATTCAAAGCATATTAGCCAGGCAGACATTTTGATCCGATTTAAAAGTTTTGAATGGCGTTAAAAAACTGACCTGTGGCTGCACCCAAGCATGGTGGCAGCGAACGATAATAAGATCTGGCTGCTCAAATTAAGTCCCAGCTGTCGTAACGGCTTCTCCTAATACTGTTTCCTCATCATAGTAAAACAGCGGCAGAGCAGAACGAAATGTTCTATTGTTTCCGGTTCCCCGTCGTTCGCCTCTACCAGTCTTCTTCTTCTTGTTGTTCTCCTTCCTCTTCTTCTTGTTCTTTCTCTTCTTCTCACGGAGAGGCACGAACAGGCACGGAAAAATGACGAGACTGTGGCCAATGTAGCTCTCGCCACGAAAGAAAATGCTAGCGCTTTTTGTGTGCCGACCTTAGGTGGTTCTAGTTAACACATATGAAATGTCAGTTTTGTTGTCATGTAAAGTTGCTTAGAAAGTTTCAAGTTCGTCGCAGTTTTAATTAACTCACTGATGTGACAAGAAGTATTGGCGATGCTTTTTCATTCGCTTCTTCCTGGGTTGTTCTAATGGCATTTACAAATCTCAAAATAGCATGCTTTGAATATTTGCTTAACAAACATTTCTTTGTAAAGATATTCCCCTGGAGGATGTGACGACAGTTTGTGTCTGTAGGAGAGAAAGAAACGTTCCACAAAATGGGCACGTTGGTAATTGATGGTGCCAATTACCAACCGCCGTTTTTCCTGTAATACCACGCTGTTCTGGAGACCTTAATTCCTTTCTATAAGGAAAGACAATAAAATTATTGTTGCCAAATGTTTAAATTAATGCCTCGGTTCCTCAGTATAGATTATGCTACTGTCCTTCTCACGATAAAGAACCGGCGCTCCGTGGCGCAGACGTGCTCACGTTCTTTTTATTTTTTTTATTTTTTTGCGAGCCCTTGCAGATGGGCTTGCATTTTGGAGGATCCGGGTCGCGTTTGATCTCACTCTTACCGTCACTCGGAGGTGGCCTCAGTTTCGACAGTTATACCCCCGCTCAGGGTGTCATTTCTGCAACTCCTAAAATACTGAGGCAGCCAAGTATATTCACCACTTTCTGTAGCTTTGCTCGGCACTAAAGCCATGAAAATTCGGCACGAGGAATAGCGGGTCTCACGCCGAGGAACCCGCCCTCATATACTGTTGATGTTGTGGTTATCTTCATAACAGATGCACCCCCAGCACTGACTGGACCTTAGAGTTATTACAACACAGACAAGAGCGAAAACGGCGGCTGCACTCCCATTCAAACCCTCTCCACTCCTTTCCCAATCGTGTTCACAGCCATCATGGTACTTCCCGCATAGTAGCCAGCACTTTCCATGCGACTTTTGGGCCAAATATGGCGAAAGTTACTGCGTACCGACCCGGCAACGTTGGCGAAATGGGGACCATATGGAGACCGCGTATTTCGCAGATCGCAGCAAGCGTGCGTGGAACGGCGATGCGGCGCAATTCATTATTGATGGTTGAATATTCCCTAGTGCTCGTTTTACAAGTTTAGGCGACTGTGTGAGTTAGAAGGTTGGTCAAGGTGGTGGAGAGCTTTGGCGAGCGAGACGTGAGAATCTTTTTAGAAATACAGAAAGAAACGCAGTTGGGGAGATATGCCCACTTGAAGTGAAAAAACAAAAAAACAAAAACAGTATTCACCAATTAATCGAAATGCCTGGACCCTTTCGGCATCTTGGTTTGCAACGATGGTGGCATTGGACTGGAAACCGGTTCCTGGGAGAGGGGTAGATTGCGTGGCGCGGATCAAGATGCGACGCGCTGCGCGCTTACTGCACCTAGCGGGCAAAACAACTGACAGGATGTCACGTGGAAGTGGACTGTTGTGTTGGTTGTGTTCTTTAGCTTTCGGTAAGCCCGCGTTCACACGGCCCACTGACTCTGTCAAGCACAAGCGTTGGCTTCTCTGGTGGTTTCTGACTCCGCTTGGAAGCCGAAGCTAAACTGCCAAAGACTCCGAGAATCAAGTTTCTTGAGTGAGATTGACCGACGCGCGCACAAGAGGTACTATCAACCACGGTGCAAATAACTCGAGCAGTACATGCTGCGCATGGTAAAACGCGGGAGGCAAAGCAAACGAAGTGATGCGAAACTGTCGTAAGTGTACCTTTGTCAGCTTTTGTAACGCTCAAAATTTACAAATGTAACAAAATTCAATGCTAAACATTTCTTATTCCGATTTTTACCCCTCCATAAATTTAATCTTTAGTTTTTTGTGCTAGTAATGTGAAAATAGGTAACTAATTTTATTAGCAAGCACCCACTAATTAGTACAGGCAACAATGGGAGCACCATGATGGCACTACACGAGTGCAGCACAACTTCCTCGCCGCGCTTTACCCCCTTGACTTGGAAGCTGGGGCCTAATCATCGTTCCCTCCTTGGCTTCCTTAAAACGGCCTACCTTTAATAACTTTACACCCCCTTACCCCCAAACCTTTTCTTTTTCTTAGACTACAGCGCCCTTGCAACACAGACAGAACAAGAGAGACGGACGCAAACACAAGTCAGCCACTGCGTATTAACCTTTTCTTTTTCCTTGACAACTCTACTTATGCTCACAGGCAATAAACAACCATATAAAAAATCCGTTTTGCATAATGAATAATTCGTGCCTCTTTCCTTATCATTTTATCTGAACTCGAACAACGGGAGCACCATTCGAACAACGGTGAAGTTGCTTTGCTAGCGTTTCACAACAGAAGCAGCGAAGAGAAAGAGGACGAGGATAATGCAGCGTCCTGTTGTGCACAGCATGAAGGCGTCTCAAGCTCGCCGGTGGAGGTAAGAATTGCGGCCAGGCGGTTTCTCACCTGCGCTAGACCAAAACGCACGTGCAACCACGATTTTCTGCTTCTTTTTTTACTTGTCCCGAAATCGGCAGACAATCGTCGTGATTTGCAATCTGACCCCTCATGGCCGTGGACATTCACAAGTTTTCCAATACATTATCTGTGAAATGAAAATACAACGCATTCAGCAGCTCGTTGCTGTAGCCTAAAATAAGTTACCGGGAATCACCTTCGAATTTCATCGTCCTGTCCTGTTCCCAGGAGCGCGTAAAAGAAGGGCATTGTTCAATTACCCTTTTGAGCCAGCATTGCAAATTAGATGCCACCTCGGATAACCATAACTGCTTTTCCGACTCCCTCATTTAACCCTTGCCTTCATCTTTCACGTGGTTCAATCGTTTTTAAGCTTCGAGTGGGGTTGTCCATCTTTTCTCACAGCCATCGGCATCCCTTAGGTGCAGGTGGCTGCTGTTCGCATATATCCAGACTCTCTCTCATGGTGTTTTCAGCTGCCTTCTAATAGCGCGAAGCAGAGAAAGTGACCCGAATGGCACCAGATGGCCGAACGCGCCGACAGTTGTGTGTTTGTACATCGTCCTTCTACTGCACTAACTCCACCTGCCTTAACTAATCATAAGCTTAGGTATTGTGGCATTCCTTCGAGCTTGGTATGCCGAGCCCCTGCCGCTGACGTGTTACGTGGCTCATCATCAGCCATCTGAATGTATATGCTGAAGAAATACAACACCAGTGGAGTGACCGATGGGGTCGACAGGTGATACCTCCTATCTGCCTCAGCGTGAGTGAGGCGGAGTGACACGATCTCACCGGTGTTATTCGCTACATGTTAACAAGGAGTATTAAATAGTCGTATTGGGAAGAGCAGGAGACGGCAGTTAATGGAAGGCAAGCTATAGCAACTGCGATCTACTGACACTGTTGCTCAAGGGATGAGCAGCAATACATTACCACAGGCCAAAGCACGCGAAACGCAAAAGATAAGTCTAAAAAATGAGTATGAAGAAATCTAAAGTAGTGTTCAACACTCTTTAAAGAGAACAATAGTTTATGATAGTGAGGTAGAGGAAGCCACAAGGGAGGGCAGCTAGCTAGCTGGGCAATTAGTACTCGCAGATCCGAACCACTCGAGATAAATAAGTAGGAGACTAAAACCGCGGTGGTGTGAATTCGGTGGGCACTATCAGGCCACGGAAATTGGCTCATCAATGATCCTCAGAAGAAAATGTTTTGACAGTAGCCCCTAGCAAACATTCACCAATGGAGCTTAAACTTACGAGCCAACAAAAACGTTTGGAATCGAAGTCGGACAGCACGAAGTTGCGCGGGAATGGGAGTTTTAGCGTTAAAAGGCAAAAAAGAGAGCAGGATGCGTTAAGAAACCAAGGAGACCCATGCGTTGATATCCTAGCTGAAATTGAAGACTCAGTGAACCTAGGCTTGGCGCGCAGTGCGTATAGCCGATAGTCCGTTTGGGTAGCAGAGCAGAATACTAAGGAGAGTTCGGCAAGATTCAGCGGGGATCCAGACAGACAAAGTTTCCTAAACTTTGTGGGGATGGTGTGATAGCAACTAGCGCAGAACTGGAGCAGTTAAAGGATGAGCCACTGGTTTTAAAAAGGACGTGACTGGACTGACGAAGTGGGCCTGACCGCTTGAGTGTTTTGTTTTCTTTTGTTTCTGCTTCCCTTTCAGAGCACACGCGTGCTGACACCTAGCGTCGAGCTTGTCAGCTGGCTATGTACCGGCGCTGCTAACCAAATTGTGCGGCCTGTCTCCCTTCTCGGACCCTCACCATGGACAGAAAAAGGCTCGTTCTTGTCCTTATCATGCAAATTGCTGGTACGTTGTCGAATACCGTCATACTCTCATAGGCACAGGGCGCAGCGGCAGTTCATATAGGCGTTCTCAAATCCGCGCAGCTTCAGTAGCCCTCAACCCTTCCAGCGGCTGATATATTGTCCTATCTATAACAAGGACATGATTCCATCTATAACGAGGACATGATCTCATTAAAATAGAAATAAAACTCCATCACTAACGCTTTTAACTCTATCCTGATGGCAAAATTGTAATTTATTCATTTTAACTCATTCATTTGATTTTTACAAAGCAAAACATACTCCCGTTTGCCCCGGATGTGAATTAACAATAGATGGTGTTGCAGTTCTGCGAAATTTTCCTGCCTTTTTTACAGTCATAACTATTTCAAGGACATTTTGGCGCTGCCCAGCGTCACCCGATCCGGTTTAGTCGCGCAAATTAAAACGGGGCATGTCACATGTCGTGACACATCGTGAAACATGACTTCTCGATACTTAGTCAATCGTGATGTCACGTTTGTCAAGCTGATCGGTGTGATCAGCAGGTCCATCCATAAAACCTTTCTTAGCTTTCAACCTGAGCTGCGATAATTTTGGCTAGGTGGGAGAATGCTGCCCCAGTGCGCGAACACTCAGTAAATCACTTGATGCAGCCGTCACGCCGTTGCTTCTAGTGCCGGCTGAAGAAGAGAAATTCCAGGCTTGACAGCAGCAGCAGCGGCAAGTACTGCCCTCGCTGAATTCTGTGCCTTACCGCAATAGGGTAAGCACTGATAGGTTTTGTAAAAGCAAGCGACAACCATTTATACGAGCCTATTCCGAGTGGTCGTTCTTGCAGAAATAGTTGTTGCAAAAGATAGTTGCGGACGTCTGCAAGCCAAATGAAGCCAATAGCTAAGCCAAGAGAGAACAAGGAGAGCGAAGCTTGGAAAACCGTCGGCTCCAGATGCGAGCCTTCTTTAGCCAATCCGAACAAACACACATGCACCCAGCATAATACAATCCAACTTGCAAACTTGCAAAGAATGAGGAGAAATGGTCGGATATGATCACATTCTATGGAACTGGAAAAAAGAGCTACCACCAGTTACTACCAGTCCCTTCTCTTTACCGGTGGGAACCCAGACCCGACAGCCACTGTCCCGAAGTGCGCACGTAAAGATCAATAATGACAATAAATGTTTTCCAATCCAAATTCTCTCAGGATTTTACGCCGCACACTCTAAATACCACAGCGAAGCTGAAAAATGTTTTATGCGGCAATTCTCAATCTTTCTTTTCTTTTCTTTTTCGAGGACATCGGTTTCTGTTGCACAGAACTCGTGCTCACTGCCATGAAATGTTTCAACGGTCGTGCTTAAACAAGAGAACCTGTAGTAAATAAACGCACTCGCGATTCTTGTAAAAAACAAAAACAAAAAGAATCTAGCACGTGCAAGCTGGATCAGTCCTTAAGAAGACTGCTTTAGAAGGAGGCTTCTGGGTACAAAGCTAAAGCAGCGAACCTGTGGGTCCGTGTGAAGCTTTCCTGCACCATGTCATTGTTAAAGCACCCATCAGTCCAGCCCCTCCCATCACCTACCTTCATACCCCCCCCCCCCCCCCTTTTCTCTTTCCTTTTTTTTTCTTTTTCACAGCCCACATTAGGTCCCAGACGTCGGTTTTCTCAGCTTCCCTTTCATTCTGTATATATGTATACGCATTAGTCCATCGCCTTAAGTTCACCCTTATAGGCCGTCCACTGACCCCTTGCCTTCCATCATATACTGACCAAATGATACAAAAAAGCGTGGCTACATGGATGGGAGTGGCGACACACGACAAACCCATTTGCCTAAAAACGCCCCCTCTCGCCGCTCACGAACCCTTCTCGCGTTTGGCTTTTGAAGTTGTGCAGGGAATGGTGCACGAGAGGTGGCACTACTACGTCCCCCGTTGCCATGTTCCCGGGCCCCAGCCGATCAGTAAGTATACCGTACTGTCACTGAAGACGCACGAATCGCGCCGACCAAGCTGACGGCTAGCGCGTTCTCAGCCCTCTGAAGAGTTGTTAACGCTTTCTTTTCAGTTCTTTTTTGCGTTTCTTTAAACTTCGAAAGAGAGTAAAAAAATTGGGGGACACTTGAGCTGCACTTTTAGGAGCATGACGAGCAAAGTAATGAATCCCGTCTGCGGCTTCCCTTGTGGATCCTGGTTCGCGTACATACACTTTGTTACTCGACTAAACACCATCATTTAATTTGTGCATCTAATATTTCACACATACTCAAAAGCATACAGTCGTAACGTTCCGCATTACGTGAAAAACCGTCCTACCTAGATATAAGTCGCCGCTACAACCAAGCTGTACAAATTTGCCTGCGGGACCTATAGGAGCAGCGTAAGATACAGCATTATTATCAAGGGTCCTGTAAGGCTGGATTCCGACCTCACCCTCCTATCTAAGAAGCGTAGCCCGAGTTGGCCGCGCCTGCCAACCCGTTCATGTCACGTGGTCTCGTTACGTCATATAACCGGACATGCAGTCAGTGCACGGCCACTTCACCTGCCAGCTACCGCCTGTCAGAGCCATATGCCCGTCATTTTTTGCTCACAGCACCTGCGCCGAATTTTCTGGAGAGTGAGACCTTTAACGTTATCACGTTGAAGTACAGACGGAAAGTAGCAGCCGAGCTGTTGGCTCTCATTGCGGAGTATTTATGTATATTTGTTGGCGGATGTCAGCATCGCGCAGTTGCGCAAGATATGTTAAGTTTCCCTTCAAGGGATAAGATCCTTCTGGGTGTTCTCCAACGTATACAGTCAAGACAGGGGAGACAGGAAATAATTGTGCAAGTACAGGACGCAGTGTTTGCACACTCTACAGTATCCGTGAACTGCGTAAGGTGAATTACAGGTTCCAAGATTGACAAAAACAAGCTACGCAAAGCCTCTCATAAGACTTCGTGTGCTACATCAAGATATAGTCACCCATTATCCGCGCTCGCAATTTCATCGTGCTGTTTGTGATTACAGCTCATACTACCACATAAGACTATATGTCCACCCTTTTCTGAGCGTGAGTGTATTACGATAGACACCAGAAAAAAACTGAGGCAGACGCTTTTTCGGTCATCCTTTGAATCAGCTGACACTTCGTTCATGGCTGAAAATGATTTGTCACGGTTAGTAGCGATGGCGTCTGTTATACTCTTGTTGATTACAATTTCCAGACCGCTCAATGACATAAATTCGCCTCTAAATGAAGCGCGTCCTCAGAACTGGTTTCCGAAGATGACAAGAGCACTATATAGCCAGAAATTGTCCCTTTTCAGTAAATATGAATTTCTGTTGCTCTGTGCGCCTAATTATTTCGTAAGACGGGAAGGAAGTTTTTAGAACTTTTTTCGTACTGGCAGCGATAAGTGCCCTTTCTTAGTGACGTTTCCCTTGGCCAGCAGGTTAAAATAGACTTTCTCTCTAGCGCCTTGTTACGGCTTATACTGTTTTCTACGTCAGCTACATAGCAGGAAACGGATGTGATGACTTACTGATTCGGCGGCTTCACGCAGTTCCCCGGGAGTGGGGCCAGGAGTGGAGTAGCTGCAACGGCCCTAAGCAGTCGCCCGTGCTGCTGCTGCCGCACAAGTCCATCGGCATCACGGTGCCCCCGCTACACTTCAAGCACTTCTCCACACCGCTAGCCAACCCTGTCGTCTCCAACACGGGCAGAACACGTGTGTATGCCCTATGCACATTCCGGATGTATACGCTGCAGCTGTCACTCACTAGCTGTATGCCATGCTGCGCGTTTCTTGGATACACATCCGGCAGCTGCGTGGGGAGCGGCGCGACGGTTACGGTGTCCGCGGTGGTCATGTTGCTTATAACGGATAGCGAATTATTAACGTGTCCTTTTTTTTTTTTAGCTTTTATGACGCCAAAAAAGTATTAACTTCTCTCAGAAGTGAGCTAGCCACTTCTAACTTGACTGTTGAAACTGGCTTTCTGGCCGCTCAGTTTTTCTTCCAGGTCATGGGAGCTCTACAACGCTCTGTGCAATGACAACGTCTGCTTGTGTTTATACCCCTTCCCCTTTCACCCTATCCGCAACTTGCGGATGTCAGTTGCGCTGTGCGAGCAGCCTGAGAGAGCCCGACGTCACATTCGGTAATAAGCACCGCAGGTTCCGTGCGTTTTAAGAAATGTTATACATAGCTCGAGAAGCGTATAATGTGACCTATCCACTTAGACGCCTTGTTCTGCTACGTGCGTGATACCTTCAGTACCAACAGATCGAGTAGAAGGTGACAAACAAGTGTCAGTGCCGCTACGAACGTATAGTTCCACTATCCGTAAGAGACCTTTGACGGCACACCCTCTGCTCAGCAAACGGCTAATAGTCCTCTGCTCTAGCTTGCGCAGACCTTTCTGCCCGATGTGGCTTGACAACTGCAGAGGTGGCACCGTTACCAGTCGTGAATATTGGGGTAGATATTTTCCGGTAAGTAGTAGCTTCTGTGTATCTTTTTGCAGGCGAGATTTTCCATATATCCCATGGTTCAAGATGGTGGAGATCTCTATGAATGCTAAAATATAACAGCGAGATAGATGTGCAAAAAAAATAAAAAATAAAAGATGAAGCGAAATGCAGAGCACTGCCGTATGTCACACAGGGGTCGTCTCCAGCCTCCGTGTCATGTAGCACGCGGTCTGCTATCTTGTTTGGCTCAACGGAGTCTTGTGGAAAGGCCGCCTTGCAGAATTGCACTTTAAAGTGCATGGACCTCGAATTTCAGTTCAAGATTCTGCACTTTAAAATGCGGTTAGACTTTGTAAAAGTACGCAGTTACATTCAGCCTGCTTTTTTAACAGAGAAAAGCCCCTCCGCGGTGGTGCAGTGCATAGGGCGCTCGGCTGCTGTGCCCAAGGATGCGGGATCTAATTCCCGCCGCAGCGGCCGCTTTTCGATGGAGGTGGAAAGCAAGGCGCACATGCGCTATGCGATGTCATCATCATCATCAGCCTGACTATACCCACTGCAGGGCGAAGGCCTCTCCCATATTTCTCCACTTAACCCGGTTCTGTGCTAGCTGCATCCACTTGACCCCTGCGAACTTCTTAATCTCATCCGCCCACCTAACTTTCTGCCGCCCCCTGCTGCGCTTTCCTTCCCTTGGAATCCAGTTTGTTACCCTAAGCGACCCTATGCGATGTCAGTGAACGGTAAAAAACACCAGGTGGTAAAAATTTCCGGAGCCCTCTACTACGGCGTCTCTCATAGCCTGAGTCGATTTTGTAAGTTAAACTCCATAAACCAACCTTTAACGGGGAGAGCAGACGGCAGCGACTGGTTGCCTGGCCGAGAAAAAACTTGTGATCACTACAGAAACTGCATTGAGAGAATACGGAGGAATTAGCGTTCGCGCGACGTTGGTGGCTCCTAGTCGACGCCTTTCTACATCTACTTGCCCACATAGCATGACTCAGCACTTTGTCTTGGTGATCCATGACTCATGAATTACATGACTCGACACTTTCATGTCACACGACTCATGACTCGCTGATGAGAGAGAACTTCCTTATACCATGACTTACAACCCTCATCCGGTCACTGACTGATGACGTCACTTGGTGATGATGTCACGAGAGGACCAACTTCCGGGGGCACATTTTGCTGACGCTTTCGGTGTCAACATAGCCTACTAATGCTTTCGCATTAATGAGGCAGATCGTGCAGCTGGGCAGCGGTTTCATTGTCTTTATTAAGACACGCGTCGATATGCTTGGACAAATAATTATAAGCAATAGGTCTTCCTCAGGTTAAAGTTTATTTTTGAGGAAAAAAACTGGGATTTCATATGGACACGTGCACAAGAGTACATAAGAAAAATGATTTCATCTGTGCACTCAGTCAAGGATAAGTTTATTTTTGAGGAAAAAACTGGGATTTCATACGGACACGTGCACAAGAGTGCATAAGAAAAATGATTTCATCTGTGCACTCAGTCAAGGATAATTAATGTCCTCTCCACCCTTTCGTTGTAAATTTTCACAGTAATTCTCCGTTGGTTGAAAGGAGCATGAACTACTGGCATTGTCCAAAATTGTTATGCTTGACATATGAACATTATTGTTTTACGTGTAGGCGTCTCTCATAACTTGCGTCGCATTGGGACATAAGATCCCGCAAACCAAACCAAACCGCTTTAGGTATAGATATTCACAATAAAAAAAAAAAAAAAAAAGAAGCGGCGTATATATGAATGGAAAGTGTATCTAGCAGTCATGCTATTGTCTAATTGCCTAAACATTGTGCCCGTACGCTGCTCACCCCTTTTGCTGTCCACACCTGCGGTGCTGAGTCTTATGCGGGTGCAGTGCGGGTGCGGTCTTCGATGCCCAAGCCGATCGTGACGGGCGGCGTCCTGACGGAAGAGTACGTTTTCGATCAAGCCGAGTTCCATTGGGGCCGCGATGACCACAGCGGTAGCGAACACATCATCGACGCGCTCAGCTACGCCGTTGAGGTGAGTGGTCAAAACCATAAGTCATCTGTTTGGATTTGTTTAATTTTTTATCTTGAATGTTTTTCAGCATTGCAGACATATGCAAACACTGTATACCTATAGAGACCAACTACTCTTTTGAATGTGCACGTTTCCCTCTTCTCTTTTTCTCCTGCGACGTTTTTTGTGTCGCATACTGCTTAAGAACGTATTTGAAGATGCCCTTCAAAGAAGGCTCTCCAAGCAGCAGCATCGATACAATGTCGCGGCGTGGTCAACCCCCTCACACCTGTCCTGGGTGCTATCAGGTGCAAGGCGCTTGACCGCGAAGTAACGAAGGTAGGCTGTTTCATGAGTTAGGGAGCCTCTTTTTAGGAACATCAGCTTTTTTGTTTATGAATGGTGTCTTATCCTTGCGTCAAATGTGCTTTTCAGTACGAGCAAATTGCTGGCATGCGCGGACTGGCGTTAGTACGTTGAGGTTCTTATCTCTCTATAGGTAATGCGACAGTCTGTAGATGCAAAATCAGGTCTAGTATGCGGGCCAAGCATCAGGCATGAGCATAGGGCTTGCTTGGAAGCGCACCTAGCATGTAATTACAAAACCTTCTTGATTGCCACAAGTGCTTAATCACTACAGTGCATACTCTACAGCAATGTCGTGGTGCGTTTTAAAAAAGGTGCCTTTTTTATCAGATATTTCTTCCAAATGACCATCAATCATCTTTCGAACGTCACCTGAGAATTATACTAGTGCTTCCTCATATCGTGTTTTTCAATTTAAGCTGTATGCCTGATGAAGGTAATTAGTTTGTTGTTGTTTTTTCCGCTCCACCCACTACCAGTTAAAAGAGGCATGGGGTCATTATGAGAGACAATTGAGAAAAGTCCAGGCCGCGAATCACGCTGGCGTCTCTAGACTGCAAGTCGATTATGTCGTGTTTGAGTCGGAGCATCACGTCTGCGTGCACATGCCCGATCGGAAGCCGGTCGGAAGCCGACCATGGCGTGAGGCCACAGGTCGTTTTTTTTTTTTCATAAAGCCCATCAGTCTGGTCTGGACTACGTGTTCCATCAATTTCCCCGTGCATGAGGTTAGAGAAATAGGTCTTAGATTTTCTAGTTTCGAGGGTTTTCTTGACTTTGGGATCAGAATTACGTTTGCCGACCTCCACTGCCGAGGCAGGTGGCCTTTAGTCCAAATTTCTTACATATACTCAGTAAGAGCGCTGATGAAGTCATCATCCAGGTTTCTTAAAATTTTGTTAGTGACCCCGTCAGGGCCCGGGGCCGATTTCGTCTTTAGTGCCAATATTTCTGCCCTGACCTCCGCCTCCATGATGGGTGCGTCCAGTTCCTCGTTGGGAGCTCCGTCGTACTCTGAGAGGGGTGTGCTATGAGTATCGCCAATGTACATCGTGATTAGTGTGTCCATAAATTCCGAGTCTGTACATTTAAACGCACGCCTGGCTTTTGATAATCTAATTCCCGATTGGGATTTTGAGTTGGTTGGATCTAATAGGTGTCTCAGCAGATTGCAAGCTGGGAACTTCGTAAACTCGCGGTCTTGGTATATTATGTCCAGGTGGGCGTTAGAAAAAACAATAAATACAAAATGATAAATGACCTCCACCACTTAATCTGGGAATGCGCTAGCTCTTCAGGGGCTAGCGCATAAAACTCTATAAACTCTAGAGAAGCCTGGGAAGCCCTGCTGCGGAGCGAGGTCCCTGCTCCACAGAAACAAGCCATCCGCCTGGCGGAAGAAGCCGCGAAGAACCAAGACCTCTTTGTCTGCTCCTAATCGCGGATGTCTCGGCTTCCGTCCCTTAGGCCTGCGTGTTGGGGACGGGGACTAGGGGAATTCCTTATCTGCATGGTGGAAGAATAAAGTAGTTATTACATCACATTACAATTGAGAAAAGCGTTGTGCATCAGTTCGCACGTCAAAACGACTGTCACGAACAACGTAAGTCATTCACGGATGTTTCTCAAATGTGCTTAATCGCCATCTTTTTACAATCCCTCCATCGCGCGGTTTCCGGAAAGGCGCGAAGGAGACAGTTGATGAATGGTGATCCATTGAGATGTAGTTGTCTTCCTCCCTCTGTACATGTCTGTCTGCACTACTACTTCGGTGATCTCAATGGATCACCAATGTATGTATGTTTGTTGGGCTAGTTGGTGATCTCAATGGATAAGTATGTAAGATAAGATAAGTATGTTTATTCTCACTTGCCGCCGTTGTCACCTGCCAAGCAAGATCCCTTTCTTTTTGCTTGAGACACAAGTTCCTCTCGAAGGAGACAGTGTCGACGAAAATTTGCAATTCCGCTGGCGCAGGTCCAGATGACGTTTCGACTGCGGACGCCGTCCGCGCGGGTGGACTGCAAGGAGTGCCCTCCGGCTTATGTCGCTCTCTCCACGCAGTTCAAGGTATAATCACCTAACCAAAACGCTATCTTCCCACAGAAACATGATGTACCTGTGTGTGTGTGTGTGTGTGTGTGTGTGTGTGTGTGTGTGTGTGTGTGTGTGTGTGTGTGTGTGTGTGTGTGTGTGTGTGTGTGTGTGTGTGTGTGTGTGTGTGTGTGTGTGTGTGTGTGTGTGTGTGTGTGTGTGTGTGTGTGTGTGTGTGTGTGTGTGTGTGTGTGTGTGTGTGTGTGTGTGTGTGTGTGTGTGTGTGTGTGTGTGTGTGTGTGTGTGTGTGTGTGTGTGTGTGTGTGTGTGTGTGTGTGTGTGTGTGTGTGTGTGTGTGTGTGTGTGTGTGTGTGTGTGTGTGTGTGTGTGTGTGTGTGTGTGTGTGTGTGTGTGTGTGTGTGTGTGTGCGCGCGCGCGCGCGCGCGCGTGTGTGTGTCCGCCTCTCACAAAAGTGCGTACCCACTCGACAGCAAAGATTTACGGAATGCGACCTTTCGGAGCAAAAAAGAAGCAATCATCCAAGTTCCGCATACTAATCGCCTGAAATGTCAGCAAGTATGACGGATATGTGCACGGTCTCTCCGCTGGTATTAGTACCAGGAGCCTAAATCTCAACGCAGCCCTGTAGTAAATTTGTTTTCTACTATACACACCTGTAAACGTTTCCTGCCGACTCGCTCCATTACATCCTTGTCACTTGTGTATGCCCGCTGTTCAATAGGTGAACGTCTAATAGCCACTACAGCTATCGCCTGTGTGCAGATGAGTGTGTGCATCTAACACCGGTTGTTTTTTCTCTCTCCCTCTTTGATGGTACCCTGCGGCGCAGACGGTGCGGCATCGAAACCCGCTGCTGCGCACCCTGATCTCCTCGCTGAGTTCTGTGCAGTACGCGTTGGAGCGCACCGAACCGGCGCTACCTCTGCGCCTGGTCGCCTTCCTGCCCAACGACACGCGAAACTACTACATGTACGAAGGGTCGCGTACTGTGCCGCCCTGCACCGAAAACGTGATGTGGATTGTCTTCCGGGAGCCCACCTACATCGGCAGGGAACAGGTACAGTGCCGCGTGCATGTCCACCGTAGGTGCAAGCATTTTAATTACTCACTCCGACCAGCCACCACTAAGTGCCATTCTATTTGGAGGAAACTCACGTAACTCTCATTCTGCTCCAGAATGAAACAGAGAGAGGGTATATCTCCTACTTCTCTTCCCCTGTCACATTACATTTAGCAAGACACTTCTTGTTACAGCGCGGCGCTATATCAATCATAACGTCATGCTTCCATTCTGCTAAGCATACCTGCGTCAGGAAACCCAGTCGATTGAACGGGATATTGAATCAACATCTTGCTGAAGCTTTACCCCTGTCCTTTTCGTTTCTTCCTGGATTTTTTGCTTTTCTTCAGCGGATCTTCAGAGACTGGTCGATACTTACCCCACGTGACATGGGTTACGTGACAGGTTGACAGCGGCCTGCGTGCCACAGCATGTGTCAGCGGGTTCGTTCAGTAGAAAGAGAGAGGAAAGCAGTTTAATTAAAAGCAGAGAACTTCCATTCAATAGCATGTCGCATTGCGTTTATCTGATCTGCACAGTAAAGTCCCGTTTACATTCTGAACCTCAAAATTGATCGTTCCCTAGTATGATTATGTATATAATGATTACTTTTTTTTCTCACGCGAAGTTCAAGTTCCGGACAGCGTCCAGAGAAGCTCAAACCAGTCAAGTTTTTCCAGTTTAGCATTGTACACAGACGTCCACTCTTACGGGGAACACAGGATCATGTGGCCGCTCTCTTCAGAGTCCTTGTGCGTCCGACCCGACTGCGAAACCTAAATAACAGACATTCGTAGCCTCACCACCAGGTCCCTTTTTGCTTACGCCACTTTGCTTGCACATCCAGCTCTGACAGCAGGAACTCGGCTTTAGAGAAAGAACACCTCCTCGCGCGTTCGCCATAAGAGTACCTGTAACTCTATGTTGTTCCCAACACAAGAAATGTCTCGTTTCGTGAATTGAGGTCTGATTTATATGAAAATATCAAAGCGTACTTTCCTTTGGCATGCTGCAAAGAAATTAGAGTACAAGGAAGAGTAGAAGATAATCATGCAGTGTATGCGGAAAAATAACTTTTTGTTGAGTACTGAAACAATACGCTAATTCGGCATACCAGAACAAATTCATCGAGCTTTTCTTATCCTCCGGTTATGATCAATCTCCCGGTACATGCCACGAGGCAGTATGGACGTGATGCCTCGACTTCACGTTCCTCATCGACTGGCGTACGCTCGCAGGTGAGGCAGCTCCGGCAACTGTTCGCCTTCCCAGAGGTGTTCTCGTGCAACAGACCCTTGGTGGCCAATCTGAGACCCCTTCAGGAGATCGGACGAACCCGCATGATGTACAGGACGTTCAGGTAGGCCCCAAAATTAGCCATGTATACAGCCGCCATCAAAAGCTTGGAACCAAGGAAGTTTGCTTCTAAGTCGCGTAGTAGGGCTCCTTTAGCAATCTTCGAAGCGATTCCCATTAGAGATGGTAGGATAAAAAATCTCACTTTCAGGAGATTTGGAATACTAGGAATGCATTACGAGCCATAAGCCATGTCTTAAAATCAAGCCTCCCGAGCTCTAAAATTTTAACAAAGGCTGTACATATCGCATCTGTAATACTGATATAAAGGAGGCTCCATTCATATTTCGGTCCTGTTCAGCAGCCGACGACTTTAAAATTTAAATTAGCATGCATTTCCGATTTAGCATAATGCAACAATCGCCGCTTGTTTCCAGTCACGGTGATCCTAATCTCAAACGCAGGTTGTCAAAACTAAATGGTCCCAATGTAAAGAGGAAGACTGGCTTATGCTCAAGCTTAGTACACGCATTGCGTACTAAATACATCAAAATACAGCGACAAGCTAGCTCGACGAAAACGCGAAGCCCCCTCGGGGAGAGCGTGCTCGGAGAGGACGGCTGCATTGCTTGTGGCAAGCATGGAGCGCGGGTACATCGCCATGTACATTCGAAAACAGTTTGTTTGTTTTGTTTTGTTCTGTTTTCTTTTTTTTTTTTTTTCAAGTTATTCTTTTAACCGGGCACTCCCGATACACACACAGCTCAACAAAGAAATGGTTTGCTGAATTTGTCTACGCTAAGTTGAGTAGTCTTCTGCAAGCTGGCTTCTTCTCAATAACACTAACTGTGCCGTGAAACTACCTTGCAGGCATGTACTATAGGTGCAAACTCGAATGCAAACGCGTTGCGCTTACGAATCGGGGATATTTTCACACTACAGTGCGTTCTGCTATAGGAAGCGGCTAACGCAATTCGTAATGTGTTTTTAATCCCGTGACTGCAAATTAACGTATTGGAATGCCTGTTTGAACGCGGCCATCTCTTGCACAAGTGTAAAATGCTGGGCTAGTTAGCGACGCATTCAAACGTTTAGCGTAAGAACACGCTTCATTTTATACAAATAACACTCTCTCCCACCTTCGCTGCATCTTGGAGTTAGCGTATTGGCTTTTGTAAATTTGTAGCTATATTTTATCAGGTAATGCATCTAAAACATAATCATAATTACGACCCTTTTCTCGCATTGTGTCAACCACTGCTGCTGAAAGTGATTGCTGGTTGATTTTACCATTCCGTTACTGTTTTTTTTTTCAGCTCTGCGCCTACCAGATTACGACTGACCTTCACCACGGCCTTGGCATCCGCCCTAATATCTGGTGGGCACATAATACGGAGCCTAAAGTGACGTCACAGACTTTAAATTCCACTCGATTAAATTCGTACGTTCTGCCAATTACCTTATCGAGTGTAACTTTCCACGTGCGCCCTTTGGTCGCCAAAACTAATATCTTTCGTGACGTTCTGTGCTGCCAAGTACAGACGGATGGGTCATTTTAACAATGATACACTCATCATTTCTTTGCCATCCCACGTAGACGAAATGTAGTTCTTGTTTTGCTTGATGTGGGCGCGCACTGTTATGCTTCTGTTTCCACATCTTAATTATTATTTTCGGAAATCAAAATAATGTCATTATGTTGCTATGGCAATGAAACGCAAAGCGTCTAGAGATCTTTCCATCTATGATGACTCTAGGCTCGTGTACGATTTCTCTTCGCGCTCTGGCTGAACTTATTTTCGCCATATCTGGCGCTATTATAAAATCGTGTACCTACAAAGCACGAAGCAGACTCTTCACCGCTCCGTTGCGAGAGTGCCACGTGACCTTCAATGTCCCACCCGTGTTGCAATGCCCACGGCTGCTTCCAGCTTCAACGGAAGCATATGGCACAGAAGATCACGTGGTATATGTGCCATAGCGTAACGAGTTTCGATGGACGTATAAAACGCGCTCCGCAGGCGCGATTTTTGAATTCCGTCAGAAATGACAAAAATTAGTTCAGCCACAGCGCAATGGGCAATTGCGTTTTCTTAATTCTATTGGTACGGCTATTGCTAATGGCCAGCTACCTTATTTAACAAAGTTTGTAAAGGAATAAAATTATTTCTGATGTCCGCCAACTCTGGGGAATCATTTCTGTGTCACAGAAGTTATCTTTCTACTTCAAAAGAAAAAATAAAAAAAAAAAAACATCTAAAAATTTACAAGGTTTAGAACTTTTGATGTATGTACGTAGTTCCGCTGTCTAAAGTTCGATCTGGCGCCATCAGCTTTCGGTGATACTCTGCGGAACAGGCCTGACCTATAGTCAATGTGGCGGCGCCTTTCTAATCCGACTGGAAATCTGCGGTTTGCTGGGATCTCTCTCTCTCTCTTTCTCTCTCTCACACACACACATACATACTTCTGTGCGCAAGCGAAAAAAAAAAAAAAAAACACGTCTTCGATTCGGAGCTGGCGTTAGTCTCTTCGCTAAGTCATCTAAAGTATCATGCACTTTCGGCTCGCTCTGACACTGATCCGTTCTGCTAATCCTATCACTCAGATGCGTTAGTTCCTACGCCCTTCGTTTAGCAGCTGTTTCTGCCATGTATCTAGCCCTTGCGACCGGAGCAATAAAAAAGAAAAAAAAAAAGTCGGCCTTTTATATGTCTCTTCAGAGAACGCCGAAAGCCTGCCCCGCCGTGGTGGTGCAGTGGTTAGGGCGGTCGACTACTGTTCCCCCAAGGATGCGGGATCGAATCCCGGCCGCGGCGGCCGCTTTTCAATGGAGGTGAAAAGCTGGGCGCCGGCGTGCTGTGCGATGTCAGTGCACGTTAAAGAACCCCAGGTGGTCGAAATTTCCGGGGCCCTCCACTACGGCATTTTTCATAGCCTGAGTCGCTTTGGGACGTTAAACCCCACAAACCAAACCAAACCCTTCCTCTCCTATCACTTTTCTCTCATCGTTTGCCTCTTATCAACGTTCGCTGCAGTGCTACATATAATGATAATGGGTTTACAGGAAAACAAAGGCGCAGTATCTGTCACACTTTCCCTGACAAGTGTTTGGAAGGTACACCTTCGCTCTGTGCCATTCCTTGGCGCACGTTCAAGTGTGGGATTGTAGATGGCAGGAACGCTAGACTAGAACACATCTCGCGGAATCTTGTGGAATATGAGAGATCTCGCGCACAACTCACGCACGGGATTTCATTCCATAAGCCTAGAAATGTTTGCATCCCACACCACAAAGCCTGCTTATATCTAAAGGGCAGTTTTAAAAAGTTTCGGACTCTCAGAGGGAGAGATAGACGTGCGTCGCAATAGCCGACGTCCGCCACCGAAGCGGTGGCGGGTGAAATGACTGCCTACAACCCCCGGTGGCAGGCTGGCCCCCACCGAAAATGGCGGGAACCTACCATTTCCGACCCCGTAGGGCCAGGAGCTTCCTATTTTTCTTGCTGATAAATAATAGTGGTCGCACATTAGGTGTCCCCCATAATGGCAGAACCAATTTCGCTTCTAGGCTGGTTCCTTCCATGTGCCTATCCGCAAACGCCCATTCGGCGTTGCGCTTTTCTTCTACTTTAAATGTTACATATTTGTTCCACGTGCGCACAGAAAATGGCATTTGTTTGATGCCTTAACAATGTTAATTCAGATCTATAATGTGAGCATGCGTGCGTCTATATTATATGATACCAAGTCACACAAAAATTATTATAAACAGAGCTCATGAACACGAAGTCTCCTTAATGCTGTCAGAGTGTAATATTCACATAAATTATCCATGTACTCGCGCGCCAACATACAAGCCGAGGTAAGCACTGTATCGAGACCAAAATTGGCCGAGAAAATATTCTAGCTCACTTTAGCTACCTTTACTTTAGTCGAGACCAGTGACTCTATTGTTGGTGTTGGGGTATGGGAATGAACTAACATATTTCTTGTTGACCCTTGTGAGGACTAGTGCTCGGCGCCATCATGTAAGCCGATTGGTCAGAACCAAGCAAAAATGAAGCCACTCGTAAAGAAAATGAGTAGAGGGCCATATCTGCCTGAACGTTGTGAATAAAGTCTGCAGAGACTGCCGCACACTATCCCCGCAAGACAAAAAATAACTGTTGAAGCTCTTCGTGTTGCCTGAAGAAAAATGTACGACCAGGATGAATATATATATATATTGGGCTCCGACCGAAACGTCGACAACAAATTAATGTGTCTATAAGAAGTGTCTAGTCTACTCTCTTCAACTTTTAATTACGGAAGCCAACGTAAACTACTTCGTAATATATATATATATATATATATATATATATATATATATATATATATATATATATATATAGGGCACCAGATAAAATATGTATGACACGGATAGGTATTTCCCCCATGTTTCATATTTCGTGTTTAATATCTTCTTTGTGGACTAGATAGCAAATAAATCTCCCTATAGCTCCCCTTTTTTAATTCATCTTTAATGTTTGGCTCCATCGCAAGGGGCTCTCTAGTGATTCGAGCCCAGATGGAGAGAGGAATAGAGAGAAATCGGATTGCAACCTGTTTTACGCACTGTTCCATAAAAAAAAAAAAAAAAAAAAAAAAAATTGTATGGGTAGCTTTTTGCCGAGTTTATGACACAGACCTGGAACAAACGATCCGTGCACGCTCTAACGTGCTCAACAGTTGCTGAAGTAAAGCGTCTTACAGTGATACAAAACGTCAGGAATTGTAATACATGCTGTATTATTCGTGAAACCACTATTTTACAGTATTTTGGTCGCCCTAGAGCTATAAGTATTTACCGCACCATTATGACAGTGAACGAGTGCTTAGTATAAGCATATAAATAAACTTAGTGTAAACATAGAAGCCTTTTATTCGGCGCAATGCTGCGGACTAATTGCGGCCAGGCCGGCCGCTTCAACTGCGCGGGCGAAATAGTGTGAGCACTGTGTGGAGCTTCATCTTCCACACGGCTGAACGTGCTGCTTCATCTTCATCCTGCTCTCTCTGGGAGATACCCATCGTCATCGCGGAGTGTGGTTCGCTACAGTGTGCGACCAGGGCTTCAGGTCTCCAATAAAACCTGATCCGCCAAGCCCGACCTTCGCGTTACCTTACCATATGCACTAATCTAGCCCTGGAGGCGGAAAAGAAAAAGAAATTCAAAATGGCGCAAGTAATTTTGAATCTTTCCTAAACCTTCCAAAGCTTCCATGAATACGCAATACAAAATTATTTAAACCCATTTTGTAGATATGTGGATATTAGAAGTCTCCTTCACTCGGGAAGATTACAGATGGGGATTTTGCCTTTTCTTTCTGATTGTGAATTGTTGCATAGCCTTGAAGCTAAAGCTCTCGACTTATTCGTGTTGTGAAGGCACGGGTACCCCTTTGCAGCCTATGTGTAACGCTGTCGACTATTTACTTTTCTGTCTCGGATTTAACAAAAAAAAAACATTCAATGATTTAACTGAAAATCACACAAAAAATTACGAAATGATGGAGAAGAAATTTTTCGACCGCCACTAAGCAGAACAAATCGAAGGAAAATAAAAATGATTGCCCTCTTCAGGTTCCTACTACAAAATCCTGGCGAGGATGGTCTGAGACAGACCCATTGTCAATACTAGAGAATAGTAGAGAGGGGTCTCAGATCCATCGAGACTCCCGACTTTAAGCCCTGCTCACTGCCATTTTATTTCTGACGTTGCAGCTCGATCAGGTGCCTCCGTGTGGCTGTCAAAAAAAAAAAAAAAGCTTCCTTCCTATGGGCTTATTTTTAAACCACATACTACTACTTAATTAATACAGCCCCCATACGTTGCTTTGAAGTGTAAATTTAGTGTTAGCGCAAATCTGATAATAGGTCCACTTGTTCGTTACTTCTCAGGCTAAAGTACAGACAACTATTAAAGCCTCCACCCTCTGCATACGCTCTCTTTACTCCAAGATAATTCTGACACTAAGGGCGTCGCCGTTGCGGCTACCTCCTTGATTTCCATGACTTCTACAAATATTAACCCACAGAAAAAGGAAAGCTCAGGAGAGGCCCTGCCTTTGCAACGGCCTGCGAGATGTATGTATGTATGTATGTATGTATGTATGTATGTATGTATGTATGTATGTATGTATGTATGTATGTATGTATGTATGTATGTATGTATGTATGTATGTATGTATGTATGTATGTATGTATGTATGTATGTATGTATGTATGTATGTATGTATGTATGTATGTATGTATGTATGTATGTATGTATGTATGCATGTATGCATGCATGCATGCATGCATGCATGCATGTATGTATGTATGTATGTATGTATGTATGTATGTATGTATGTATGTATGTATGTATGTATGTATGTATGTATGTATGTATGTATGTATGTATGTATGTATGTATGTATGTATGTATGTATGTATGTATGTATGTATGTATGAAAACTTTATTGAGGCGGAGCCTGCTATTCCCCGGCTTTCTACCCGCAGGCCGGAGGCGCGGGTCAGGAACAGGAATTACCCCGCGGACTAAGGAAAAGTGAAGTTACATTGTTTCTTCACGGCCCCAGCCGCCAGTCGGATGACTGGATGGCGGGATCTCCGCTCCGCAGCCAAGCTTCCCAGGCTTCTCAACTATCTATGTTTAAGCCGGCGCCTGGGGAATCAGCGCATTCCCAAATCATCTGAGACAGACTGGAGATGAAAACGATTCGAAATGCAAAAACTGCAGTCAAAAAGACGCCCAGCGAGAAAAATTTCACGGAAATGACGTCGCAGGCAAAAGAAATCAGAAGCGACGGACATGGTCAAGATGGTCAAGACTCGACTGCTTCACAATTGAGAGCGAGGACAACGCGAAGACGACGCATTCTAATGCAACAACTGAAAGCAGCCGACTGTCTCGCACAAATATTTATTGATTATAGCTTTTCGTGCATAAATACAAATCACCGGGCGAGAAGCCAAGCGCCGATCGCGCCAGCCTCTCTACGCCTTCTGAGCTGGATTTGAAACGCGCGCGGCGGGGAAAAGTAACGATGGCTTCTTTCCAGTTTCTCAAAATGTGACGTAAGGGCCCCTCCTCTAATTTTTATTTCCACCATGTCTAAATCACTCTCAACTACCACGTAAGTTTTTTCTAGGGACCATACCATAACCACGTTATACAGTGTTCTGTACCACGTTATGACCACACCACGCTTTATGTTTCAAGTTTTCAACGCTAGATGGTTCTGGCTACCATACCAAAGCGGCCCACATTTTGTTCTTTAGATGGTCTACATTGCGTATCGTACTTATGTTGTACCAGAAAAATACAGGAGGCACTGGTTGTTGTTGTACGCGTACCGCTGCTCGACTGGTTTGACGCGATCTGCGTCTTGGCATCACGTGTAGACGCATATCTACCAGCCTCCAAGGCTGTCTTCGCTTTTTTCCTTAATTGAGAATGTTGCCCGCTAACTCTTCTGCGAGGCGACGTCGCCTCAAGCTGTTCAACGCTGTTATTTGTTCCTTAGGCGTTCTGGTTTCGGTCTACGCATACGTTGTCGAAACCCGCGCGGAGCATGATCCCAAGTACGCCCCAATGTGCGATATCAGTGCCCGCGTCAGCTGCACGAAAGCTTTCAATTCAAGGTACGTATGCGGAAACGTGTCGCCGTAGCACGACCTCCTTCCTCATTCTCCATAATCGTCTTGCCAAATGACAATATGCGCAGTGCAGTTATTGTGATAAACGAAAATTTGTTTTGACGTTGAAACATCTATTATTTTCAATCTCAGGTACGGCAAAGGATTGGGTCTTTTTCAACGTTTCGTAAGTGCCGATTCCATACTTGTTCAGCCAAACAGCGTTTATGGAATTATATTCTACTGCATCGTTTTCATATGCGGTAAGTATACCAGTATCCCTGAAGAAAACGGCTTTATATTACCAGTATTCACCTGAAATTGAGGGCAACGCAGCGAGTTACGGGTCCAACGTTTAACAGACTATAGAAGCGAGCAGGTTGGGTCAGCTGGAACATTTGCGTGTTAATGACGTCACAGTCGAAATCTGGAAGAAATGGGCATGGGCAAAGCATGTACTGTGAAGGCAGTATAACCGAGTAACGCAGTGTATACAAAGATAAGGCAAGAGTAGCATGGGACAGCAGAAAGTTAAGTGTCCGGATCAGATAAAAAGTTTGTAAGGATAAGCCGCAGTTGACACAGGATGGGATTAAGTAGAAAGATATGGAAGAGGCCTTTGTCCTGCAGCGAGTATATACTAGGCGCAATTAGGTGGTTGATGATGAACCGAAATGTGTTTATGGATTCTCGCTCTTTCTGCTCATTTTTTCATAGTGATCGAATATTTTACTAACCAGTGCAGTGACCATGACAAGTCGAACTTAAAACTCGTCGACCGCTTGTATTGCAAGACTAGAATTATTAGATTGCTTAGTTTTATTGCATAGTGCAAGCACGTTTTGCCTTCTGGACTAGACGTGTTCAGTCTCTTTCAAAGAAAGCTCAGCAGTAGTTTGTGCTGTGACTTCAAGACTGCAGATATAAGGAATTCATAATTTGTAATATATGCCATGAAAGTTCTTGCGAGCACTGTGACAGAATATGCCAGGCTTGTGGCATTCAGGGTATCATTTGCAGCAAAATAAGCTTTTTCATTTTTGCAGGCATGCCTGATGGAAAATGCTGGGATCAAGTGCATTTTGCTCTGTGCGTGCTGTCAAACATCACATCAGTCTACCTAGCATACATCCTCTACTTTATTCTGTACGACCTGTGTGTGGTTTGTGTTACAACATATGTATGCAACGCACTGCTTCTGGCTGGCAGCATATGTCGGCAAAAGGTGGACGTCGATAAAACAAAGAAGAAAGCTTAATTTTCTGACAAGCAAATTGCACGTCTATTTACAGCTGGCTCATTCCCATGCTTGACAAAAGCCAACTAGAACAGCAGCACAAACATGTGCAATTACACTTCTGGCAGAGAATTGCTGTGCTTGCTTTGGAGCATACTTGGTGTACAATTCTATGTATTGGTGTCATATCAGATCCGCGTATTTTGCAATGCATGCAACCATAAGGTGCGCAAGAAACCTGTGTCTTATTCCAGTTTTCTGGCCACAAAGTCATGATTCAAATGCTCTCCATGGACATCATTTGCATATTCTAAGGTCAAAGCTACTTTCTGGTTCTGTTGTATGCGCAACGCAGTGCTGGGTGACAGAAAAAGCTACAGTGGTTCAGTGTTGTACACAAATGTTAACCTTATTTCTTCCTTCTAGACTGGGTGTGCACTGCGCATGGCAAACACAATTCCGCTGTTCATTTTGGAGAACAACCTGGAATATAAACCTTGATAGGCAATGCTTTTGCATAGCGTCTAGCTACATACAATCTGTTAATCTCCGATGCGTCCGTGTCATTGCTGTGAAAAAATGGAAATGACAGCTGATCAAGAAAGTTTCTCCTGCTTTCGGTCACATTAGTGTACCATACAGGGTCTAAGTCAGTGAGCAGTCATTGTCTACCGTCATGTTTGTGTGTTCAGTACAAGAGGTGTGTCCTACTGCATCGAGTGTGTTCTTGTCAACAAAGTTGCATCGTCGCAAGACATAAAGTATGTGATGTGCTGCTTGGTGTGGTATTTGAAAATATCTTGCACCGTGCTCTAACATCGCTCTTCGGAACAGATCATGATTAGCAGTGGAGTTCCAGCTCCCTTCTGCTGTCATAAGGATGTGCATGGCTTGCGATTTGCACAAGGCTTTTTCCTTCCAGATATTAATGTGGCCGTAAGGCATCAAGCCCATTATTGGCTAGTACAACACTATGTTCAATATTTTTGTAATTTTTATTCAGAGATGTATATTTACTGTCTATTTTAAAATGTGTGTTCATACATCCTGTGACCTGAATGTTGTGAGGAGACTTGTGTACCTGCACTTAAGTCCAAATAAAGGTCTCCTCAGATTTTTGCCTATTTTTGTTTTTGCAGATACATTATTTTTTTACAATAGTACTGGAAATGTCAGGTTGTCCAATAATAGGAAAGTTTCTTGTACGGACAGGAGGATTGAAGCCTTGTTCATGTAGCTACAGTCTGTTTTTTAAACAGCACAAAGTGATAGATTTCAGTAATATTTCAGCTCATAATATTCACTTTAAACAACAGGTACTATTTCACCGACATTGGCTGACAAAACTATTATGCCATTTCAGCCTTTAATATATTTGCTAATAATTTACAAAATTAAGCAACTTGCATAACCCAGGATGATTTTTGTATGCTGAGGAAATTTTATAACTGATCTTCTACCATAATTGAAGTGTACATTTTGCACAAGGGCATTTCATTTTCATGTGGAGCACTTTTAGCCCTAACTTTCTAAGAGTTCTTGTTGAAGCTCCTTTTATGCAGAGTCGCTTCATCTGGTACCTTGTTGATGGCTTGCTGCTCATAGTTTAAATCCTGTTGTGCATTTTCAATATACACACTAGTTCGAAAAAGTAAGCAAGCAGATGTTGCAAGCAAATGATGCAAGCAAATGATTTATTCGTGGTCTTAGTGGTATTGTATTTCCAAGTAATGCTGCTTTAAATTCTTTTCAACCATGTCCCTGCAACTAAATTCCTAGCTTCTGTTTCTTCTTTTTACTCTTGAGCAGAGGAGGAAGAGGACCAGTAAACTTGAAGGCAGTTCTGCAACAAAAATGATGAATTCAAACGCCATGCCGATGGATACACTACCTAAAAAAAATGCACAAGGGAGCAACCCCTGTCAGCAAAAGAAAAATGCTTTTATGCCTAGGAAAAATAGATGCAGACAACTGTGCAAAATTATATCGGTTGAAATCGGTTTAATCAACACACACAATTATAGCAGGATATAGCTGAACATCGAAATAACGAAGCCTTAATTGCAGCTGAAAATTTCATTAAATCACGAATTTTGTTACGTCGAGGTTCCCGTGTTTTAGCTGCCCAAATAAAGTAACAGGTTCGTGCAACACCGCTAGTAGATAGGAACTTCTAAATTACGAATTCAAGCAAGAAATCCTAGCAATAAAAGTGCTAAGGGCACTGGATGTTTTTTTGTACATCAGGAGGATAATGGGTGATAGCAAACGGACGCAAAAGGATCATTTTTCTCTATGTGAGCAAAGAGTGAGCACAGCGCCTAGTACTCAAAGCCGTTGCCAGATGTCACCATCGGCATCATCATCACCCAGCATTTGCAAACTAGGACGCTGTCGCACGTTCACATTACCTACGCCAGCGCGGCAATCTTTTGCTCAAGCTTCACGTATGCTTTGCTTTTCCGACTGGCAGTGGCCAGTGACGTCATGGCATAACGCATCCTGAAACTCCCACACCGCTGGTTTTATATGCACACGACAGATGGTGACAGACAGACTTGAAAGTTGCATTTTGCATTTCACTACAGCATGAGCCTAACAGCCAACAAGCACCTATCTCTATTACCACACCTATTAAGAAACCCTGCAAATGCAAGATAAATGTTCTGTAACATAGACTGCCAATAAAATGTTTTTCATGCCCCGATTCTGAACGCCTTTCACAACACTTTTCACAGCTAACATGGATGAAGCGTACAACAGGCTTTACGGGAAATAAAGCATACTTACTGGCATGTAGAGCAGATGGGGCTGAATGCACAAAAAACTGAAAAGAAATAGTAGTGTCATGAATACTGAAATATTTTATCTCGGGCCAGTTCTGTTCATGTCCTGCAAAGCTGAATGTTGTACTGGGTAAACAAGAATCATTTTTATGCTGTCTATTAAAACTACTTACATAGCAAACATGGCACGCATGGAACAGGCCAAAGCTAGTGATTAATACTACTAATTGCCATTTTTACAACCTGTATTGACTGATGTATATTTGTGAACTAAAACAAAGACTGCACTAAAATATTCTTAGACAATATTAAACTGAACTAAATTTTTTTACCGTTCTCAAAATCAATTGAGTAGTGGGATAGGACAATCAACCACAGGCTGCCCCCTTTGCCTTTCTACCCATGAACTCGTAATCCCTCTTTAAAGTGCTTTGTTCTTCATAAAACTGATGCACTGAATGAACAATTCTGAAAGCTTATGCAGAAGAATCTCGGGTTCATACTTTCTTTTCAGTAAGAGGGGTGCATCTGATAACACTTTTCTTCACAGGACAGCAAACAACACATAGCATTGCAAACCTGTTCTCATATCTATTTTGTGCTCTTCATTCCGCAATAAAACCTCAAGAAGCCCATGCTGTAGATTTAACTCTACTGTCATGCTGTGACTGTAAACGACAATTTAGTGGTACGTGTAACAATGGACTCTTTTGTAATCTTCCGCAGTACTACATTTTAAAGTACGAGACTTCCAAACTTCACGGAGCGCACAACGAATTCATACTTACTGGACAGGCATACTGAGCACACGTAGCCAATCTCGATGAGATTCCTGTGACAAAAGCAGGCTGCCCTGTAATCAACATGCACAGGAGGTGGAAAAACCAGGTAATCCCTAGATGCCTTGTCCGGAAGGAACAGCCACTGCCAGGAAAGAAACGCAGATGGTGAACTGAAAAGCTCTTTTCTATGTCCTTCAGGTATCAACAATGTGAATTGTGATGGTCACATGTGCAAGAGACAGAGCTGATAGTAATTATAGCCTGTTTACAAATAATCTATGGGCGACAACACAGTAAACAGACTAGTCATTTGTACATAGCACCTTCGTTCACAACACCACTTAGCCGGTTATATTTTGCATTGAAATGCCTGTTTCAAGCTTGGCATGATGCCATCATTCGCAATGCTCCGCTTGATTTGCAATTCACTGGTATAAAATAAATCAAATTGATTGTCCCTTGCCTTCAGCTTTTGTTGCATATGCCATGTTTGCTATGCAAACTTCTACAGTCGGTCAAAAAATTTTCCTCCAAACATTCTTGCTGGAAGATATTAGTGAAGGGGGATCCCTGGCATACCGTAACTTTATTGACTAATGTTGCAGGGCCCCTTTAAGAGTCCCCTCTCCTAGTTGTCACAAATAAATATTGACTTAATGAGCAAAATAATTCTGAAACAAAAAAATGGCTAACTGAAATTTTCTAGCATGGGTGGATGTGGTGCCCTGTGTCATGTGCAGGTCACGTCACAAATGTTAAATGAAAAACCGTGGTACACGAGTTGATTGGCTAATGCCGCTAGTGTAGTGAATTCAGTTTGTTCATTAAAATGGAGAAATACCTGGACACAAGCTTAACTTTTGTGTGTTTGACAGTGCAATTCAACATCCAGTTAATATAATACAGCAAATGCTGCATTGCTCATATAAATTGTGTGGCATGATGTCATGAAATGACTAACTTTAATGGTTATTTGCACAGGCAAAAAGAACGGCACAGCTGCATAGCCTGCGGACATAAGATGGAAGACAAACTAGGAGATGTTTTATCAGTCGCCCTCAGGAAAATTTGCTCTTGAAGTCACAGGACATTCATATAGAACTTACAAGCAGATATTGAAGTAGGCCTGCATGGTTTGGAACCTTCATGTATTTCCCACCGGTAATGTCACATCCCTAAAAAGAAAAAGAACATAATCCAAAGCATAAATCTCGTGCCTGTGTGCATGGTAAAGGAGTGAGCATTTTCTGTAAAACCCATAGGTTGCCCAAATAGATGTATATCTGAAGACTGCTTGGCTATATTATTGTAGAAACAAGTCCATGTTGCTCATATTTATGATCAAAATGAACTAAGCTAGAACAAAAATTTCACAATAGTTCTTGCTCAAACAACACAGTATATCACTTGTATTTTTATTAACGCTTAACACATCAAGCACATCTTCGAGGCCAGAAATGACACGCATTTTCTACCAGCATGCAGAAATCTTATGGTAGAAATCTTGGGACTATAACGCTGTACAGCACATCTGAAAACACCGTTTTTCCTTTCCGAAAAAAAAAATAAAATTTGTTAATCTGTTTCACTTTATTGAAAACAAAATGGGGAAAAAAATATTTTAATTAGTTACGTAAAACTCCTTTAGCTGTAGCAGTCTCAAATTACATTGGAAATATCCTCACAATATGAAAAAAGAAGTTGTAGTTCATTAGACCACCCACAGCCTTGACTTCAGTGCTACTACAGTCGAACCTCAATATGACGTACCTCAATGTAATGAAATTGGCGGCCTGCCAAGAAATGCACTGGACTGCGATGGCGACTAGCGTTTTTTGCCGCTCAAAGGTAGCGTGGGTGATGTGCTCATTCTTAATTTGTTCATATGAAAAAAAAATAAAAATTGATGCATTTGCGTCTATTTGCTATAACCTATCATCCTCCTGATGTACAAAACATCCGGTACCTTTTTTTAGCACTGAAATTCAGCACTTCTGTTCGCGACTGATGAGCAAAATGCCACAATACTGCCACTATACTGCAATTTATTTTGTCACTGATTTTGCTTGACATAGCCACCAGGCGTCCAAGAGGTGTATTCCAGCACTTCACCTCTTCCAGAATCAGGTTTGTGATCCTGTGATGTTCCACTTCTCCTTAGATTGTCCTAACGCAAAGAAGGCAGCTTTAGACTCCCCTAGTCTTGCTCACATAGTATATCTGAAGGGTGGGCTAAATCTGCATAGTCTTACTGCAAACCCTCTCTTGAAGGATCAGAAATGCCCATTGTAGCAAGGCATCTAGCAAAAAAGCCTTGTTTTGCTGGCCATTTCCTGAACTAATTACATCTTAATTCCCTCACTGTACTTGAAGTACATTTCACAGATAATGGCTACAGTGTGATCACCAATACTATGCGGATGTCGTGTTGCACTAAAATTAAGAAGAGTACTGAGGACTAGTACTTTCAAACTATGAAAAGGAATGCATTGACTACTTTTATTCCACCGCAATCTGCCAGAATTTACCCTTGATATATGCAATCCAATATACTTTATCTAAATCTAAACTAATCCAACTTAGTCCAACAGTGTTCACTTTGAACAAACTGTCATCCAGCGAATAGATCCCAAATCCTATAATCCAGAGCAATCTATCCGTAACGTAAGTTGTCCACCATAATCTACCTCCCAACGTTATCCACCATTAAACTAATATAATCCAAAGTTTTTGATTGTCAGTACACTGCACACACTCATTAGCTGTCGAATGGACTATTGCGATCACGTGACTGTCTCGACAACGTCATGTCGAATTTTCCAGACTTGTGGACAGCAACGCCGGGTTCCATTGCTAATGAGACAAGTAAGGATTTCGCCTTAGAGTGCCATAAAGAGGTGTGTTGAACGAATCACATTTATGTCGCTGTCACTTCGTACAAATCATGCCATGCATGGCTGTTTCTCCAAGCCTAGCATATATCCCTGCCGTTTTACGAACCAATGTTGACCTTGATGTCAGCCCTGCCGCTAAGTGAAATGTTCACATCCCAGGTACATGTGACGCAGGAACCGAAGTTGTCCCGAAGCACGAATTCTGACGTGTACAGTTTCAAAAACACTTGAGAGTAGTGATTGAAGCTTTGAAAATGTTATCAAACTGCGTTGGGAGTGGCAGCTGGTCACACAAACAAGAAAGTGATGCTAATATGACAGGCCTAACATGCAACCAAAGATGCAGCAAAGGCAGCTTGTATGGTAACAGGAAAGAGGTCGCAGCGGCTTTTGACGATTCCACAGATGATGCATACTATACCTCCCTTGGGGCTGTGAAAAGTGACACCAGCAGTGGTGTGGTTTTAACAGAATTTAAAACAAAATGTTTGCGAATAAAATTATCTGTAAAATTTAAAGCAAGATCTCTAAAATTAGAAGACGGATTCAACTTTGTACCTTTTACGAAACATTCTAAAGAGTTGGCAGGTATGCGCCACCATTCCAAGCAATCTAGGATTTATTTTCTGTGCCTTATGAGTGGATGAGAGGGGGTTTTACCAGCGCGACCGAGAAAAAAAAACAGAAATCTATGCGGCGGAATCATTCAGTGTTCTCATCACTGAAAAAATTTGCCCTAAAGCTCAAGGAAAGAAGGGTGACAGTTTTTGGGATGCAATGGAGACCCTGCTTATTGATTATAAGGAAAAACCAGGACAACAAAAGGGGAATACCATGAAAACAGTGCCCAAAAACTTCATGATGCCATTGTGGAGAAATGACAAGAATTAGAGACAAGGCGCATCCTTCTCGTGCATGACAATGTCCCGGTACACAGGTCTCGTGCTGCCGAGGCCGCCATTCTACAAAGGACTTTTGAAGAGCTCAGCCGCCCTCCTTTACTTTCCAGTCTGAGTCCCAATGACTTTTTACCTCCAAATCTAAAGAAACTACCAAAAGAATGAGGTTTAACGACATGCACTAACTTCAAACTGCCACAGAGGTGTGGCCTAATAACAAAGGATAGTTTTTTTTTTTTCTTTTTGAGGTATTGGAAGTCTTCAGGAATATGGAAGAAGTGCATTAGTATTACGCTAGGTTATGTGGAAATATACCTCTTTTCAAAGCCCTAGTAGTTTTTTTTACATGCAAGTCGTAAAACCCTTTGATAACCTCTTGTATATACCAGCTGTAGCAATTTCAGGGTGAAACTAGCTCCTAAGTCTCTCTATCACATGCTGGCACATGGTACACAAACACTGTAGGGCACACTAGAGGTGTGTGCGGACCTATATTTTGAACTCGAGCCTCACCCTGCCCGACACTAACACCCCGAGCCTGGCCCAATCCAGCTCTGTACTCAGACTTAAGGCCCAGGCCCAGCTCGCTATAATTTCAGCCGAAGGAACGATATGGAAAGAAATAATTTCAGGATAGAGAGTGCTTTAAGATCTTGAAGTGTGGCATTCTCCAATTTAGGATGAGAAATGACAAAGTGCATTAGAGAATTATCATTCTAAGTTATTATGCAAAAAGAAATTACACAGTGATAAAGGACTGAGGCATATGGGGCGCTCATCAATCGTAAATCCCTGCGCTGATGTTTTGTTGCTCTAACTTGTACTTTCATGCTACTAGTACTTTCATAGCAAGCACAGTAGGCTTTGGGTACATGGCTTCCTTCCTTCTCTAAATGCACACAGGCTCGAACTCTGAGGCAAGGGGTTGATCCTGTGACCAAGAACCTCAGTAAGCTTGTCTCATTCACCATGTGCCTTTCACAGAGATGACAAAGCCCCGCCGCGGTGTTGCCTGTGCCAAAAAACAAGAGGAAACTCAAGCACAGCCGATGCTTTGAGCTGTCCCGCTTCCACCGAGGCTATGTCAAGGTAAGGAGCGAACCTAAATAAGAGATTTGTGAGAGGTGACAGCATGGCATCAATCTCGAAACAGGTGCTTAAGGACCTGCGCCGGTGTGACAAAAGAGGTATAGACAGGAAAGTCGAAACTCGACAGCCCATAACCGTCCTTCAGCTTGGCCTTTGACGGCTAGCAAAGATCTGTTCATGGTGAAGGTTTGGTTTGGTTTGTGCGTTTAACGTCCCAAAGCAACTCAGGCTATGAGAGACGCCGTAGTGGAGGACTCTGGAAATTTCGACCACCTGGGGTTCTTTAACGTGCACTGACATCGCACAGCACACGGGCGCCTTGCTTTTCGCCTCCATCGAAAAGCTGCCGCCGAGGCCGAGATTCGATCCCGCGTCCTCGGGAACAGTAGTCGCGCCGTAACCACTGCGCCACCCCGGCGGGGTCACGATGAAGGTGCGTAGTGGAAAGGCGAATCGACATCAGGAACGAACTGGAACATACTCATGTGGGGGAGGAGGTAGGAACACACTTAATTCTGTACATTCCAGATGCCTAGCACACCGTTGCCATATTCTTGGTATCGCAAAAGTTTTGTGTACTCGGAATCTATGTGTTCGGCCCTGCCCAGCCTGCCAGAGAAAAATGCACCCTGGCCGGGGAGAGGGCTTTTGAGTAGCCCAAGCCTGGCCGAAGGGGCAGGCCAGGTACAAGCGTTCAGGGCGGCCTGAGCCCGTGCATACCTCTAGGGTACAGCCAAAAATCTCACCTGCTGCAGCAGCCCAGAGTCCTTTTCAAGAACACAGGCGTCGATGATGACATTCTGAAAGTAACACTCATTAGGAAAGAGAGCTCAAATCACACTTATTTCATTCTTAGCCATTTTCAAACATTATGCAGTTAAGGTAGGAAAAACCACAACAGCCTTTGTAAACAACTTTTATGTGCGTGACAGCATCTTCTGAAGCATTTGGTACAATGGAAGTGTAGACAATTCAGTGACCGCTACATAACCAAGCTAAATGACTGCTAACACTATTGAATCAATAAAATGAAAATCACTAAAGGCACCCCCCCAATGCACCTTTCTCTTCACTGGAAGATACAAGAGCTTTAAAATGAGGTTAACAAGGTTGAAGACAAAAAAAAGAAAATATCAAACATTTTCCAAAACTAAAACAAAAAAGCCCTCTAATATTTTGTGTTTGCATGATCCTGATACTTAATCTTTTCATTTGCATACCTGACCATGAAGAGGTTCTGTACTTATTACACAATGGATACACCTGCATAATCTTGTTTGTCAAAATGCAAATTTTTGATAAGAATTATCTTGTGCAATAAATGCACCTTCCAAATAAACTCTGCAAATTCTTTTGGTTAAACACTTATTTATGCACACAAATACAGTAATCAGCACAGAACAGGCTGTATTTTGTTTTGTTTTCTCTGCATTTTACATCATTGTACACCTAATTTTGCCCTCACATTTGGGTAAACATCATTGCTGAAATGTGGCAATACCACTTGTCAGTGATTAAAAAAGATATTTTCGAAAAGCACATCATTTTCGTAATTTTCACAAGCTAGCTATGCTCTGGGACAACTTTCTGTGGTTATGCAGCCAGCGCTACAAAGCTGAAACACACCAGATCACTGTGCTGCAGACTATATAGTCCCTCCAAAAATTTTGCTGATTGTGCTTTGGAATATTATTACTCCATTACAAAATTATTGGCAACATTAATATATAAATGTTATACTGCAATGTTAACTAGTACAACATTAATACAGAGCATTTTAACACTACAGTAGAATCCCACTTATAGTAAACTCAGAGATTAGTAAAAACTCTGATAAAGTAAACTGAAACTGATATTTCAGTTCATTTTCAATAAATGGCCGTACATTTATATTCCGCGTCGTTACAGTAAAGTGATTTTTGATGTAAAAAAAAATGGCTTTAGTAAAGTATGCAAGGCCGTGGCGACTTCCCAAAAAATGGTATCGCCGCACTCGTGCTACTTATCGCGAGGTAAATTTTCTTTTTAAAAAAAAAAAAATAATAAATAAATAAGAAACTATATTTTTTTAACAGGCTTTACCACCAGTACCAGCTCTGAGGAGAAGCCAACTTTACATAGTTTGGAGGAGAAGTGAGGAAAAGCATGCGGCACGCAGGGGAAAAAGAATAAATATAGGAAGGCTGGCTACGAACGTGGAAAGAAGGTGACATGGTCCATTTCGAAAGTAAAATGGAGTAAAAGTGCTGTGAGAAGTAGATAAGGGAGAAACAGGCGAACATCCGCAGCACCGTGTAGCGCGAAGCACGAGCCAGCCTGACTGTGTCGCGCATTCTCAACTACTGCCTCTTAAGTGACAAATATAATGGAAGACGACAACATAAACATGCAAGGCCTTGGTTTTCACATGAAATCAAACTCAGTTGTATTGTAGCCATGCTGCATTCATGCTAAGAAGGCCGGTACTTCTACAAGATGTAAACAAATAAATCTTATAACTGAATAAAATAATAATCATAAAATTGCACAAAGAGCCAATAAAAGAAAGACGGAAGGTATTTTAGAGTGCTTTTTTTCATAACAGTAACGAGATGTGTTCACTAAGTAGGCATTCAATTATTAGACAGCATCTTCAGGGCCATGTCAGTGCCAGTAAAAATTTTTGTAGTCCAAGTGACTTTACTATAAAGGGGTGCTACTGTAGTACAATAAGCTGCGCTGCGCTGTTGGGCGTTCCGCGAAGTGTACACAGGCCGCGTCTGCTGCATTCCCTAGCCAGTTTATCTATGCTTTCACAATGTGCTTGTTTTGACAATGCACTCGTAATCACGAATTTGTTTCCAAAGGCCTTCAGTGCTGTAAAGAAAGACAGTTCTACACAAGTGGCAGCTCAAAGACTGCGAATTTGACATAAAGTCAAAGCTGAAACCTAACAGTGGCCAGATATGCCTGAACTACTTAGTGCAGTAAACATTATGAGAAAAACCTTGCCCCTTAGCCTTGGCTGCATAGCAACAGAAAGCTGCCTCCAAGTATACACATCAGCATATCAGCCCAAGAAATTTTGTCCGAGAGAGTCAGTAAGCATCATAAGCCGGGTGAAACTGAGAGTAGCAATAAACAACCTTTTTCTGTGCAGTGAAGAAGACGTTCATAAAGTTGAGGTACTGCGATGCACTCTCGCCAGATGCAGACAGCACCTGTAAGGGAGGCAAAAATTTTGTAATTACTAGTTAATTAGTTATACAGGTAAAAGAAAAAATGACAACAAAAAATGAGGAGGGTTCAACGCTGAACTGAATATGGAGTGAAAGCATTAGCTGCGGGTCATCGTCGTCTTCTTCTTCTGTTTAAATAAGGACACAGAACACAGACACGGCACGCAGCAATGAGCGGTTAGACCTGGCATAGTATTGATTTCGCAATAACACTTACCAGTATCCTAGATGCAATCTTTTTCTGGCCTGCTGTCTCTTTCTCTACCCGGTTAATGTCTGGGGCATTTGCAAGTTAAGGAGAGGTTGCAACCATACAAGTATGCTATCAGAGTCTTTTTTTAAAGGCCGAAAAACTTCCCCAAAGTGTGATGCAACGGATGTCTCACCGAACACTTAAAAAAATTTCAGAAGATATTGGGAGCTGAAAAAAAAAAACAATAACATAGCAGATGTATTTTGCTCTTCTAATTACGTAGCTCCTAATCAACATTTTAATTAACGCAGCTGGGTGGTTAGTGTCAGTGGGAAGTTCAAAGCCATGGGCAACATGATGCTGTACCAGTGTTTGAAACATAGAAAAACGTCTAAAACCCTGCAGCATGATGAAATCCAACACTATTTTCCACAAAGAACAAAAACTGGGTACATTAAATGCACTAAAAGCTTGCTGGAAACAGCACGTCTTCTGATGATGTGTTGCAGTTACTACAGCACCATATTCACACTGCAGGCTATATTGTGCCAAGTTACTAACACTGGTTTACTTTGCCAGTTAGTGTAAGGAAAACAACTGTCAAGAAAACAACTGTGTGGTCCCTATTTTTTAGAGTGTGGAGTGAAAGAAAGTGCCTGGCACAGAACAGTAGAGCAGGCAGTTCAAATTCAGCGCCACAGTCACTGCATAGCGTCATCAGCAGACATGCTCTTTCCATCGAGTTTCCTGTCCCTTTCATGCACTCAGTTTTGGTTCTGTGTGAAAAAAGAAAGTGCCATGCTTCCTTGTACTGCAGTGCTTTAAAAAATCAGTTTTTCTTCATATCAGAAATTGATACAGCCTACACTTGTCCACAGATTCAAACTAACCAGTGGCACTAACCACCAAACTGTAAATTTAAAGTTCAATGAAAAAGTTTTAACTGATTAACAATGTAATTAGAAAAATTGAGTACATCTACCATGGCTGAGAGTTTGTTCCTGCATATATATTTTTTGTCTACTTCAATTCGCTATTTTAGAATTTTTTTAAAGAATTTGCCGACACACCTGTTATAAGGACAGATCGGAACAAGCCATTATGAAGAGTGCCGGTGCTGATTAAGGGACAACTATTTGCTATCCAACCATTTTCCAAGTGATTCCATAATATAGGAACCTCAGCCTTGGCGACTGCAGTGTTGGGACCATCATAAAGAGAAAACCTTAATAAAGTTAAACAAGCAGTAGGATACACTTGTATAATGCAAAACATTAATCTCTAGACTAAAGAAAATAATTAGGACAAGAGTGCTTCTGATGTGCGCTGGACTTGCAGTGCTGAACACCACCAAGTTCCGCGATTTTAGACTCCAGCCCAGTGCCAATTTGCATGCGAATGATGCAGATATCTTTTCTGATAAGATGGCTGTGCCCCCATTGATGCGATACCATTGATGTGATCATTCCATGCAGTGTCCGCAGCTACCTCACTGTGTTATATACAGAAGTATCATAAGCAGTTGAAAAGCAGCAAAAGCCTTTTGGTTCTATCAACCAAAAGCAGCAGTAATAAAATTCTGAAAAGGATACGACAAAGGGCAAGGCTGAGCCCACCTGTCAACAATGTTTCTGAGACACGAGATTCATTTTCATCTGAAAATAAAAAAGAGAGACAAAAAAGGCATAATGCAGAGCAATACATGCACAGTATAAAGCACATATAGGCATTGATCTGTTTAATTGCAGCATAATCAAAGAAGCAACATACATCTCTTTGCTATAGCAACTGAAACATAGAACCCCATGCTAAAATTTAGCTACACGCTGTCCAAGATGCCATAGTAAGGAACAGCAAAATATCAATACTCAGACACTCATCATGTTATGTTATACTTTTATTTATTTATTTATACAAAATACACCTAAAGGCCATCACGGCTGTAGGTATTACATGCATGGGGGTGGGGCAGGGGAGGTTACATCTAAAATAGGAAAAACCTCGAAGAGAAAAAAAAACAGCATATGACGTCGCAATGAAAATATTAATTAGTTATAATTAACACAGTATAAGGAAACCCAAAAGCAGAAAACAACAACATTTGAACAGAGAAGAAGCCAAGGGCGAGGCTCAAAACTATTAAATTAGCATGCTGTTGCTGCCCTACTATAACTATGCATGTGTTAACATACCTGAATACCCACTATAACAGCACTAATGTACAAGCACCGCTGTGACAAAAAAATTTAGAGGATACTTAAGCTCTGCTTTTAAATGTATGACACGACAGCGTGGATGACTCCTGTCTGTGGCTTCCTTTGCAGATCCTCATTTATGTACATACCCTCTGCTACTCACTTGATCACTAATCCTTTAATTCAGTGTTTCTCAACTGGGGGTCCACAAAGTGATATTCGGGGCCCGCGAAACCCATGTCCACACAACAAAAAGAAACGTGCGATAGCTCTGGCCTGGCTAGACACAATTTTGCAGGGCTAAAAGCACGAAGGTTCAAAGCAGATTTTAGTTGCTCAAAGTGAAGGAAATGCGAGAGGGGTGTGGAAATGGAGGATGCATATGAGAGAGATGAAGAAAGCGTCTATATGCGACGTTTGTTGATGCGACATCGATGAAACTTGAGCTCTGGCTGCACTGTACAACATGCCGGCAAAGCAAAGTGTCTGAATGTCCGACGAACGTGTGGCGCGGTGTTGGGAAGAGTCGAATCCCCTCTAGCAGCATGCATACAGACTCCGACAATACTAGAACCAGCTTCAGTTTAAAAACTCTGGAGCGTCGCGAGTAGCGAGTGGCACTGCAGTGGAACCAGGCTTCAGCACACCTGCTGCATGTGTTTCAGCAGCGCGTGCAGCAGTTCGAAGCGTTGACTTCGCTTGTTGTGGAATCTAGTGGCTTTTGGGATTAGTGTGATTCTTGTATTTCTTTTGCTTCCTTTGTTTCCTTCTTATTGTTCACCAAGTTGAGATAATTAATGGAATCAACTTGTTGTGCAAAGTTGCCACTGCACCTGTGATGACACGAAAAGAATAGGAAACAACTTTATTATCTCTGTCTATGAGTTCATTTTGATAGCATGCGCATGTCTGCATTCTAGCCATGCAAGAGAAGTTGCCTTCATGTCTCAAGGCCTCTCTTCACGAGACAGTCAACGGATGCTTAAAGCGCGCTGACGGGCCTTGTGTGCACCAACAGGGCCCCTTACTTTTAGAAAATTCTGAAATAAGTCTGTGCACAGTGGGGAGAACTTAGCACGATAACTTGAAGAGGAAAAACAAGAAAAGACGTACACAGTGCGCTCGTCCATTATTGTTTTCGCTTACATCACTCTTTAAGTTGTCGTGCTCATCTGTTTACAGCATCAACTTGCCTGACATCATGTGCTATCCTGAACAATGAGGCACTGCACGTGTGCAGGTGTGTGCACACTTTTTTTTGTAATGCACATTTTTTTTTGTGCACACATATATTTTAGTACTTACACTCTACAGCTCCAAGGGTGCAAATTTGGAAATCAAATGCATACCCTGCTTTCAGCCTGGTAAAGGCGAAATATCTGTAGCAGTCGTCTAAGCCAAGTGTGTTATATGTATAAATCACTGTACAGTTTGTTGAGTGTGGGTATATATAATATAGTTAACAGTTAATGACAAGATAATTAAGTAATGGTTAAGTATAAATGAGCATGTAAAGTTTAATGAGTGAACCATGTGATACATCGATGAATAGTTAGTTACATCATTGCTTAGTCATTGCCATACCATACAAAATAGCTTACACTCTATGAACTAGGTTTAAATGTGCTGAACACCACCAATATTTTCTGCATTTCTGAGTGTAGGGCTATGAACAACCCTGAGAGAAACACGATCATTGTGGGCTTGAGACTGCAAAGAGAAAGCAGTGTGTATTGCTCGAGTGTGCAAATACACGGGACAGATTTACAAGCGTCTCATTCAGTTTCCTTTGTGCACGCAACGTCCTGTGCTTCTTTCTGTTCATTTGTGGAGAGAAACCAATGGCAAAATTATGTCTGCTTCCTGGGATGCTTTCATTGTAATGGGTTTTCAGCTACCTTTTAAATAGCTCAACCCTTCTATCTAGGTTACTGCAAATTATAAGGCTATACAATGCCGCCTCGTGTGTCCATTCACCCTTCCTCCATCCCCCCCACAATTTTGGAGCTAAAGTTTGTCCCTCGGCTTGTTTTTATTACATTATGCGACACATATTAGGGAGCTATAACATAGCATGATTCGCAGTCCGTTAACATGTGCTGGTTCCGCGCGGCGTTAGTGTGCATGCTGACTGCGCATGGTGTAACACTCGCTTTAGGGACGCCAGTTGATGCAAAATACTAGGTGGCGGCGGGCTGCTTTCCATGCGTGCTGGCAGTGTCGGGACCAGTCAGCATGTGTACACTGGCAGCATGCAATTGCAAACCAGTCACGTTGCTCCCCATTTCCTCAACTTAACACTGTCTTTCTGCTCGTGTGAATGTTTGTGATTCACGGGTAGCTTTGCCACAGGGTTGAAGCAGAAACGAACTGATCGGAAACGAGGGTTGAGAATATTAGCAAAGAAAACGACTTCATACAATTATTTACACAATAAATGAGACAAAGAATTAGAACACAACAGCAGCCTGGCACAGTTTTCAGCATGGGTCGCTCAAGCACTGATTCGCTCAAAAATTCATGCATTACAAATTATTGCAGGATAATGTTGTTGAATTGTAAAGCTTGCTTTCGAAGTTTTTGAACAACATACTGTAGAAAACCTGTTTCAATTTAAAGGGCTATAAATATAGCAAATTGTTCAAAATCACCTGTACGTCTGTTCGCACCAATCAAGCAGAATATATCCAAGAAGTATTGTCTTCTCTATTTGTGAAAATCATCGCTGCCCGAAGCAATCAAACATCCCGTGTGCTGCTGCTACAACTTCAGAATTGTTGCTTGCATGCTTTTGCTCCAAATTTCTATAATCTTTTTGTAGCTACCACAGTTGCAACACTGCAAAGTAAAAATCGACATTCGCATTATTGTATCTGATGAATTATTACCTTGAAGATGTTTCCATTCACCCACTTCGCCCCATCACGCACCAGCTTTCGCTGCTGCTATACAGCATCTGCCAGGAGCCTGTTTCAACTGCCGCATCACCTACTCCGGAAAGCAGCCCAGCGCCACAGATGTACAGCAGAGGTGGAGAGTTTTCAAACTGAAACTGGTTCTAGTAATATCGGACACCGATGCATTGCTTCTTCTCCACAACTTCTGAAGGCCACGGCGCGCTGGCTTATCAAGAGTGAGTTTTTAGAGGCCAGTTTGACTCAATCCCAATTCCATGACCTGCTCAGTGAACTGTGGCAGGAGTCGGCGCAAGATTGCTCCCTAACACGTCCATTGCTGAGAACCACTACCTTAATTTGTTCCTCCACCATCTCACACATACTTATTAGCATGAGATTGTAGGATACCACATTATGTAAGACCCCGCTTTAACCATGGCATACAAAGGTGTCTGCATGGCACAACAGTAGTGTGCCTGGCAAGGATCCAAGTTCCCAAGTATAATCCTGTCTCAAAGTCCCGTCTCAAATGAGCTACCTGAGTTGGCAGCCCCTGCCGACCTTACCAACCAATCATTATCCGTCCATGTGACCTGCCAACTGTAACCTGCTAGAGGCAGGCTCATGATTTTCTGCTCACAACACTGACAATGCCGGCAACTAATTTTGCCTAAAAGAACAGGGCCTTTAATACCGTTGCGTAAAAAAATGCAAATCTGTAATCACTGAGCTTAGCCACAGTCTCTCCTGTGAGATGACAAATCCAACTACTACTGCCCACTAACTACAGATGGAGGTGTAAGCATGCAGCCCACGAAGAGTGCACTGCATCAAAAGATGTCCACAGCAGAGCAGAAACCATGGTTTTGAGGTGAAGGCTTCCACAAATGTCTGGAGTCGCATATGATGGAAAGCTTTATGTTTTCAGGTGGCGTGAATGGCCCTAGAGTAAGGTAAATTTCTGGAGTAAAGGCTCCAGTGGCATCTCTACTAGTGCTTTCATTTGATGTACAGTGGTGAGCAGCCTTGTCTAGAGTGTGCCAACGGCGTTCCACGGAGTGCTAACATTAGGCCCTGGGTTCGAGTTATACATCCAGTGCGCATGCGCGGCCAAAATAAATCAGTGTTTGCTCGTGGGTTCTCGGCCTCATTTCCGCCCAGCCGCGCTTATGATATGCAGCAGCCGGAAAACCAATGCGTTTTGCACGAGTCACGAAGTGGGCAGGCAAGACAGTGCAATTTGATATCGGGTGATCGCTCAGTTCAAAAGCAATTGCAAGTGATAGCGGATGATCGCGCTTTTTAAACTAACACCAGGCTAAGGGTGCAAGAATTGGGTCGAGTGGGTTGTTTGGCGCCTGTTTTCGTCCTGTCCGTATAAGGTTACGACCATGCACAACGCGTTGCAGGCATATTGTTTGATGGCGTATTTTTGGACCGGGTTATCAGCTATAAGGAACACAGCATTTGGCATGCATACAGCTCTAGGAACTTGATTTCCTCCATGATAAAGTATAGGCGGCGAATGGTGCGTATGCAGGAACGCGTGTTAATCCACTATCAGTCGTGCTTGCTTGCCTGGCCGTCTCGTTACACTCGAGAAACACAGCGGCATCACGACGCTCTGGCGACAGTCAGATCCTCACAAATGCAGGCAGTGCGACCCTAGAGGCACGAAAGGTACTCTCAAGGCAAGGGATGAACAAGGAAGCGATGAGCAGGCATCCCTCTGATTTACCATGTGCGCAAGGGACACATAGCTCAAACCCAGAGCCTAACCTTAGATGTTGCTAACTAGCTCCACAGAGCGCCGTCGGCGCACTCTAGACAAAGCTGCTCACCACTTTACAACACCCAGTTTGTAATAACTTTTGCTTATTCTGTTGTGAGGTGACACTATTAATGCCGGGATCGTGGTTTCTCAACCAATTTAAAATACTGGAATAAAATACTGGATTGGCATTGTTATTGACGATAAAAGCATGACCATGTGCTGAGTATTCTCAAAGGAAACAGCCCAGAACAGTGTGTTCAAAGGCATGAATATGCAGCGTAATCTTCTATCTTGAAATAAATAGCTGAGACAATTCTCTACACGATTTCCTTAGTGACGTCACCTTTAATCTCCATCCCCAAATTCGTGGAACATGCAACGTCTTACTGTCACGCGATAACTTACCCGATAACACAAGCTCCTTAACGCCTTCCTTGACAGCGTTTTTAACTTCGCTGAAAAGTTCGTACTGTCCGTCCACCGAGTAGTTCTCCTGGGCAGAGGGTTGAGCTCTTGGATAAAGAAACATGCTGAAATTCAAACAGACGCAGGGTGAGAAAAATCAAAGCTGCCCGCAACAAAGTGGCGAACAGGTTTCGCTTTCTGTAAACAGCAATACCTTTTGTGAGAGTGACAGGCGATGACCGCCAGTTTGTTGCACGGATTCAGCATCAAATGCGAGTTGCAAAACACGGTAGCCGCGTCGAGAAATCTTGATACGATGCCCTGGAATAACCAACCAATAATGCTTCGCGTAGAGTGTTCAGCACAGCGTGATGCGCAAAGATATAAAGAAAAATAAAGAAGGGGAAAAATAAAGAAGGGGGGGGGGGGGGGGGCGATACAGTGCAGTCAATCCAATCTCATGCCTACGATTAATAATCAATGATTATAAGCAAGGTAAGGTAACCTGGGGCTGCGCCGAGGGCACACAGACTTGCTTTATTTCTGAAGCACTCTGTGGCAGTATACGTTTGACAACAAAGTGTGCAGCTTCGAGTGTCAAAATACAGCTTAGCCATAAAACCTTAGCGCCAACTATTATTTCTACACAACACTGACCCCGAGAGGTCGCATGAAATTGTTATTAGGATCAGTCTGCGATGAACAAGGCAGACACTTACCTCTTCATTCTGGAGTAAACTAGCGCACGGGTTCGTGTCAATAATGGTTACCAACAGGCTCCCTTCGTCCTCTGTTTCAAAGCAAATCACGGGAACAAGAACTACATTATAATCATTTGTCACATGGACTGTACCGCAAACAAACAAAAAATCAAACAAAAAAAAAATGTTTGGGTTAGATGCAAGTTCCTATCAATGAAGTTTGGAAAGAGCACGTAAAATATACTGTACCACAAGGCATATTAACAAATGTAAGTTTCCTGCGGTTGTGCGCTTAAGAAACTGAAAATAATCAAAGTCACTGTACTTCATTAACCTAAACAGCAATGTAACCTAAATAAGACGTTTTCGGTTCGCTCATACAGCAGACAAAGCTAATTCCGCGCGGCGCGACCTGGCAGCAGTACCGGCGAATGGTCGGGCATGTTAACAAGCGCAACATTATAATGTGGTGCTAGTGGCGCTAGTGACACAACCAAGTAATTAATTGAATTGTAATTTGATAAAATACCTACATCTTTATTACGCTTAGTTATACAGTTAGTGCATTTAGAAACTTCTGAGGTTATTTTTCTTAAAAAGACGCCAAAGTTTTTTTTTTTATAGGTTGTTACAAATGTTCAAGCTTATAGCCAAGTCAACTGTAGCCATTGGAGTCTCGCAGTCGCAAGGACGAGTTCCCGAGGTCGCCGCCGCTGCTTCATCTTTTTCTGTGCGTGGTGAGCCTGGAATATCCACGATGTCGGGCGGTTTTGCGGCCACAGTGTACAACAGCATTTTCAAGAAGACGTCAACATTCGCACTTGCGACGATTGTGGGCGCAGTCTTTCTAGAGCGCATGTCGGATGTCGTTGCGGACACGATCTTCGACACGGTGAATAAGGGCGTAAGTCCGAATGCTCCAGCCTAACCATTGCCTTCATTGTTATATTCTTTGAAAAGACTGTCCGCAGGCGCGCGTCTTTTCCGTTTTGGTCGCGTACATTACTTTCTCCCTTTTTTATTATTTGCAGTTCAATTGCTGCTGGCACATTGGACATGCCGCGTGGTTTAAACAGTATTGTGCGGAATGAGCGTGACAGGAAAAATTTTGTCGTGGGGCAAGATTCCTGTAGTCATATTTTGACCTGTGCAAATTTGTAGCAGTTTCGACATGCATGTTGGGTTCTGTTGCAATGGAACTCTTGTGGATTGTGTTGTTGGTGAGAACTTAATAGTCTATAGCTTTCTAACCACTTGATTTCAATTTGCAGAAGCAATGGAAAGATATCAAGAAGAACTACGAGTAGGCGTCATGTAAATGTGTGCAAGGCTTCAGAAAGAAGTACCCGCCATACATCCCGAAGGAATGGACCCCTAGGACATCTGTTGCCGAGTTCACCGTCTTCATTCAGTAAATGTGATATTCACATTGCATTGTCTTTACCTTATTTTGTATTGCTTGTGTGAAGTGCTTCATGCACATATATCTCCCACAGAATTAAATCTATTCAGGCCTTCGAGCAAAGCCGCACTCAATTTCATACATGCAAGCAGGATTGAAATGCAGTAGGAAGCCAACCGTGAGAATGAGACTGGAGGAGCCTTTTCATCTTTTTATTTCGCAAATGGCCTTTAAATCAAGAATCTGAAGTATTACACTGAAAAGGTCACAATGACAAAACACTGCTAATCTTATGACACCATTTTTATTGTTTATGTAGGTGTGTCCCTTTTTTTATATATACAGAAGCAACAACCACCAGAAAACAGCCGACAGCGAGAAATGATGAGCATGATTAGACGTGATGACACAGCCTTGCAGACGTGCTTATCCACATCACCAAGTTGGCGCAGTGTTGGCAAGTCTCCTCATGCGCCTGGAAAAAATAAAGACAATGGCAGTATTTTTTTAAATATGAGTGGCTTCATGCTATAATCAGCCTCTAAAGCTGGTTGTGCACTGCTGATAGTTTCTTTTTTGATGCAACAGCTAAACCACATACACTGTGGAGGCCTCCTTCAAGCAGTGTCTCACATTCTATGCCGGAGACAACGAATCGGCAGTCAATACTAAAAATTTATAGATTTATATTTACTAAATCATTTACAGTGCAGTGTGGCCTGTTCAATAGGGTGCCACATTTTAATCGCGAAGGTATGCTCACTGAAACAAACTTGCAAGCTAGACAAAGCTAACAAAATACAGGTGCCACTGCCATTGGGTGATCTAGCATGTAAAATGCATGCGTTGATGCCGAATTTCGGACACAAAACAGAGACTATGCTACAGTACTGTTTAGACTGGATGCAGCCAATCAACTGGTAGGAACTTTACTGAGCACCGACATCACACAGCACATGCGCACTTCCTCCAATTCTCCTCCACCCCAGTGCGACCACTTCAGTTGGGATGTGATATTCTTTCCATCTTGGTTCCCACAGCCAAACAGGAAGACCACTGTGGTAGGCAAGAAAACATTCCCCAAGGGCTTTTTGTACTGCTAAAGATTTTGCTAAAACTGTCAAGGTGTATTCTCCGCAGTTTTCTGATCTTTTGTGGAAAATTTCGTAGCCATGCAATATACTTTGTTTTAGTGCAAATGAGTCAATTTAGTAACCTCAATCGGGGAGACTTCTACAGGAAGTTTATGTTTATGCAGACATAAGCTGCATGTCCATCAATAATTGCTCGGTGTATGCTGAAGGACAAAACTTCGAACTTGTTTTTGGTCATTTCATAAAAACAGTATCCCTGATATCATTAACAGTCAATAACCAATCAACATTCACACTATGGGTACGGGCTTTTAGACAATATCCACGTCACACTTTGGTCGAAACACAGCAACAGCTTCGTTGTTACTGCCATTTTAGAATTATGCTCATTTAAAAAAAATGGTTCTTTGTACTTAAAAGAAAATTTGATTAATGTAACGTTATCAACTCAAAATATTCAGAACGCTCATGGAATGGCCCATAACAGCAGCAAAAGAAGTTTGAGACCACTGCGGTATTCGCATTGGAGGAATGCGTAAGCCTTGTAGCAAGCTTCTTTTTTTTTCTTTGAACAACAGTTTACACATTTCTCGATCAATTTTACTCATTTTATTTCTGCATTCTTTTTCTCAAATGCTCAACTTCCGGTCACATGACCCTTGCCACACGTCACGTGACTTTACCACACATCACGTGACCAGAAGCGTGACATCGCATCCGGATGTCGCCATTACTCATCACTATTTTGACGTCTGATTGACATTTCTGGGTATAATTAATTACCCAGTTACTCAATTTTGCCCATACAATTTCCCAGACAAGATTCTTTCATATTCTGTCTTTTAGTACAATCATTCGTTTTTTTTTTGTTGTTTTTTTTGGTAACTTGTTCGGCTACAACGAAATAGTGTACACAACTTCTGGGAGCGCCAAACCTCAAACATACACACTTAATGCTTACGCATTAAAACAGCAATGCAACTACTTTTAAAGTTTCTAGCAACTGCAACCTGCCACCAAAGCTAAGAGGAACAGAGCGCCGAAAAAAAAATGAGTGTCCCGAATCCTGATCACTGCTTAAAGTAGAAGGACTGAGGTTGAGTTTACAGTAATGAGAGGAAAAAATATTCATTCACAATAGGCACCGCTCTCTTCGTTGCATAAAAAATTTAATGCTATTACCAACCACCGCATTTACTACTAATCCATTTATTAGCTGCCACACTGAAACTGAAAGGTGTGCAGTGCAAATTTCTTCTGTAACAGTTCTGTGAAATCAAGTTACACCATATTCCACTGGTCAATCTGCAGCGACTTCTCTTCTGCAATGAATGCATTTTTTACTGTTCATCTTGAGGAAAAATACAGCGCAAACGGAGACGAACGAGGAAGTACACAACACAAGCGCTGTGCTGTGTACTGAGCCAGGCTGCAACACGTCTGCTTAGCAAGAAAAATATTCTTAGCAACTGCTAAAGGACTCAATAAATCAGGAGTGTCACCTCAGGCAGTTACAAACCTTGTCCTACAACGGCCCAGCTAGACTGCACGCAATTAGTCCGGGTTACTAAGCTGAATGCATATTTTGCAGCCAGAAAGCAGACTTCTAAATAAGGTCTCCATGAATATTAAGCAGGCTGTCATCTTTTTTTCTTGTCAGTGGTTGTCAGAATGTTAATTCCTTCTCTATTGTTCCGGCATTTCCTCACTAATTTTAAGAGACGTTATTAGCATATTTTCTAAAACCCGAAAAGGAGAAAAATGATTCATCATCATCATCAGCCTGATTATACCCACTGCAGGGCGAAGGCCTCTCCCATATTTCTCCACTTAACCCGGTTCTGTGCTAGCTGCATCCACTTGACCCCTGCGAACTTCTTAATCTCATCCGCCCACCTAACTTTCTTCCGCCCCCCTGCTACGCTTTCCTTCCCTTGGAATCCGGTTTGTTACCCTCAGCGACCATCGGTTATCCTTTCTTCGCACTACATGTCCTGCCCATGTCCATTTCTTTCTTAGCACCCCCTGCTGCGTCACAGGTCTGACTGCCGCCGTGGTCAGTTGTTCCGCAGCCGCTGGTGACTGAGGGCCGGGGTTTTATGGAGCTTATCATAGGAGGTTGCGGCCAATTACTGCACCAGGGTGGCCAACTCCTGTTCTGGTGAGGGAGTGCGTTGCCGGAGGTGTTCACCGGCATCAGGTCGCACCCCAAACCTGTGTATGCAATTCCATCGACACGCGGATTTTTTTTTTTTTTTCATCCGGTGGAGAATTGCGCGGCACCGGGATTTGAACCCCGGTCCTCTTGCATGCGAGGCGGATGTTCTACCGCTACGCCACCGCTGCACCCAATCTTTTTAATTTAAAATTAATAAATCACGTGGCATAGACGGCATTTCTGTAGATGAATTAAGCAGAAATTTTGGCGCTGTTAAGTGTGTGCTTGTAACATTGCTGAACCATATTTTAGTTAGTGGTGTTATCCCCTCAGAAATGCAAAAAGCCAAAGTAATTCCTTTCTTCAAGGGAGGCGCACGAAACAAACACGAAAATTACCGTCCATTTTCAGTTTTGCAATCTATCTCTCAAATATTATAAAAACATCTGCTGCTAGTCATGTCCAAGTATCTCGATGCTAACAACATTATTTCTCCCCTTAAGGGGGGACGCCCCTCTTTGGACAATTATTTTTATTTGCGTGCGGATCGATTGCTATGGAACTTTGCTGTTTTATGAAGTTTTATGCGCTGATTCTAAATCTGCACTTATTATTTCAATATAACCTATAGTTTTCAAATTATTTGCAATTTTATGTTTCTCATTGGGAGTGGGATAATTTTCTAAACAATTGATGCCATGATAAAATTTGGCATACCAAAGTAAAGCTTAACATCTAAGGAATGCAGTAAAACAAGAATGAGCCTCCTAGGCCAATTAGGTCTAAAGCTAGGGCTGCCAAACCCATTGCGACAAAAGTTCCCGCACCTGCCTTATACAAAGTATCTTTTTTAAAAATGTTACTGACCAATATGTGCAGTGAAATTAGTCTTACTACGGAGAGTAAGAGTTCCTGTCTTCAGGGAAAAAAAGTTACTACGCTAGCACAACTACAAGCAAAAATATATTCACTCCAAAACTGCTAGTGCGTCAAAATTGTAGTTTTGAGAAAACGAAGAAAACGGTTTCAAGCACCTTTATGAAAGCAAAAGCTCCTCAAATCACTAGAATGCACCTGGAGAATAATCTGGGTGCATCCCAGACTGGTGCTTCTTTTTTGCCATCATCTGGAGGCCCAGTGATAATTCCCGTTTATTCCTGGAAGCAGTGGTGCGACGCAAGTCTTTTTCTTTGGCTCTCTTTGAGCCAGAGTCTGTTATATTAACATTCATTTCTTGAAGAATGGCTGTTGCTGCATATTCAGTTCCAGTGTTGAAGCGTAGCACTGCTTCTGCAACGGCTGCCTCCACAGCAAAAAGGGAGAAATGCTGCTCTTTTGAAATCATACTCCAGATGACAGAGTGAAACGATTCATTGGAGTTTTGCGTTCTTCCTCGCTTGCACCTCTCCAGCAGCTTTCCATCTGCTAGGCGCTCGTACACAGGCAAAAGTGCCTTTGCCACATCCGCTGGCAAGTTATACTTGTGCCTTGGTTGTGGCTCACCTTTTGCTGTTGCCGCATTATGACGGCACCAAGAATCCTTGCCACTTGGACACAGGCTGTGGTCAGAGCAGCTGTCAGTTGACGTGACATGGTGGTAAGTTGCCATTACCGCTCTCTGCATGGCGTCAACATCACCACAGTGAGACTTGAGTGCTCGACCATAATAGGCACTCAGCTTGTTGATGAGGTCTGCTGTGAGCCTCCCCTTCCCGCCAAGGCCCCGCACGCCTTCACCTTTGTGCTTCTGGACCAGGTTTCGAAGCGCTGCACCCATACGTTTTTGCACATGATTGATGCAGTCTTCTTTCTCTACATCCACGAAGCCGTACACCTTTGCATCCTTTATAGCATTAAATGTGCAGCTGTCACCATCACACAGCATGGTTGTGTATTTTACTTTGTTGCGTTCTAAAGACCGCTGGAACAAGATCAATCCAGCCTCAACTTCCATTTGGCCAGATTTACAGTGTTCTTCTGGCACTGATGGGAGTCCCTCCACCCAGCATACTCATCAGAGTCAGGTTTGGGTCCAACTTCACAGCCCAAACAAAAGTTTGAAAGCACGACATAGTCCAGGATGTAGCCGGTAAATAGCTCCGCCACTGCACCTACTCCTATATGCGAAGAATGGCCCCGCGTCATCCAGGTGCCATCAAAGCAAACAGCAATGTTTCCTTTGTGTCCAAAACACAAGTTGTCATAGGCTGCAACCGCTTTTTCTGCGCACCGCACCATAACAGTCTCAGCTGCACGCGTCGCACCGGGGTTCAAAGTTCTTTTTAAATGCCGCTGAAACGTCTTGTTGTGGAGACCTCGGCTAGACAGGCCCATCACTGAGAAAATGTCGTTCATGGCTGTCTGGCCATTACCTCTTGCGAGCATCGCACGCCCGGCAAGGATATTAATTTCAAACGTGTTGCATTTCTTTTCTCCTCGTACCCGTTGCGAACTCCACTCAGTCGCTATCTCGCCGCACCGCTCGCAGATCAGCATCAGTTTCACCGCGAGGCCGTATTCGCGGTCTCCTCTCACCATCTCCACGCGTCCTTGACAAGTCTGGCAGCGCAAAGCTCCAAGGAGGGAGTTTACCAAACGCATGTCGACGGCGGTAAACGCTGCCTTACGTTCGTCTATGACTGATGCTGTCGCGCCGCTCAGTTCCGTGAATGGCTCCATCTTACGCGTCGTTGCTGCCATTGACCCAGCCGCTCGAGCGAAGCCTTTTCACGTGCGCTTGCCTCCCTCACGTCACTGTTGGTGACATTTTTTGAGTCAACTCTCACTCGGCCGGAGACTGCAGACGCGTTGGATGCGCTGTCCGGCGATGCAACTTCCAGCGGGGCGTTGTCTGGTTCTCCGCGGCAGCCGGGCGGTTGCCCATCCGTGCGTTGCCCGTCCGTACGTTGGTCGGAGAGCCTGGTGTCCGCAAGCGCGTTGGCGTTGGGTGCACTGTCTAGCGAAGTATTTTCTGTTTCTCCGCGGCTATCGTGCAGCTGACGATCCGCAGAAGTGATGGGTGCACTGTTCAGTGATGCGTCGTCCAGCGAAGCATTGTTTGCTTCTCCGCGGCTATCGGGCGGCTGTTCGTCCGCACTTGCTCCTCGTCGATCGCTGACTTCAGACGGAAAAGAAGACGATTCCCGTACTTTCCTCTTCGTTTTCCTTCGTCTCCGGCCGAAAACATACACCGAATGGTGCTTCCTCGGACCCCCGGGCATAGCTGCGTTCCGTGCCATAGCGTCAGCGAGGACTCGCTCAAAATGGCGACATGTGCAGCTCTCATGCCAGGTCAATGGGCCTAAGCCTATCAGATGATGCCATTCAGGTCACGTGCTTTTACCGACCAATAAGAACGCGCGTTGAAGAAAATTTTGCGCTTGTTTTATTTCATTGCTGCTGGCACATGGTGGCAGGCTGAGAGAGGATGGAAAGCCGGACGCGCGAGCTTTCAAACAAGACCAAGATGGCATAGGTGCGGCTTTTCGTTTTTGCGCGGCACGCTGTCGAAACTAGCGCTGTCTGTCCTCAATTTAAAGGGCGCTTTTGGAAACTACACATTTTTAAATCGACATTACTGCGCAATTACACATCAGATTTAAATGAAAATTTGCTCAAAGGTGAAGAATTATGTCAGGAATCCAAAAATGAAAAGATACAAAATCGGGTTTTTTGACCGATTTTCGGTCCCAAAGAGCCGTGTCTCCCCTTAAATTTCTGTAAAACCATTTGCGAGCCAGGCCACCAGCCACTTTCTCTCTCTCCCTCTTTACTTCTCTTGCCACCTGTGCTCGAACCACGAGACCCTCCCTCCTGATGGAGCCAGGCTTTAAGCACTGGGTACGATTGATAGCTTGTATTGCTGCAAACCATTGTAGTCTTTATGTCTTACCAAGATACTTTGTTGGGCGAGTTGGTACTTATTCATTATTGATATAAACAGCGCGAACACGAAAACAAGGGACAAGAAACACGAACTGTACTGTGGCATGTACTGTGGCTTTCGTGTTTCTTGTCCCTTGTTTTCGTGTTCGCGCTGTTTATATCAATAATGAATAGTCTTTATGTGTTGCTTTCAACAGTCGGTTGCATGCCACCTCTTTGCTTGTACTGCGTAGAACTATCCTGTGCTCTTTTTCATGCTCAGTGTTGCAGAGTGCAGCCTTTATCATTTCCTCTCAGAGATTTATCTGAAATGATTTCTACCACACACATCTGTTTCCACACTGTTAGGTCAGCACAATAAAGACTTAATTTAAGTGCAACTGCAGTCTCTTCGTTTGGTGTCTTTAGAATTGTCACAACTATGTATGTTCATTTCCTTCTAAAGTTTGCCTGATCATTTTCTTTTACTTTCTTTAGTTATTAGTTTATAGTTAGTTTATAAATAAGATAATGAGATAATATGTATTGTAACATGATAAAAGGTACAATACCAGACAATTTTGCGCAGCTCACATTTTTCACAGATGGCACCGCTCTTAACGTTACCTGCCATCACTCGCTAGCAATATTTTTTGTTGTGTGCATTTTACCATGTTTCAAAAAAATTACCTGTACAGTTGAATCTCGCTATAACGAAATTCACGGTGCACGAAAAAAAATTCGTTCTCGCGGAACTTCGTTATCGCAAAAATTTGACGTGAAACGCAGAAAGAATTGCCCAAGCAGCAGCAAAGGCGTTTAATGCCAAAAATCTGTAAGCTTGGTTTGCTTACGCTCCACGGCGAGCAACGCCGTCACGCGATTTTCGCACTCGGTCAGCAAACCCATTGCAACATCGTCGTCTCGGACAGCAACGAAATTCCTGATGACATCAAAAGCGTCCATCACCTGTACGGCGGTTGCCGCAGCCGGCGCTTCCTGTACGTCGTCGTCTTCTTCATCGGAAGAGTCCTTATCATTCCGGGCAGCTTTTATGATCTGCTCATCACTCACATCTTCGTGAACAACAACACAAGCGTCAGCGCCGATGTATTCGTCGAGCTCGAGATTAGGCGGCACGGTTCCTATTTCTCCCAGCGTTTTCCAGGCGGCCGCGATCCCCGGAGCCGGTGACGCCTCTTCGTCGTCGTCTGTAACGCCTGGTGTTAGGCCAGCAGAGTGTACGGGTCGACCTTCGGCAAATCCGGCGTGCCTGAAACAGTTCACAATTACTGAGCGCCCCAGTGTGCTCCAGGCAGCAGACATAATCTGCAGTGCCACGTACAAGTCCACCTTCGTGTCTCGGCCGGTTTCAGTGTTAAAAAGCAGCCGCTGAATTAACCTCCCGCGGTAAGCGCGCTTCAGGCTAAGAATCACGCCCTGATCGAGAGGCTGTAAGACAGACGTGCAATTGGGAGGGAAAAACCTCAGCTCCGTGTTAGTGAGCTTGACTTCGTCGGAGTGATGCGCTGAACAATTGTCCAAAAGCAAGCAAACTTTACGGCCCTGCCGCTTCATGTCGCGGTCGAATGCCATCATCCACTCGGTGAAAATAGCGCGGGTCATCCATGACTGGTTGTTCGCCTTGTACTGCACAGGTAGGCTACGAGTTCCCTTAAAACAGCGCGGCTTGGCACTTTTGCCTATGACTAACGGCGGACGCTTGTCCGAGCCATCCATGTTTGTGCAAAGCAGCACTGTGATGCGTTTTTTGCTGTGTTTGCCGCCGTGACAGCGCTGCCCCTTGAAGTCGAGCGTCCTAGCCGGCAACATCTCGTAGAATAGCCCGGTCTCGTCGGCGTTGTAAATGTCTGCAGGCGCGAAGTTGCTTAAAATTCCGGCCATGTTACTCGCCTTCCAAGCAGCTGCTCCGTCCACGTCTGCTGACATTGACTCGCCGCACAACACTTTTCCAACGATGTTATGGCGGGCCTTGAAACGGTTTAGCCAGCCAATGCTGGCTTTAAAATCATCAATGCCAAGTAGGCATGCATAGTTCAAGGCTTTCTGCTGGACGATGCTTCCGGACAGGGGGACGTTGCTGGCTCGTGCTTCCACAAACCACGCATGCACTGCTTTGTCCAACTCTTCATGGAGGGGCCGCGTCACCTTTTTGTGCTTCGAGGATGTGCCTGAAGCAAGTGCCATTCTCACGCTGTCCTTATTGCCTAGAATCGTTGACAGCGAACTTGCAGGAATTCCGAAGTCTTCAGCAATTGCCGCTTTCTTCCTTCCGCTTTCTGCTTGGGCGATTATTTGAGCTTTTTGCTCAAGGGAAAGAGTTTTGCGTTTTTTTCACTTGCGTTGCCATCGTGTCCTGCGGATGAAAACTCGTCGTTGTCGAAGAGAAAGGCAGCGAGTGAACAACGCGACCACGACACAAAGCCAAAATGGCGGAACTGCAATCACGTGATTTCATGCTTAATGTGGCTTTGGATTTGACTTGGACTTCTCGCCAATAAAACTAGTTTCGGTTTCGATTTTGAACGCAAAAATTTCATTGCAGCGGAAACGCTCTGCAAAAATGGTTCGTTGTGCAGAGAAATTTAGGCCATTAATTCTTATAGGATACTCGCGGGGAATAAAAAATTATTCGTTGTCGCGGAAATTTCGTTGTGGCGGTATTCGTTGTGGCGGGATTCAACTGTAGTTTAAATACAATTAAGCCTAATGATGTAGCGAAAGCTACGGCCCCCTGGCTATGCTAAGGTTTAACTTATAGCAGAGTTGTCTTTCCTCTTCTTTTCCTTCTTCTTCTCCTTTTCCTTCTTCTTTCTCTTCTCCTTTTTCTTTTCCTTCTCCTTTTTCTACACAGTGCCACAGTAACACGATACTATGCCGACGGCTTGAAAACTTATCGCAGTGTAGCTTTCGCTCAGCCAGCCTGCTGACCTGGTATATAAAAGGCCCCACACAGCAATACACTGTGTCCATGAAATCTCACCTTGTATTTCTGTCCTGGTCTCGAATCTTCTTCTCCATCTCTGCATCAGTCAGGGTCTCCAGGAATGGGCACCATTGATCAGCCTCAGTCTGAGTCCGGAACGGAAGCTCCACGGTTGGCAACGGTGCTTCACTGGACACACACATACGCATGCGACACAGTCAGCCTCGTACCTAGAGCACACCTTACAGCATAGTGTGTCAGTGATTGGCAACGGCAAAGGTCCTTGCACTTCAGCACTGGTGTAGTAATGGGCAAAAGTTTCCCGTCTGGTGAAAATAAAAAAATTAGTGCAGTAGAATGCAGCCATGGCCATGTGAGTGTGCTGGCACTCTGCATAAAGATGCCGATATCTCGTTACAATGCTAGGCACAGAATGTTCTAAAAGCTACCAGCATAAGTAATGCAGTACTAATGAAATTAATACCCTCTTGAGCTTATTTTTCTCCAAGATTATGATAATTAATGCACTTGTGAGGATTTAGAAACCTAAACAAAAAGCGATTAAAGGAAACTGAAAAATGAAATGTTCCCAGTACTGACACCTAATGGTCATATGTTATCAAAGGACGGTTTAAGCTAGAGTTATGATGCATGACAGAAAAGATTGCAATATAAATGAGGCAAAACAACAATGCAGAATATAAATAGAGAACGGAGATTTTGACTTCTATTTCTTATAAATCTGGCCAACTTTTTCGGTCTCTAGTCCTAATTGCAGCTTTCAGTTTTTGATGTGTTAAAATTGAATACAGCCTACTTCTGTGGGTATTATCTTTTTCTTCTTTCTTTTGGTCTTTGATTAAACCAAAAATTCCAAACCCTAGATAAAAGCAGTAAAACATTAAACATGCACCATCTAGGAGACACAAAACTACAAACTGTGTGAATTTAACTATTGCGTTCCTCTACTGTGCACCATTACTCTAATTTTTTGCACGAAGTAAACAGAGAACAGACATTTCGGCTTCTATTTCTTAAAAATCTGGCCAACTTTTTCTGTGTATACTTCTAAATGCAGCCTTGTTTTTGATGCGTTAAAATTGATTATGGCTTACTTCTGCAGATATTTTTGTTTTCTTTCTTTTGGTCTTTGATTAAACCAAAAAGTCCAAACCCTAGACAAAAGCAACGAAACATCAAACACGAAGCAACTAAGAGACAAGATGACTACAAACTGTGTGAAGCTAAAATGTCTCATTCCTCTACTGTGCACCACCATTCTTTTAATTTTTTTTTTCACAAACTACAAAGTATGTGACCATCACACCCGGAAAAATTTATGGGCACTGTTCGGCCAAGATGCCAGTGAAAACCTTCAGACTGCTTTAGACTGCACAAAGAATAGGTAAATGAAGAACCAGTCTTGCTCACCTGAATGCATATGTGCGCTGGTGCCAAGACAGCTGGCCACGGATGCTGTAGGCAATGGCCGTGACAAACTCGCCACCCAGCCCCAGTTCTGAGCAGAGCTTCAGCGCAAACTGCTCGGGGCTGTTCTCCTTTTCAGACATGTCCCACTCAAACTGGTCGACGAGGGAGATGTTGCCCACATGAATGTTTAGCTGCACAAATGTGAAAGGAACACGAGTAACTTCTACACCACATTGTCAGTGCTGTTACCATACTGATGCCCAGGTGGGCTAAATACTAGTCATGTAAACAGCAAATAGAGCACACCTGTGCCAGGAATATGGGTTGGCTTGCTACGCTAACTGGCTGGCACCATTAGTGTATTTAACATCATGGTACTGGGGCACATAGGTTATGAGGAAGACCGCAGTGAAGGTCTTGAGTTAATTTTGACACCTGAGTTTCATTAACTTGTGGTGACACCACACAACGCTCGGACATTTTTACATTTCACCACCATCAAATTTGGATTGCCAAAGTCACTCAGCCATCGCAGCCAGTGCTGACAAGTTAGTGGTTTTCCCACTATATTTAGCAGGTTCGTCGACTGCTTAACGGGCAAAAATGTTGCATTGCAGGAGGTGGACTTTTTTTGCAGTTTTTAGGTGGTGTTGGCGTTTTTTTTTTTGTAGTTTTTGGCAGTTCTTCAATTTTTACTTAAAAAAGGCTATGTTTGTTAATCTTATACCCATTTTTTCAAGAGAACATTGCTAAGAATACATGACAGCACTGAGATGTAAAGATGGCGAATTTCGAAACGTTTGTTGTGGACGAATTCCCCGAAATGAGCTCCGAGAACAGATGCAGGGACTGCTTGTGTCTGTGTTTCCTGCGTGGCACACCCGACTTTGCGACCACAGACGAAAGCCACCCCAGCGCAGAGGGGGACAGCAGACGAGTGTCTCTAGAGTGGCGAAGAACCGAAGTGAACGTGGGCTTCCGCTGAGTGCACGGCCCCCTGGAATGGTGGCATTATAGTTGGCCTAGGTCCACGCCTGAGAATGGCGGCGGATCACTGAAACTACCACACAACTTCCTGGGATCAAGCGGAGCTTCTTCGCCTTTGCCAGAAAAGGAGTGTGGAAAACAACGGACACGGGCAGCTGCAAGGAGGGCCCTGTGAGGACGGAAGGAGACAAGGGTCGACTCAGGAAAACAAGAAATCAGGAGATGCGACTCAGGTGCAGAGCACAGCGGCCGCTCATTGAAGACATTCAGCCAAAGTTTTGCACATAGCGTAATGTAAGTTCATTGTGCTCCTAAGTTGTCGTAAGTAGTCCAGAGGAATTGGGAGGCGAAGGAGAGAGAGATAAAGAAATTGTTCAACTACAACCAATATGCCTTGAATTCATTTATGCGGCGCTTTTAAAAACAATTGTCGAGTATGAAGTTGCCGAGCGTGCAGTCCTGCGGACTAGGACCTGTCAAGTATGCGAGGAAGTTTAAGAAAGAGTGGCTGCATGACCCTAAGTGTCAAGACTGGGCACTGGAAGTTCCAAATAAAAATGAAGGCTCTATGTGTAGTCTGAGTCGTCAGTTACTCTCGTAATTCGCGAGTCTGTCACGAGAACGAGAATAAGTCAGTGCCATTCAACTGCAATGAAAGAATCCCACTCTCGTCAGCTGAAATAACCATAAGAGCACAGTTGCATTGTAGAACGAAGCAAAAAAGTATAGGGATGCTTCTAATAAAAATACCTTCTTCGAGCTGGGCAGGTTCGCGCACTGCATTAAGAGCATAATGATGCTGCTCTCTTTGAATGCAGAATTTGGGCACAAATTCAATCATCTCTACGCTATCATACATCAACAAGGATCCTAATGAGAAATGACAAAACAGGTCATAACTATTCGAGCCAAACTCTGAAAGCAGAGTAAATGCTTCTCAAACTATGAACAGCTCACGAAGGCAACCTAAAATATTGCTACGATAAGAAGATGTACACTGTCAGTAGCGCTGGAATCCTGCCTAGAGCCTGTCATAGGAGCAGACAATCGTCCGCAGAGTGCTCAGCAAACCATGATGAAGCATATGGCATCTTTATGAAAATGAATTTGCCTGCAGTGAGAAGTTTGCAATCAAAAAAGTTTGCAATCAACTTTAAACCCGTAGAAGGCAGGCAGGATGTTCCTGAGAATGAAAGTATCTGTAATCAAGTCTCTAAATACAAGGAAAATAGATGCCTCCTATTATATTCATGATATTATTTACGTTGTTTAGACACTGATCTGAAAAATTATCTTTTTATGCAAATATTGAATTTAGCGGTTTTCAGCGGGTTCGGGCGCTTCCTGTTGCGGGTTTTCTATTTTTGAATTGGCAACACTGATCGCAGCAGGTATAAGCCCCTCAACTGTTGAACTTCAGATGGCATCATCAGCTCGCAGTCATGCACCTTCCAACCTTTAGTATTTTTGGAAATCATCAATAATTGATGCAGAACCTAGACTGTAAACGTCTGCAAGCGCTCAATGCCAGTAAGAAAAGCGGGCAGTCACGCACACAATATGCGCGAATCTCCACAGCAATCACTGCATGTGTCAGCTATCCAAGCATGCAACTTGCCTTGATAATGACACGCTGATCAGTCTGGTCATCCAAAAGGTTGTCAGTTGGGAAAGCATCAATCTGTTGGCGTATTGATTGAGAAATGGCTGGCACAAATGACAGAGGTGGTAGGTCCAGATCATCGCACAGGATTTCAGCAAACTGCTCAGGGGTAATCTGAGATTCTGCAAGGGTGAAGACAAGGCACTGCCGTTAGGCTGAATGTTCTGGTGCCACATTTCTTCGAGAAACATGGGTGCAATGGCAGTAGGTTATTACAGTGGCAAGCAGTCTAAGAAGACTTAAAGAATTGATTGCCATTATGAAAGACATCACAGTTGTGCCTATACAGTAGTATTTGGATATGCACAGTACTGAGATGACTTAAACACTTAATACTGACCTTGAAAAGTGCTTTTCATCAGGAAGGAAATATGCCCAGAGGCAAATTTAAATTTAGCTGTACATTTAAATCACTTTATCTCCTATCTGTATTTGAGGAACAAATGCGCTTAAGTATCAGGTTTAAAATTTAACAAAACACGCTGAACTTGTTACATACCACTAAGCGCACCTGCCTTACAATGCAGCAAATGCTACTACTATGTAAACAAGAACTGATATCATGTTGTTTTAGAGAAATCGAACTTCTCAAAGTTATCTCTGCAGTTTTTATACCACAGAAGCATGCCAGTTTAACCGAAAAGATTACAATTAAAAAAAACAATTTGTCCTCAGCAGCGAACGGCTGAAACCATGGCACTGAACATGATGCAATGCAACCCCGGGCCAAAAAATGCAATCAAAAAAAGATTGGCAGTGCGGCCTAGCAAGTTAAAGCATCTAAAAGCACACTCGATATTCTTAAATGGCAGTCAATGCAACAACTTGCTATATTGCACCAAAGTGAAGGTGCAATTGACAACTAGATTCTTGACTAAAACTTATTTAGTAATATTATTGCTGTTCTTTTGCTTCACGCCTTGCATCAAATTTGGCAACACTGTCTGACAAGCAAAGCTGGACTGCATGCTGAACAGGGTCTTTACAAAGACTGCAACAGCAGCATGCAACTCCTCAGAAGACAAGTTGGAACCGTGACCCTTGAACAAGGTCTCGCGATACATTTACATTTTGGCACAAAGAGGTAGAGAAATTCGCAGCCGTCATAAGTATGCCATGCTTGCATTTATCCATCCACACTGCCTGCATGTCTGCAGGGTCGTCAAAATGCCGACTGGCGAGGGGACTAGCATAACCTCCTCTTCGTTTTCCTAACTGCTAGCAGCGAGCAGCCAGTCTTTTCCGCAGGCAAAATTCGTTTCCAGGTCGATTGCAAACCAAGCAGTGGCTCTCTCCAGACAACAAATGCCCAGGCATGAATGTGCCATTTGAGCAACGGCATCAAGCAGTGAGAATATAAATTCCAGAGTGGAAGAACCACATACAACAACAAAACATAGACCTCACATTCAGAAGAATGCTAGAACAGGGACGAAGGATAAATATCACTGCCATAAATATTAAATTCCAAAAGTAGACATGAAACACTTCTTGTGAACTTTTACTGCTCTTTTCAAAAGAACAGCTATTCCCGTCGCAGATTAGAGCAATTGCCGAGCCAAGACAGATCTGTGGAGCAGTCAGGGCTACTCCACGAAGTGCTTAGCTGAGACGGGCAGTTTCAAATGGGTGTCTAGATGACCTATTTTATTTAGCCGCAGGCTTCCTTCTGTCACCTTACAGCCTCCAGTTCCATAGGAGATGACGCGCACTGAGAACTTTCTTCATCAGCAGAACGTGAGCAATCCTGGCTAGCTCCAGCCGGCGCACCAGTGTTCAAACTGCAGATTTTGAGTGGGTGCTCCCCATCAGATTCAGGCGCTGTTACAGAGCGAGTACACTGCTCTGGAAATGTGAATAAAATTAATCCCAAGTAATGCTAAGCAGACCTACCAGTCTGACAGTTTTCATTGCTCCCGTGCTTCATATTCTGTAATTCGAACATCACAGAAATAGTGTAGGATGGGACTAAGAGAGAGGGAAGGAAGGCTTTCCCTGCATTTGTCTAAATTTAAGAAACTGCACAGCATTTCCATGCTCCGAGACCAGTTACTTCTCAAGCACTGTTTATAAGGCAGGTCACATAACGTAGCTCACCTCGTGTCTCAAATCACTTGAACGTGGAAGCAACACACCTCTAAGGAAGATGGGACATACATGGGTGCTGCAAGAGCCCCACTACACGGTTTAGAAGCCAACACATTGGGCTCTTTGCTCTCTGATGAAGGGGGGCACATGGCACATGACAGCAATTCATCGGATCTGAAACTAGTTCTGACACAAACCCACCATTTTTGTTCCAAGTGAATGTGTCGCGCAGTTTGTGTCCTTCGATTTCCATGTCCAGGCGAATGGGAACAAGCACCTCAGGCTGAGCAGAGTTTTCGTGCAGTGTTGCCGGATCCAAGTCGTCGTACCTGAATGGGCCCACAACTTTCTGTCAAATGTACTGTAATCTTTCAAAGATGCGCGTCAATGTTAGGTAAAGCTCGGTATTCAATAAAACACACGCTTCAGGGTTCCATATAAATGCTTCTAGTTTGTTGCATGAACAATAAACATAAAAAAAAATTCAATACGATGACCACGATATCTGCCATAGTACACTTGTTTGAGCTGAGCATTCACATGTCCAGAGTATTTGTTCACTTTTTGCACACTGCTATGTTATCGGTAATCTAACTCTTTCAATCCTGCTGCTAATCTTTCACCCAATCTCTTGTCCCTTAGCTTCCCTCTTGCAACAAGATGCTATAAAGCTCTCCCCAATGGGGCTTTACGTGCCTACTGGGCAGGAGATATATGCCATCAGCTCGTCACGTGACAGCTTTCTTACTCTGGTGCAAATGTTGCAGCCTGCTGTTTTCCTAGACAATCTAAACTTTTGACTGGAAACTTTGTGCCTAAAGCCAATAATTAAAAGGTTAGCAAGTTAGTGTTTACAAATTAACTGATGAGAATGAAAAATATACTGCAGACTAGGCTATACAACTCTAAACAGCCCTCAGCTGGTTTCACTAGACTAGCTAGCCTAGGACTACCCATTTTTTTTTTTTTCAGAACATTCTGTTACATTTAGCTGGGACACCTGGTATAACTATGAATACTAGACCCTAGTGGTGACCATTTTCTCTCCTTCAGTTTTCGAGTTTCGAAGGAGTGAAGCCGATGAGATGAGAAATTCCTGCTCACAAGCAAAACAAGCATAGAAAACAGTTTGAATCCACAACAACAGCAAAGAAACGTACAAGAGTGGAAACGTGCGTATCTTCTTGTGTGCAATTCTATTACGGTTCACTGGCGTGGAACAGGGAACGGCATCGAGGTGATGGGAGCTGTTTGGCAGAGTTGGCATCCATGTGGCGCCACGCTTGGACTTGGTTTCCCTGATGAGACAAAGCAATGCACAAAAGAAAACAAGTCACTTAAGAAAAGAGAAGGAAAAAGAATTTGGCTCACCTTGCGTTTTAGTGCCACAATTTTGAATATAACTTAAACTGCACTGAAACTTTGTGACCCTCACAAGCACCAGTCAAACAACCTTGATACCAAATATCAGCACAGCAGGTATGCACACGAAGCACAAAAAACTGCAAGTGGAATGATCTGCCTGTTTTCTTTGTCTCTTCCCAATTTGACTGCGGTGGCATGAAAACATTTTGATTATCACAAAGACAGAAGAAAACAAGTAGAATTGCTATTAATATGGTGTTATGAAATATGTACATAAGTACAGCACCTACAACACAGGCTACATATGTCATACAATGAAGGCTACAATGGTGTCATAGTGGGAATGCTAGGCTTGCTTTGCATGCTGGGATATTTTTATTAAATGAATATTTCAGCCCCCAAGAACTTTTGAATTTCGCTTCAACAAAGTGAGGCCCCCATGGCCAAACATACATTTGAGCCTAGTGCACAGCATTAGCAAATTGAAAGCTCGATGACACAAACCTATCTGATTTTTTTGGTGACATACTTTATTTTTTGTTTATAACTAAAGCACACTCAGGCCTGCAATACAGCTAGTAAAAGAAGGAGGCAAAATGGTCTGGCATGATAATACCAAATCATGTGAAGTCACTCAACACAAATCTAGGTGGCAAATCCTTCTCAGTGCTTCTTTTAGCTGATATTGCAGGCTTTTGTAAGAGTGCCAGAGAATTTCCCATTTGCAATGCAAAATTGCAAACAATGCTGCAAAAGCCTCACCGGTAGAAAAAGAATATGCAGCTTAATGCTTTACATCTCTCCTGTTACCTACCTCAGGTGCGTCAGTGAGACATATGTGGACTTTCTATCAAAATATCGCAATGAACACTTTATCAGAGGCCAATTGTCATGAATGGAACAGCGGCCCTGAGATAGAGCATCCACCTCACATTCAGAAGGTGCTGGGTTCAATCTTCAGTTCTGCCAGGTAGCCATCGGTTCTATAATGGGTACAAGTGCACTGGCCTGGCACTTGGCTTTTCTGTGGTGAAATGCTTGGGAAAAATAGGTGTGTCAATGTGGTTCTATGTTCCTTTAGGATATACAATTTACGATATGTCGCATTTATTGATGTATGAAAACAGAAAAATAACAGTGATCAATGCTCCACAGTATGTGTTATATAGCAGCACTGTCTTTTCATGCAAACACCACACGTTATTTGACAAATGCATAAAACTATCAATAAATAGACAAAATAAAAGGAGAAAAATTAGTCTAATGACACAAGTTTTTCAGCAGTTCAGTTAAGTGAACTGCAGTACTACTAGCTTCAGTCTGGCGGTGCTGTTTGTATATCGTGTTGCTGTTGTTCACACATATTTATTCATCTTTTTTGGTTTCATAAGGCTTTGTGCATTTAGGCTACTGATGGCAAGATTCTGTTTCCCTGCTTTCTGCCTAAGCGTACGCTTAGTACGGAAACAGAAGCAGATGCACCGACTTTATGACATAATGGACACCTGATACATGTCAACAAAGAGTGTTACATAAAAGATGATCCATCAAAAATCATCACTCGTCATAAACACAGCAGATGTACTACAAAGCTGAAAATTTCATAAGACTGCTTCAAATATATACAATTTCAGTCCACAGCACAATACTGGAATAAATTTCCAGAATATGTCGTTACATTGTCAAATCGCGAACAATTTCAGCCCTATCTTGAAGGAGTGTACCAAAATAGGAGCAAGAACCTGTAGCTACTGCTCTTGTGTACCTCTTGTAATCAATTCCAATGTGTTGCACTCTGGCACACTTGATGTTTAAGATATAAAACTTTGTGCATATTTTACTTTGTTGTTTGTTTAAGTGTCCACCAGTATCTGGGTTCAAGTTAGGACCAATTCTATACAAATTATTATGCAATTAAAGCAAGTACAAACCGAAACAGCTTCAGCAAAAGAATGCAAATTGTAATACTCAGTCCTAAAGCGACGCATAGGTTTTGAGCAGCACCGCAAACCAAGGCTCTAGATTATTCTAGATTGTGCCTGCTGACACTGCACCACCACAAGGGAGCTTTTGTATCTTGCCTTCCTGAAAATATGTCCACCACCGGGATAACATCTACACCATCGGGATCAGCAGCCGAACAACTAGAACACTTGTGCGACTTACCAATTTGCAAAACTGCGCTTGCCAATAACGGACTACACTTCAGAAAGGAGCTAACTGGTGAAACTACACGGGATACTAAACAGAATAACCAAGTCAAGTTAGACAGGATAGCTCATGGTCTAAAGAATTTGTGGCCTCTAGTGCACAAACCTGTTAATGTGTCCTCTCCCCAGTCACAGTTGGCTGATCAGTTCACATTATCGAATACAACATTACTGAAGCGAATAGTATCGGCCTATTGTCATGATGTTGCAGTTAACATGATATCACAAGGGTCTAACAGGGGCAATCAAATCAATCACAGATTAGGCATAAATTCTGAGCTTGAGAGTCTCCTTTGAGGGATACTTTGTGTTTCATTCTTTGACTTGTATCTTCCTATAGACCTTTGCAACAGGCGAGGGAGTTGTCAAAATTCATCCCCTCAGAGGCCCAGGGAGCCCTCACTGCAAAGGTCTATAATAGTGTTCAAGCAACCTTAGTTCCATTACACGACAAGAGAATACCGCTGCATCATGACAAAGGCCATTTTATATTCTAGTCAAGCAGAATAAGTGTTGACAGCTTATAGTATTGAATTCCCTTCATGTAGGGTTTGGTGGTGTGAAAGCACTCTTGCAATGCAAAAAAACCCAATTTCAGTAAGATTAACCAAAACAGCAGCTAGACCGAGTCATTCATTAATTCTACGTATCGAGTAGGCTGCTGCATGCAGTCTGACGACTCCAGTTACACCAAGAAAAAACCATAATGAATGCCAAACGAGCTAGAACTGCTAAGTGCACTGCATGTAGCAGTTATCATGGCTTCATTTCAAGGTTGGCAAGTGCAGATTTCTAGGTATGTCAGCAAAAGTTTATGGGATACATAGGCTAGAAAACTATTGCAATCTTGCAAGGATGTTATTATACTATAACAATGTCGGAGCAACCCATTTGCTTTGTGTAGGTACTGGCAGGTGGAATCAATGGTTCCACAACAGTGCCAAATAATATATTTACCACCCATCTGCACCCTACAGATGCTTGCTGCCAAAAAAAGAGATGTTGATGCTGAAAGCAACTCCAAGACATGAGAATGAGAGGGCTTTACGGTTTGCCCAGTTGACGAGTAATGCAGCTTTACATGAAGTAACCCCGGTCCAAAGCCAAACATTTGTACCAGTACCAGTACATGGTGCGAAAACTTGCACTACGTGGTGCTCAAAACAATGAAACACAACCCAGCATCTACAGCTCGAGTTCTGCAAAATCACGGAGCATTTGGTGCACTTATTTAGACTAGATTCCTCATAGCACTGTTTCGAATTCTTCAACTTGGCGCTGCCGAATTTCTGAAGGTAGCAGAAAAAAATATTTGTGTCTGAGTGATTACACGTGACTTTCTATCACAAGATACCATAGAAAATGTGTGTTATAAACAAAACAAGAAATAAGCATTAAGGAAGAATTTGTCATTGCTCAAAGCCTAGAGCATATAATAGGAGATGTTGTTACAAATGAAATCATAGGTGGCAGTAGATCATTAAACAAAAGTAATGTGTAGTCAAGCCTGCCCATATGTTTCATAACAGTAAAAGTGTGCAGCACCTCAACATAGACTATGCAAATGAACTCAAATGTAAATTCAGCTAGTTAGGCAATGCGGAAAGTGTTTCTGCTTGTTAGTTAAAACTGCACACTTTTTAGACCAAATGCATCGAGCGAAATAGACGCAGTCAATGCTTAGAGATCCTAAAATAACATTTAAAACACAAGAAAAGGAATTGAATTTTTCTCACCTTAACTTGGCCAAAACGGGGCTGCAACATATAGTAGTGCATTTCCATCTAGATTTCCTCCAGACAAATTCTTTTTAAAATCAATGCAGCTACGATGCTATTTTTCAAACATCGAAAGCAACAAGAGCATGAGATACACTTAGTGCAAGTAAGTTAAAAAGAATTTCGCGTTGAAGGCTTTAAGAAAAAGTCTTATTAGAGACATCCCAACCACCTTAGAACGAGTTGTTAAGAAATGTCTTACATGCGTCAAACCCAAGTCCCAAGCATTCAAAAGAAGACGGACTGTGGCCGCTTAAAGAAAGGTGACAGAACCTGTACTCACTTCTCTGTTGTGTGTGAATTAGCATCCAATTTAACTGAAAATTTAGCTTGCTGTCTCCTGTGTGTATGAGTGGCACCATTTGGGTTGTTGATGTGTTTGCAAGACTGAGTTTTAATGACAAACCCTGGTCCACTTCATATAAAAATGACAAAAAGAGAACAAGAACAGTGCACCGGTGAGAAAGGCAGCTATGAAAGGCTAGTTATTTTCACACTGCAACACTATCCTTGCACTAGTTGTCTTGTGGTGCTACAACATTTCTGTGCATTAGAACTTGGTTCACAAGGCCTGATTTTATGCTTCTATGGCATAAACTAGGGATTAAGCAATGCGTTCTGGACAAACTGAGAACATGCGGAATACATCAAATCAACATATTCAGTAACGTTTGTTAGTCATCTGAAAACCAAGCCCCTGAACGTAATGTCCAGTTTAAACATGTTCCAGTAAAATGCTGACATAATCAAGTATATGTAATATAGTGTGCCAAAAAAAAAAAAAATCTTCCTAATACACTAGCAGGAGGGTCAGTTGTCTTTCTTTTTCTTTTTTTAGAGTCCCAAATATAGCAAACATAAAGCTTCACAAGAGCCCTTCAATTTACACAGAGTATCCAGACAGTCTCCGACGACCTCGGAGAGTCGTCGGAATCGTATAGCCAACTAGCCGCTCGCAAGTACTACTGACCAGACCCTAGTGTCCACGCATATTGTAAACGAAACCGAAAACCAAACCCTCGCCTCCACGTATTTGTTTGCAGCCAAACTTCTTATTTATAAATTACGAAGATCACACTTCTGTGACGCGATATGACACAATATTGTTCCGACTCCCGTTTGCAGCTCCTCTTGCGGATACTCGTATATCCACTTTTCTACTCGCTTGATCTCTAATCCTTCTAATTCATGCCTGCATCACCTCACAGATATCCATTAGCATACAGTAATAAGCTACCCAGTTATGTGAAGATCACCCAAAGATATCCGTGAAGCCCCACTTTTAGCAACCCATGCGGACGTGCCTGCCTGGCCCAGAAGTTACATCTCTTACTCATTGCCCAAGGGCCCTGAAAGGTTCGATTCCCATCTCAGCCACCCATTTTAAATAAAATGCCCGAGTTGGCAGCCCCTGCCAATTCGACCATGTCACGGTGGTCTCGTGACCTCACACAACCTGATGGCCAATTAGTGCATGGCTATTTAACCTGCTAGCTACCACAAGACAGAGCCATGCCTGTGAATTTTAGTTCACCATGCCGATTCCAGATTTGCTGGGGAATGGGACCTTTAGCGTGACCGCATTAAAACTGCAGACATTTTGCTAGGTACGAGGGGCACCTAAAAAATTTGCAGCCACCCCCGAAAACTTTTCTAGTGTGGTCTTGTTTTGCAACAAAATGCAATATCTTATTCAGTTATTTGAATGGTCTCATGAGCAATCTGGATTTTTTTTTTTCCAGGTCAAGCAGTTTAAAGATCGCAAAGCTGAAATGTGGAAATAGAGAACTTAGCAAAATAAGCAGTAATTCAATACCCTCTAAAAAAAAAAAAAAAAGAAAAAAAAAGGACACACCGCAGGGAACTCGCAAGGAAATGCTGGAGATATTAGGGAACAATGCTCCTTCTTGTGCAATCATGGAAAAGTGGGTTGGTTTGCCGATTTCAAGCAATGCCTTCCATCAACTGAAGATACTGCACGCAGTGGTCATCCCTCAACCACATGCAAAGAAGAATATGTTCAAAAATAGCAGGAGACTCAAGGGCAAGGTAGCATCTGGTGTTTTTGGACGAGCAAAGTGGAGGATTTTCCTTGTGCAGAAACGGCCACATTTCGTTTCTGTTAGTCTTGCTACCCAGTATATGCAAACCCTTCACGGGTCGAATGAACCAAGGGCGGGCTGTGACTGAATTTAACAGTTTAACTTCGAAAAGGGTGGTTCTCTCTTGTCACCTCTCCTATATTGCTCAAGCTCATATGCGCAAAGTTGCAATGCTTACTGCTAGAACGGCTGTCCACTTATCAGCACTCATTAGCGTAATTACACTGCCTAGGATACATTGGCTAATGTACCGTGCGGCGGAAGTTTCCCATAGAAAGGGGTGGCACCGTTTGCAATGACTGCCACCAGTCACCAATTGAAGACACTGCGCACAGTAAGTGTGCTGAGGCATCATCATCATCATTTTAAATCAACACATATTTGGCACAAAAGGTTTGATATTTCATTTTTTCCCATGGCTTAAATTTAGAACTTTATGATTTTTCAGTATAAAAAGGAACGGCCATAGCCTCCACCCTCAGCAGACAGTCTCGTTTAGCAGACACGTTCTCTTAGCACACACCATCGCTTGTGCAGCTGGCATTGCCGTGTGCATGAGTGCGTAATTTTTCTGGTGCATGTCATTTCTCTGGTGCGTGTATTATGTAATGTGCGTTCATTTGTGAGAGTGATTATTCATCAAAATGCCGCATTGCAAGAATGTCCAGGTAAGGTGGCTTTGCAAAGAATGGGCATGTTTAATATCAATGTGCGCATTCCTAAAGCCACTGTAAAAACCTTCCGCACACCGTCAACAGCACCCCTTGCGGCAGCCATTGGCAGTCACTGCTTTCAGTGCCCCCTCGACGCCTTCGGTCCCGGTATATTCTAGACACTGCAGCGTAATGTAGATCCCGAGTGCTGCGACTAACGTTTGGGGCTTTCTGTGTCTGAGTACGTTCATAACAGTGCACTGCACCAACAGTAATTATTTGACTAGGTCCAGTGCCAACACTATCTGCCCAAGGAAACTCTTGCCTACTTAGCCCTACCCACAAGCTACACTGGCTAGGCTCAAGCCCGGTAACGTCGCGAAAACTAAAAATGCTTTTCAGCCATGTCAGAGGTTCCTGTTTCTATCATGTATTCGAAGGTGCCCTCCGATACAAATTAAGCATCTGGTTTGCATTTTTTGCATGCATACTAAGAGATATAATGAACATTGTCAATCTTGTTGGCCAAAGGATTTTTTCCTGTACTTTCCACCCCAAAGGAACAGAGCACCAAGGCTAGGGGAAATCTTGTACCCACTGGAAAACCGGTGGGCACTCGGTGGCCCCCCAGAATCGAATCCAGCACCTCTCGTATGCAAGGTGGATGCTTTAACACACGGCCATAATACAAAGCTCAAGGTTATCATCAAATGGTAATACTGGATATTTTAATCCGCACCAGATGTGCTCACTTCTTGACTATAATGTCAAAATGCAGCGGCACTTTTGGCAGTGGGTATAGTGGCAACCAAACTGGCCGTTCCCTTCCTCCATGGTAGGGCATCTAGTTCGAATTCTATGTCAAAGAAATGCCCACATGGTCACCACACACAGGTCTTGAGCGACAACAACACAAAGCCTGTTTCTCAAGTGTCCTTCAGATAGGGATTAAGTGCAGCGCAGACAGTGTACTGCAAGGCGGGTATATCCAAAGACTAGTTATGCATACCTGCTCTGGCTTGGCAAGGCCACCCCAGCTCTTATCTATGCTTTAAAGCCCAAAAGACGGCTTGAGAAAGACTGGCAATGGCCGCTAAGCCTTGCATCTCTTTCCTGCGAGGCAAATCTGCACTAGTGTGTGGAACACGCTAGTGAGAAGTCCACCATGCAAGCCATTATCTTTTTCGTGGAAAAAGGGTAGCATTCAATATGTTAAAAAACACTAATTCCCATGTCACCAGTAATATTCATAGTCACCACGTGTATCCAATGTGTCCATGAGCACTCAAGGACAAATCATGGGCAATGCGATTAACCCATCATGTAAGAAAGCAGAGATTTCTATTTAAAACGTCCCGAGCTTACACGACTTCAAACTGGATTTTAAAACCGAATCCAGCTCGATATTCGTTCAAATTCTAATTCCAAGCATGATAGCAAGGATGTGATGGTTTTAAAAATGCACACTAATTATTGATGCCTAGGCATTACCCGAAGTCATTTCAAAGACAATTATTGGCGTTGTGCACTGTCCAAAACTTTCTAGCACATAATTCCCTTAGTGGTGCCACAAGCGTCATCAGCTGCCACCGTAAATCTCCCATGCTCTTCCTTGTAATCAAGAAATCAAAAAAAAAAGAAATTAAAAGGGCACATCCACATAAAAGCATGCACTGCAAACTTCCCAGTGAGCAAACGTGAATGTGAACGAGTGTTGAACAAGTGTGCATGAGTGTGAGTGGATGTGAACATAAGTCATGGTGCTGAGATATGCACAACGATAAGCACAATGTATAGCTGCAAAGATTGCACGCAGTCAGCACATCAGCAGGCTACAGTTTTATGACAAAGACAGCATCACAAAAAGCAAAAAAAAAAAGTCACTGTAATTAAATTCAGCAAGCATATGTTTTAGAAAACACACTAGCCTATGCAATATTCACACTAGAGGTGGGCAAAATGGCTCACTTTAGTGAGCAGCTCAGAACGGCTCAGCTCACCGAAGTGAGCCGGCTCATTTGAACAGCTCACCGGCTCACTTATATCAGTTTTGCTCAGGAGCGAGCAGTGTTCTATTCGACAAAAAGAAACACGATTCTGTCTCTCTATCTCTCTCATTCACTGATCCGCGCCAGTTCGACCTCCCGAAACTTAACGAAAGTGTGGAAATATTCATCTCCATTCTATCTCCCTTCATGGTGACTACAAAATCCCAGTGAACAGCAACACCCGTTTTTTTTTAGATGTGATTCTTTCTTTTTAAGTCCACTATATTTACTGGAGGTGCACCCATTCCCCAAGAGAGGATTTCGTTTATTTCTTACCCTAGTATTTCAATATTATTATCTGAATAACATTGACCATCAAAAAACCACACTGAGAATTATCCCTGATAAATACTTGAGGCATCAATTTTTAAAAATAGCCCAAAATCTCATTTGGACTGAGTGTTAATAAATATATATAGCGACGATATAGACAGATAGATAGTGAATTATTATTATGGAGAAAACAGATTAACTGATTCGAGGTCCCTCTTATATTCCCGGAGACAATGAATTCAGCAGGAGCCTGAAGTATAATGTAAATGCACAGTTTTTTTTTTAATGCAGCGTGCGCTTTGTAGCTTGAGTCCACGTTAGTCCTTTTCTAAATTGCGCCTTTTTGGCACCCCTGCCCCTGCCCCTTTTCTTTTTTTTTTTTGCTTTCTATAGCCGATTGGTTTTTCGTATATTCTTATAACCCTGTTGTTCAACTTTGCGGCAGTTTTTCTCAAGGCCCACGACTCTCAGCCCCCCGGCTTCTCCCGTTGCTTCCTTTCTACCTGGCAACAGGTTTCTTCCCCTGTCCCCTGACTCAAACTTGCTCATTCTTCCTGTTTTTGCCGCCACATACACACGCCAACCGTACTTCGTTCATTCATTCATTTTCTGCCTACTTCAAGCCCCATCGCTCGCAATTCGGGCTGGGACATGTGGTTTTAATTCTCCAAGACATCTGTTTCCCATTTAGAGCACACGGCGCACTGGAGTTGATGCTGTTTGTTCGTAAGCGGATATTTTTTTTCTGCTGGGCTGGCTGTGAAAGTGGCTATGCATTCCACATTCGCCTTGTTGTAATGCAGCTTGAGAAAACTACGCATAGCAAGCATAAAAAGCAAAGCAAAAGGTGCACAAAACCGGCGACGACCACCCGAAGCATACACGCAGCATTGCAGCTGCCAGGTCGCCGGCGCGGAGCCTTTACACGGCGGCGAAGCAGCCGACCGTGCTCCGACCGTGCTCCGACCGATGGTAGTCGACGGCGTCCAGAGGATCGTGCAGACGGCAGACTTTGATCCACCCATGCCTCCCCAATGGAATTGCTTTCTCATACTGCTAACAGATGGTACTGAAGTCACAGCAAGCAGAAGACTCGACTCTGACAGAACGGTTCCTGACGTCTCACTGAGCGACGGCTCTCCAAAATAACCGCCGCTCACATTTCAAAAGAACCGCAGCTCAAGATTCCTGACCGCTCACTGAGCGACGGCTCTCCAAAAGAGCGGCTGCTCAATGAGCCGCCACACATTCTCGCTCTTTTGAAAGAGCGGCTCAAAAGACAGCCAAAGGTGAGGGGATGCGAGGGGATGTTTGCAAGGAAGGGCAGGAGGCATAGCCTCAGAGATAACCCCGCGAACGCGTTTTGCTCCCACGCGTGCGGGGGTGATCTCGGAGGCCATGCGGGATGGCAGTTGCTTTCTCGCATCGCTAATAGATGGCACCGAAGTCGCACCATGGAGAAGATCCGGCTCACAAGGAACCGTTCGGCACGAATCTGATCACTGAACGAGAGAACCGGCTCACCAAAAGAGCCGCCCGCTCACTTTTAGTGAGGCGCCGCTCACCCGCTCTTTTGAAAGAGCCGCTCAAAAGATCCGGCTCACTCTTGAGCAACCCATCTCTAATTCATACACACATAAAAAAAGAGATAAAATTGTGCAAACTGCCATACAGCCACCACCGTTATATGAACCAGCATTTACCACATAAGGTATGGCCACCAGATAACACTAATAAACCTTTGCTCCAACAAAGCACCACCATTTCTCACAGCCTGTGTACACGTGCAGTTGATCACAGGAGCATCTGGTACAAGCACGATGACGCAGAGATGACCAGGGCAGACAAGCACAGGACGGGACGACTCCAGTTGACGGCAACGTCACGGTTAACCACAAGGCCCAAACTCACCTCGGCACTGGAGGCTCCGTGCTCACAGAGACGGCACGGTACTTGTCGTCTTTGCCATCAAAGATCTCATCCACCTCAACGGATCTAAGCAGGCTGATGCTTGTTGCGAGACTGTGTGGACCCAAGCCTGTACCCGGCCCCAACAGCAGCAGTGGTGGTGGTGGCACCAGGATCCACACAAGTCAAGCAGAGAGAAAGAGAGAGAGAAAAGAAGGGCAGGGAAAAAGGAAAAGAAATCCGGGGTCAGGAAATCGGCAACTCACCTGGACACAGGGGGCTCTGTGCTCACGCACACGGCCTTGTACTTCTCATCATTTCCAGCTACTATCTCATCCACCTCAGAAACCCTCAGAAGGGATACGTTGGTGGCCAAAATGTGCAGCCCAACACCTGTGGCGGAGACATACAACAAGGGAAGAGAGGCGGGAGCGCAGCGGCTTTCGGCACCTCCCTGCACCACTTATGCCAAACAGCTATGCCAGCGAGACTATAGTGATTATTCATTCAGTCTCCTACGTGTATGGCAAAGAAAAAAAGCATGCGAAGAGGATGCGAGCAGTATGTCAGCAAGTACTTCCTTCACCAAGCCACATGCGTCACACTTGCACATGCTCAGGACCGTTAAAACTTCCCGAGTTGCTCAAGACACCAACTTATCGCTATTAGAACTGCCAGCTTGCTCCATAATCTGTTTAAGATCAATAAGCCAAATTAAGGGCCAGTGCCAATCCTAAGCATCTGTAGAACATCTTTGTCACTTGTATCTTTTTTTTTTCCATTTCGGGTTAAGATATAAAGACTGCAGTGAAAAATCTGCTACTATGATATATAATATTGTGTAATAGGATCTAAAATGCAGCTGATGAATATATATGTACATAAAAGGATAAAAAGGTGAGTGCTGAACCTTATGAACTAAATTTGCAGATGTTTGTGTTCCCACTGCTGTAGTCAAACTTGTGCTTTTCACACCTCTTATTTAGGGTCATGCCAGTTACTTCAGGTGTATTAAATGCCCTGCTTTGTAAAAGTGTAGTAACCACAATACCCATGCTCCATTTTTCAGTCTTCTCTAGCTCATAAAAGCTCTCTTTTCAGTGAAAGTAGCATCACTGCTGTCAGAATGCAGTAATTTATCAAAACACCCCAAATTTAGTTTGTCCTCAGTGTCCTTCATAGCAGCCAATTAAAATGAAAACCTGCTTCCAAAAACAGATTTCCTTCATTGATGTACACCTGCAACAACAAACGTAGTGTGAACATGCAATCAGGTTTGCTCTCTCTTTAAAGAAACATTGTGCCCGAAGAGGCCGCACATCAGAACTAAGTTTTGCTAGCACAGAGGTGATTGGAAGCTGCGCTTAGCATGGTTCCAGTGTTCAGCTGGTCGCATGTATTGGCTCTTTAAAGAAAGTGACCACCTGCTCACGTGTTTGCACTAATAATGGACGACCCTGTACTTTATTGATGCAGAAAGGAAGCAATAGGTAATCTTATGTTTGAAAATGAACAACAGAGTGGATGGAAAATATAGGACTGGACAAATTGTCCCACATGTTTATGCACATGCACACGCGCACACACACACACACACGCACACACACAGGGGAAGGAAACTAAGTGGTGCAGAGAGGTGCAACCGCAAAGGCTCTCTCTATCCGCCACAGGAAGATGGGTTGCACACTGAAAGGCAGGCCATAAAGTTTTCAGCCAGCATATTTGGGAAGGCCCAAGCAGTGCGTGTTAACTGTTATGGCCATGCACTATCTGTTAAGATTACAGGCCATGTGAGTGCAACATGACAATTATGCACTGTACAAACACATCATAAATCCTCTTAAAGAAAAACCATCAAAAGCACTTCACATGCAGCCAGATCAAAACCCGGTATCAAGACAAGTGCGCATCACCCGGAGCCCTATTGAGGCTTTAAAACGTACCACATATCGGTGTCTAAATTTTTAAAAATATATATGTAGTTTAAAATACTTCATGCCAAACCACAATTCTATATTACCTTGTTTATGTTATGGGCTGTACATCGTAAGTTCGACAAATGTATAAAGTATAAAAGGAGCAGCGCACTCTGTGGTTAGCTTCACAAAAAGCTTCGAGTCATCAAGGTATGTACCACCCCATGAAACATGAACAAGAAGCAAGGGCTATTGTGATTAAACACCCCGAGATGCATGAGTAAAAAAATGGAAAGTTACAAAGAACAGTTGTAAATATATTTAAAGCATAGAAAAATAGGTACCTTGAGTACCGTAAAGCTTCTAAAAATTTTAATATAACAGCACAGTTGTCCACGCACCGTCTACAGCCCTCAAATGGAACACAAGGATGGTGAGGTGCACGAATAGAAAGTGGTGAGTGACTGCCGTAATTTACAAGTGGCCTTGAGCTCGAAGCAGAACCTTAACTCTTTTGTTACCATGCCTATTCAAATCGATCATAGATAATCGATGCTTTAAATCGTCAATTTTGACATGCTGGAATCATTTCTCGTGCATCCAGCCCATCCTGTGGTTAGTCTAGGCACTGCACTTAAAGAACAAGTTTACATTCTCCCGCTGTGGTGACATTCTGGTTTTCGATGGACCTTTTTGAGAACTGTGCATGTGTTGTTGCAAAAGAGGGCTTGAAAAAAAATACCTACCTCCTCGTGGTAATGCAACATTAACACCAAATATTTGCGACCAAAGACTTCCAGCAAGTGAAATATTGAATCATATTGTCGACTTTGTTATCTGACAGCATTGAGTGGTGATAATTACCCAAAAATGGTGCCAGCTATTCACTAGCGAGCTTTGACTACAAGTCTGGGTGGCTTTATTCCACAAAAATGCATTCCTAAAGGTCAGCCGCATGGCAAACATGTATACCCGGCCTTTACAGTCAGTTTGCAGCAGTTTTGGTTTGGTGCCTTATGAAAAACCAGGAACTGCTTCACCACATAGCATGAGAAATAAGACTGTTTTCAATTGTAGATTTTTTTATGTAGCTGAAAAACAGTGCTGCACAGATAGCTTATTTTTTTACACAGTGTTCCTAGGAAATTGATCTTGAAAATGTATATTCTAAATTTTCATTGTTAATGCATCTGTAGATATCATGCCTTTTCTATGCTATTTTTATCAACTCGCCACAGAAATGGCAAACTTCGAATTTTTTTGCGTGGTCCCTAATAATTTTTTTTGCTTTGTAACTTATGTTTTTGGAAAGAGCATTCTATTAGGTGCAATTATGTATGCTGCAAATATGTGCTGCTGTATTATTTGTGATGGCAAAAAAGTTTCTTCCGAGACCTATGAAAAATGGTTATTTTCTCGCAGTAAAGGAAGAGTTAATAAGCATGCACAGTCGTATGATGAATAGTGGCTAACTTGTATTGCTTTAATATATATACACATATATATATATATATATATATATATATATATATATATATATATATATATATATGGAGCTAGGCAGGCAGCTACGAATGTCACAAGCGCACAACAGAGTGGCCGCTCTAGCGCTCTAGGCTAATGTGTGGAAATCTGTATGGGTGAATGCAATGATCACTCCAAAACTTCCCGATGTGGTCACTTTTGCGCAACAATAGGTATTCTTACATGGTCTCTATGACAGAAAATAACTAAGGCGCGGACTCAATCAAAGCTCAATATACATGATACCGGCACCCTACTTTGTTCTTTTTCTGTTCTATAAACTCTTTTCTTCGGCAATTTCAGAACTTTGTCCCGAGATTAAATACCCAGTGCAAAATCGCTCTCTGCTCCTCCACAGACATGGCACGAAGCTGGCGGTCAATTTCTCACACAAAACGATACAGCATTTCCCCGAATCTGAGCCTCTGCTTGTCGCCAAGGGAAGCGCAAACCTGTTTCGCTGCAACCAGGCATCACATTTCAATGAAAGTTTTGCCCAAACGCTTATTGTGCCATCTGTAAGACAAGCACAAAAAGCTGGTGTGCATGCAATGAGCAATGGGATCAGAGGTTACCTAAAGAGGCGATTTTCTTGCGTTCATCGACAGTCACCAAACGTCGCCAGAGTGACGGGTATTTCTTGTACAGGGATCCACGAAACATGCGAAGGTAGTTGCCCACCTGTAGTATGAATGACAGCAATGAGACGGTGGCAACTAGACAAGATGGCAATGAACAGTTTTCGCCAAGCGCAAACGCCGGTGAATGGAACTCGGATCATCGCACAAAGCCTATTCACCTCCGAACCAATATAGTAGAATTCGCCCTCTTCTTCCAATTGGAAGGCAGTCGGCTTGTCTCCAAATGTTCTCATCGTCATTTTGAACGCTTCTGGGTTAACTTCACCGATCACAATACAAAAAGCAATGAGATTTCAACTGCGCTGCTGACTTCGCCAACTAGACTCAGAAGCGCAAGACGCTAATGGACGCCGCCAACGGCTCAGGAAGCTCGATTTGACTTGGCTTGCATAGTTTTTAAGCGCGACAAGTTTCGGTTTCGGAATGAACGGAATGCTTCTGACAAGAAAATTAGCTCTCTATTTCTGCTACTGCATCTCTTCCGCCCGTCCTTATTCCACTCACAGATGGTGTGGGATCGGCGCAGTTGAGAACGGATTCAAATGCAGTTCAGGTTTGAATACGGCCATGGTGGTAGCTTTTCCATGGAGGCGAAAAGTAAACGGTCGGTCCCCACGATCTGCACGACATGCAGATACATGTAGTCGAAATTATTCGAATGCCATCCAACTAAGGCCCTTTCTTCATTAAGGCGAGGGAGTGAGTAACAACTTTATATATCACATAGGGGAAAGAGTTAGTGGAGATGGGACGGAGGTTCTACTCTATGTGGGCCTCCGAATTCTCAGCCCAATTCAGGACCTGGTCGTGAAGATCAGCTAGGCGCTGGGCAGCGCAGGGCAGCCTCCCACTGCTCCTTTGAATGAATATTAAGTCGTGGGGGGTGGCGAGCACAGCCTCATATGATGCGGTCAAGATTGACTCTGGCCTGGCGGAAATGACAAGCTGAGGAGGGGCAGATAGCTGGGTGAATGAGGGGGCGGATGGCAGGAGTGGAAAATGTGCGAGTCTGAAGCTGGCACAAGAGAATCTCGCGATAACAAGGGCTTTTGCGGTGTGCCGGGGGATACACAAGTTGACTGAGGCGGTAATGGTGACGTTTGTTATGGCAGGAGAAGAGGCGGTCATACGCACAAAGCGGGGCCACGTGGCCGAATGTGGCCTCCATTGCATGTGGCCGGAGAATGAAACCTCAGACGCAGGCGTGAGCCATCTCGTTGCCATTTAGGCCCGTGTGTGCGAGGGTCCAAAGAAGGGTGATAGAGAGTGTTTTAGGAGGAAAGATTGGGCTGAACAGGACATATCCTACTCTCGCGGAAATTATGGATGGCTGATTTAGAATAACTGAAAATGGTAGTAATATGGGGAGTGGTCAGAGCAAAAGCAAGGGCTGCCTCTTCCGTTGAATAGGAGGCGTATATGGTGGCAGCCGTTTTAGGGCGGCCGTTCGAGTCGACGGCTGAAAGGGCATAAGAACGGCCGAAGGAATATTCCGCCGCATTGACATAAAGCAAGTCCTTGGAATTGGAAAATCGTCTTTGAAGGGCTTCCTCCCGTTTTTGACGTCGTTGTGGGTGCTGAAGAGAGTGCATATCCTTAGGTAAAAGCGGAATGTGTAGGTGTTGGTGAATATCATAGCGGATAGTGGTCTTGAATTCAATCACCGGATTAAAGTTTATGGGTGGAGATTTAAGTATATGCCGACCAGTGACGGTCCCGGCAAGTCGGACATACGGTGAGGTGAGATGAGTTTCTACTATCTCAGGAAGGGTGTTGAGGATGCCGGTTTGAAGAAGACGTTCAGCTGAGGCATGAGAAAAAATACCAAGTGCGTATTTGTGAACCTGGCGGAGAAGACCTTGTTAAATACGCGTCCTATGAGGCGGAAGGTGTGATCGACATCAGTACGAAGTGTTTGAGGATGCAGATGTTTGAAGAAGACTTTCAGTTGAGGCATGAGAATGAATACCAAGTGCATATTTGTGAGCCTGGAGGAGAAGACCGCCCACAGAGTTGGTTCCTGCACGGGAGAGGTGAAGGTACGGTAGTGCAAGTGGTGGACGTTAAAATCACCAATAATGATCCAATGAGCCCTTGTTGACTCCATGATGGCCTTCAATATTTCGCAATCCAGTTGTGAGGAGGGAGACACATATGCTGCAATCAGTGTGAATTGTAACGTTTTTGTCTTCACCGTGAAACATGTGTACTGATTTTCATTGTGCGGTGGGACTGGGCAGCAAGCATACATCATGTCAGTGCGGATGTACACTAGGACTTTGCTGCGCTCTCCGCATGTAGGAGTGAAAAAAGATTCGTACCCGGAGAGCCTGACTGCTTTAGTTAAATTAGGCTCGCAGATGGCCAATATCGGGAAGTAGTTGGTGAAGACGCATTGCCAAAAACTTGAGATTCGCAACTTCAGGCCTCTTGCGTTCCACTGGAACAGCGCGGCGCCTCTGACTTCCTCACGAAACGCGGGAAATTTACCAGCCATTGTAGGCTAAAGATCCTGAAGTGCTGAACCGAGGGAGTCCAGCACCACTAAGACGCTGCGAGCAGTTGGGGATTGCAGAGCCAGTAGTAAAGGTCGAATGGTGTTGACCACCTTTCTTAAGATCACAAGGGTTTGGCGATCTTGCTCCGGGAGCCCGTCCTTAGTGGTGGGTGTGCTTCAGACAGAGCAGCGCTAACAAACAAATCTTCCGGTAGCAAAAAATTATAGCTATGGAGCAGCACACAAACAGGTTTGAGCATTGATGATGATGATGATGTCGTCAGTCAAAATGGCACATACCCACGGCGGGGATTGGCCAGGGTACATTGTAGATTTTAAATATATATGGTCAAGGACTGGTGTATTCAGACAAATATGGGTGTTTAAGCAAAATTTGGAAAAAATAAAAAGGAAAAGAAAAAGCACTGAAGTCCCATCTAGCATATGAATCTGACTGATGAAATTACATAATCATGAATAGAATCGCACATCAGTTTTAAGGCATACCCCATGACGCTTTCCCAGAAGGAGAGGAGAACTGGAATGGTTAGATGAAGGCATTGCTCCCTTGTTGTTCTTCTTCAAGCACTTGGTCTTTTCATACTCAAGCCAACCAATTGAACACTCATGCTCTTCAAACCCTTGATGTCGATCACACCCGCCGCCTCATAGGACGCGTGTCTAAGAAGCACAAATGCCTTCGTGAATCGCAACTTCTTCGTCTTGTATTTTGTACTTAGCAAACTTATGTCCTATGCTTAACTGATCTGAGAGCGGCTACACGTATACAGAAAAAAATCAAGCGAATAATGGCTAGACTGGCGGACCAGCGCCGGAAATCTTTCTGCCAGCAATTGAACCCCCGGAAGCCCATATCCCCCATCTGGTGGACTGTGTGGGGCCTTCGTATGTCTCCACAGCAAAGACAGCCATTCTGTGTTTTGGCTGTATATAAAGATAGCGGACAGATTGAGGTAGCAACTGACTTCTGTAAAAAAATTGCCGTTGCAGCGACTACCTCGGTTTCCCAGAATGTTCCTCCTGTCTCACGGGAATCAGCAATGAATAATTTTTTTCTCGCGAGGAACTCGACTCTGCTCTTGCAAGATGTAAGCGTTCGTCTTCACCAAAACCAGACGGAATCACATACGCTGCGCTATCCCATCTTGGCAACGACGTCCGAGGAAAGCTCCTCAAACATTATAACCATTCTTGGATCGACGTTGTTGTTCCACAGGAATGGAAATCTAGTCGACTGATACCCCTACTAAAACCAGGGAAATCTCCGTTCGAGCTCACATCCTACACGCCAATAGCTTTGGCCAGTTGCGTGGGAAAGGTCATGGATGGGTTTTGACGCGCCTTGAGTGGTGCCTCCAAAGCAAAGGCCGACTTTCGGCAGGGTCGCTCCTCTATTGACAATGTCGTAGACCTCGTGTCCACGGTTTAACAACAGAAACGAATGAAACGTCTGTCTGTGGCACTCTTTCATGATGTCAAAGGTGCCTGCGAGAACGTTGTCAATGAAGCCATCTTTGATGCGCTGGACACTGTGGGCATCGGTGGTCGGATGTTTGTGTGGATAGAGAGTTATCTGACAAGAAGATCATTTTTTATTCATTATGAAGGTCCCTCGACTCCAGCGTATTATATCCACCGTGATGTGCCTCAGGGTGGTGCGCTCAGCCGTACTTTGTTTAATCTAACACTTGATCATTGCCCTCCCAGAGAACCTCCCTTTCACCGTCCAGATCAATGTACGCCGATGACATCTGCATTAGGGCCTCCTCTGTGACGCGCCCATATACGCGAGCCAGCAACAATAACTTCGTCTTATCTTTAGAAGCAAGATCTCAGCGTTTTACTGGAAATGTGAGCGCTAGTGGCATTACACGCAAATCTATGAATCAATATCCGGTATGCATCGACGTTCGCAACATTTCTTACTACAAAACTCATCGTTTCTTAGGGATTCTGATGGACCGCAATCTATTATGGAGCCCGCATTGCACCCTATGGAAAAAAAAAGCTAACATCCATCGTTCACTTACTCTTTGGCGGAAAATCATGGGGCTCGTAGGTACAGTCAATGCTGCAGTTGTACAGATCCCTATTTTAGGATTCCTGAGGTACAGTACGCCCCTACTTTCAAACACGTGCAAGACTAATTTGCGTGCCCCCAAGGAAGTACAGGGTCAGGCCCTTCGCACATGCCTGGGCCACCCTCGGAGCGCATGCATCAACACTGGGAAGTATTGCACTCGCCAAAGACTACCCGCTTTCAACATAAAAGTTGTTCTAGACTCTTTGCGAATGCACATACGACATATTTCCAGGGTTCCACAGCATCATCTTGCGCAGATGCCTCCGCGGAGACCACATTCTGCATTTGCGAAAATCATATAGCAACGCACCAGTCTTCCATCCCAAAACAGTTCACTCCGGCAGCACGACCTCCGTCGCCACTGTGGTGTCTGCAGCTCCCAACTGTGTGCCTTGCTATTCCGGGGATATCGAAGAAACCGAACTTATCAACGCCAGTCCTTCAGCAACTGACACTGTTCATGCTACACAATGACTACTGGTACCGTATTCACGTATATAGAGATGGCTCGGCAACCTATAGTTCTTCATGCGCGTCGTCATTCCTGCGAGACAAGCAAACATTTACCATCTAATTTCGCATTAGATTACCTCTACTGGAAGCAGAACTGCCCCGCAATTCGTGCTGCTGTAAAGTATATCTCTGAAAAGTTCCTCAAAAATGGGCCGTGTTCTGTGATTCCAAACCTGCCTTGAAATGTCTTCAATCGGTCTTGAGCCATGGCGACCATGAGAAACTAGGTTTGACATCTGAACCACCAGGCATTACAAGAGGGTCACGAAATAATCTACCAGTAGATACCAGGCCATAGTGGAATTGTTGGCCACAACTTAACTGACGATGCTGCTCACGTTTCGGGCGATTAGTCACGATACAACGACGCTGCTCATGATACAACCAACACTGTCGATCGAGATACCATTGACAAGAGCCGACGCAGCAAGGCACCTTCGACTGATCGCCCGAAACATGACTAGACAATCATGGTTTACTCCTGGAGGCTGGACGTCCCGCTCGCACCACTTTGACTAGTTACTTCAACTGCAGATAACTTTCGGCCTCCCCCGCTGTGATGCTACAATATTGTGTCGCCTGTGGCTAGAAGTGGCGTTTACAAACGCCTATTACCACCTCATTGGCATGGCAGACTTTCCAACGTGTGAGCAGTGCGGGTGTGTTGAAACTATTGCGCACATACTTTGTGACTGCCCTCAGTTTGGACTTGATGCTGCTTGGATTCTCGCGCTCTTACTGAAGCCAAGGTTCTGGGCCATTTGGATGACTACTTCATCACAAAGGAAATCAGTGAATGCGCTCCTTACGTTTTTAAAGGACTCGGAGTTGAGTTCAAGACTAAGTGTACGCTCTTTACCCCCTTTCACTATAGATCTTCGGACATATTATAGACTGCTTTCCTTGGCGCTCTTTCTTTCCTTTTTCTCCCTTTGTTCCCCTCCCCACGTGTCGGGAATCCTATACTGGGAATCGCCTGGTTAACCTCCCTGTCTTTCTATTCTATTTACTCTCTCTCTCCTAATTACGATTTTTCAATAACCTTCTTTCATCGATTACTATATTCAGTGCCTCAAAATTTATCCAAATTGTTTTAGCAGCACTAATTTCTAATTAATAAGTTGTTTATCACAGTCTAAATCGATATCATGAATTCTATTCATACACGTTCAATGAACTCTGGCCAATTCCCCACTGTGGGTATGTGCCATAGCACATACCCACGTATGTGACATATATGTGACATATGCACTGAGGGAGAAGAAGAAGAAGAAGGATGGTGCATGGCAGGATGTTGTCATTTGCAGAACTTTTCTCCTTTTTGCCGTTAATGTTCGCGTTACTGGATCGTGCTCACGACGTCACGAACTCCCCTAGTACGTTTCTCGACGTCATTTGTGATGCTTTCTTTCATAGTGCATTTTGTCATGCTCTGACGGAAACGCGACTCCCCGCGATGAGAAATCTTCGAGAAAAAATGTGTAAGATTGCACAATGACGTGACCAGGACGAATTTTTGCAAGGGTGAGCCCGGCTGAAATGTTTGCCATGTAGGTTGTTGGGAGGAGAGAAAATTGGTGAGCAAGTCTAGTCAGGCGACCTTGCTCTGCCTTACGTGTTGCTTTATCAGGTTTTGTCGTAAGGTGCAATGTGAAGGAGGCAAATAAGTGCAGCAAGCGCGCTATTTCTTCTTTTTTTTTTTTGCAGACAACGTCGACGAAGAGTACTGTGACGGATTCAGGTGGATTCACACGAAATCGGATTGCATGAAGGGGAAGGCCGAATATGTTCTGCTGGGTGCGTCGCAGTTTATCAGACTTCTACCATGCTTCTGCAGCATTGTGGTACCGTCGCATTATTGCAAAACGGGGTGCTGCCCGCCATGTGCGCGATATGGGGAAAAACATCGCGTATACGGTTGGACTATACTTGGTTCAAACCGAGACACCTAAGGCCGTCTTTTAACCCTCAAACGATTTGAATTAAAATTTATCGAAGAACCAGTAGTGAAGAGCACATTTAGATAAAAGTATAGTACTACACGCAGCTCTGAGGGACTGTCCAAATTATGTTTTCGGTGATAAAGTTATGAGGATGTGAAATGACGGCCGAATTCCAGATGCCTTATCTCCTTCCCTTGTTTATCGACATGCGCGCTTCAAGCTATACATGATCCAGAATCCGAAAGATCAGCCAAATAAAAGAAAGCGCAATGAAAACAATTGCACGAATAAAATTTGCGTGAAATATTAACCTTAATTATGTTATGAACAATAGATGCGAAAAACTCGATTAAGGGAGGTAATTATTCGTGGTCACACTCCAGACCATAAGAAAATATTGAAGTAAAAAGGCAATTTGTCTGCCGATAAATAGCTTCTCTGGGACCTATGAAGCAATTTCTCTTTCGTACGGGTACAGGCGATTTCTTAGGCCTCAATATTTATTTACGGTACAAGTGACAAGTGTTGAGTGACATAACACTTGTTACTTAAGACTAAATCTTGCCTTTCTGACCGTACAGAGCTATACCAAATTTGTTTGTGAGGCCGATGTCGTTGCCCGTCCGTGAATGTGATCTGCGTGCTTGATAGCGAAGAAGTCGTCCTCCCTTGCGACGTAAATGTGACGTAAATGATAGTTAACCACTCTATTACATATTTCACTGCTGTACATGAAGCAAAACTGCTTTAGCATTGCGTTCGCCTTTCGATTGGCCCGTTAGTTTGACCACGATGGCGGTGCGTGATTCAATGTCGCGGCCTAGATCTGTTTCCCGCCACCCTTCGCAGAGCACAACGACTGGCCCAAAAGGTACCAGGAGTGCGGTGACATCGCGAAGCAGTCGCCTATACACGTGCACCACCTGGACACCCGGTTCGTGCAGTTCGAGCCGCTCTACTTCGCCGGCTTCGAGAACCACTACAACTACGTCGTCGAGAATGGCATGCATGCCAGTGAGCACTGCCGTGCTGTTTTGACATAACCACCGTCACAGGATGCTACGTCCCTCAGACCAACTACCAAGCAAATAAGGTCGGCAAGAGAGGCAGTGTCTACGAGCCCCCATCTAAATGGTTCTTATCAGTCATAAAAACTTTTCGCAACAACTACAAATCGCCGACGACCATAATATTCCGTAACTTGCTATAAATATGAAAGGCCATGGAAATTTCGAGACACTGTTTTCTATTTGGCCTGTAGCACGCAGAGCATCGGTGTCCAAAACGGACACTAAAGCAATAGTGAGGGTAGACCTCAATAAGACCCTTGATCATGACAGGCTGCGGCGCCCGAGGCTCAAGCAGCGGCCCGTATAAATTTACATCTTCTGTGTCACTTTCAAACGCAGTACAATAATGGGAGACTAAAATCTCACAGGGACAACTAATTACTTTACGTGTTGGCAATGCGATGACATTGTAAGCTGTTGGCGCACTGACATCGAGGTTTGTGTCATAATTTCGTGGTTGCATTAGCTCTTGCTGTCCCCCTCCCCCATCATTATTTTAACGGCCAATAAAACTTTCACCGCCTGTCATTTCAAGTCTGTAGCCGGCCGCGAAGCAGCTATAGGAAATAATGCCCAGCTACAGATATTTAAATCCACGATTTTTATTTGGATGTTACCGCAGTAATTCATACAGTTCTGTGAGCGAAGTTCCAAAGCACGTTCTTCCAATTCTCGTTTCCTCTCTGAATAAGGCCTGGCCGACCCAGGTTCGCTGTAGTACGACGTACGACACACAGTTATAAGACACGTAGTTTACCTCTGACAGTTAACTTCGATCGAGAGGTGTAGCTAGGAGGTAGTTAACCGGACTGAAGCTCCGGCCTCCACTGCTCGACCCCCAGACCCATACTACAATGACATGGTTTTGTCCTCCTCGTGTACTTCACTACTATACCGCTGTCACCACATACCACAGAGAACACAGACGCCGCTAACTGCCATACCGCCACACCTTAGACACGAGGAAAAGCGCGGACAGAAGGCAGCCCGAAACAAATTCGTACACATCACCCGCAAAGCCACACTGAACATATCACACCCTACACATCCTTCTTCATCAGATGCCAAGACCCCACAGCTGACATATACCAATATCTGTGCCCGTGGGCCTACGCGCAACCCTATCTCGCCATTCTAGGGAAGGAGGCGCTGTATTCGCCCCTAACCCAACCGGCTAATTGAGGCTGATCGATCGAGGCAAGTAAAAAGCGAAGGTTACAGGGCTCCTTAATTGCTTGGTTCCTCCCAAGCAACCGTTTCTCCTCTTCCTCTATATAATCGCTACAAGAGCAAATCTGAACTATGTGTTTTGTATGCACACTCTGAAAATGTAGTCTATCGCATAAACAGCGCGAGAAAAGACGGGGACTAAAGAAAGGAGGGGGATCCGAGCGGGCAGGACGCGTGCTTCGAGGCCCCATGGAGTTTAGACTCATCTGTGTCGTCCTTTCTTCAGTCCCCGTTATTTCTCGCGCTATTTGATGCTATGGATCGATACCAACTCGCCCAAATCGCTCTATTTCTACAACACATTTCTTACGTGCAGTCTATCTGACCCTCGTGGACGGAACGGTGAGCCTTTACGGGGGTCCTCTGGCTGTCCGCCACAACCTGTCTCGGGCTATCCTGCGGTTTGGACGACACACGAGCCGTGGCTCAGAGCACCGCATTGATGGCTTCGAGCACGTCGCAGAGGTGACTGAATACGTATGTCGCGCCTGCACTGGCACTACTGTGTGTGTGACTGTGTGGGCAGAAGACAAGGCTTCTAACGCATGTGTTCTGTACTCTCTCCCCGAATGTCAGTTTAGCTCATGAGAAAGCATTAGCAGTTATAGGCGAAAACTGTCAACTATGTCTGAAGCCTCTAACCACCTGCCACAATGAACAGGTGGCGGAGTTTAGAGAGAGAGAGAGAGAGAGAGAAAAAAACTTTATATAATGCAAAAAAAGAAAAATAATCTAGAGCTCCCGTGGTTGGGTCCTCAGTCCAGGACTCCCGCGGCCTTTGCTGCCCTGCTGGCCCGTTCAATCAGCCAAAGCTGGTCTTTCGACTCCGAACTGTACAGCGCGGCCTCTCACTGCTCCGGTGTGGCGTTGTGAATTATCGGCTCTGCATCTATTTTCTGGCAGGCCCATGTGATGTGATAAATTGTCGGTTTCTGTCCACACCAGGGACACGTGTCCCTGTATACGGTCGGATGTATCTTGCTGTATAAAGACAGGCACGGATAAAAATTTGTTTTTAGCTGCGGGGTTTAGAGCGAAATTTATCTCGCAGAGTGAAAAAAAAAAAACTAATAAAAAAAACTACCGTATTACACTTGGGTAATTCCACGAGAAATGAAACTGCCTAATTATTTGATATATTTAATTTACTTTTGTTTTTGTATATATTGCGCACGTAGTATTCAATATGTCAACAGTGTAATTATATATTTTTTCTAACGTTAATATTAAGGAAGAACGAAATAGGAACGATGTTAGGTCCCAGGCAGACTTTTCGCACGTCCGAATTTTGCAATAACGTAAACAAGTGGAGTCATTTAAGCCATGGTTAATATATCTTGTGCAGGCAAACTACAGGTGGTAAGGAGTAAGTTAGGCGTCCTTCCGCCATTCTGAGGAAGTTAATTGCTTCTAAGAAAAAAAAATTAAAATCTACACTTATGAGAAATTATGTCTTGTTGACGAATTATTTTCTCCACGACTAGAAGCCACACCTTCTTCACATTTTAGCGTCCGTCCTGTTCTTATGTGTTCCTCCTTCATCTAATGTCCCTTGTGTGTTAAAGAAGCGCTAGAAAAGATGAGTTCAAATGCTTTCCAACTCGCCCAAGTTTCCGCCTTATTAAGTTTCCTATATCTTATTCCATGCTTGTGTACACGTTACAATTTCATTACTCTCTTTCATTTGGTTTTGTCGTCACAGCCTATCGTGATGTCCTTACCGAGAAAATTATGTTGACGTCAGAACCTATTCCGACGTCTCGTTGATACATCTCGCGGAATCTCGAGGACACACCTCGCAGACGCGAGATATTCACCATGAGCCTAGGAAGGCTTTCGCCTTAAAAAAATGCGCAAAGGAAGAGAGAGGGTGCACAGGAGCCGACGGGTGGCCTAGTGGCTTGGGAGGATATCCAAGCCTCTTGCCCTCTGCCACTGGGGGTAGGTGGCAATGTGGGAAGAGGGTAAGCCACTCCCACCTTTAGGGAAGAGGAAATAGAGAACAGAGAGGGTGAAGACTACGGATAACCTAGTCGCTTCGGAGGTTATGACGACTTTCTTTGCAGCTTTGCCCTTGGGCTTTAATGCGAAAATGGACTGTAAATGGCGTCGCCTGCATACGATGATAAGGTTGGTAACAGTGGATAGCCAAATAAAGTTACCTAAAGTGTCCGTTGTACCATCATTATTACGTAAGCGGAGTCGAATAAGCGTATGCTTTCGCATTTCTTCGCATCCATCTAATTGATAGGACTTGAGCTTGTTTGGCCGAAGCTTTATTTTATCATAATTGTAGATGCTTACGGGTTTCACACTGGTGCAAATGGCAATACCGTCTTATCTAAAACCTGCGGGCATTTCGAATGTAAAAAAAAACAAAAAAAAAAAACAAAAAAAAAACACTGACAGTCTTTGGCATAGGTTTTCAAATTTCGAGCTACAAAATAGCAGGCTCTCGTCAGCGTTTCCTTTCTGTTAACTCGCATCCCCCATTAAATCAGCAGATTATGTTTAGTGTGTGCATACAAATTTAATTAGCCTTGTACCAATCTCTATAGATTTCAACCCAAGAAACTGTAAGGCAAATTTATTTTATTTTATCTGCATATAAATTTTTTTCGAGATCACTGTAGAATCTCCACCGGAGAAATGCGTAAGCCTAAGCGTTGCTGTTTGTCAGCGAGATGTGTCAGCGGGATTCCGCGAGTGATAGATACTGGGCGGCCTTTCCTTTCCTGTAAACCACTGAATTGTCTCTAATTAATTACTTTATTAACCCACACGAACCATTTTGTCACTTGCACATCTTTCCTCGATGCTCTCTAATGGCACCATTTCCTTTTTCGATATACCAGCTAGTTCCTCTTCCGCGAGTGACAGATACTTGGCCTTTCCTTTTCTGTAAACCACTTAACTAGCTCTAATTAAGTCTCGATGGAAGCGAAACGACGAGACGTCTGTGTGCTGTGCGATGTCAGTGCACGTTAAAGATCCCTAGGTGGTCGAAATTACTATGGAGCCTTCCACTACGGCACCACTTTCACTCTTTCCGCTTTCACTCTCATCTTCCTCCCTTCTTTTATGGCGCGGGTAATGTGTCCACAAAACAAGTGCGACAGACGTTGCGCGTAAGCTTTTCTGTGAAACAATTATTATTTTTATTGGCTCTAATTTATTACCTGACTAAATCACATCAAACATTGTCATTTGCACATATTTTTTGCCGCTCTATCCTATAGTTCAGTTCAGTTCAGTTCAGTCCAGTCGTTCAGTCGTGTCCGACTCTTCGTGACCCTATTGACCATGTCACGCCACGCTTTCCGGTCTCTAGTACCTATAGTACCATTCTTTTTCCGATATACCAACTTTACAGCGTCGACAAGGTCATGCTCACACGAAACCCGCCTAAATAGCCATACAATGCTTACGCTATTAATGAGCTTTCTCTAGAAGCAAGCAGATAGGAATTTATGATCCCTATGTTCAATCGCAGCTTAAATATACACTGTTCACAGCCGCAACTCATAATAGAATAGTTTTCGCTTTGTCTATAAACACAAGTAGGAAGTTGCGTGCGACTTGTTCCCTTTTACTGCATTTCTCTGCATAGACACTTTTCGTAATCAACAGTTTTAAGGTACGATGACTTGAGCACCATCGCACCACGCTTTCCTGTACGCTTCTGGCCTAGCTGCAGCTGCTGTTCTCCTCAAAGAAGCCGACCCCTACCAGATGTCTGCACGATAACTATGGCGCTGCCATCGTGTCCGTCCTTTATCGGGTAAGTATACCAGGTGTCCAGAAAAACCTGTCACTAAATCTGATAAATAGGCTTTTAAATGTAGTAAGACAACTTTTGCGGCACAGTAGTAACAATGTTGGCGAACATCAGAATATAGATTACTATTATTAATCTCCTACTGTTAACTGAATTCTAATAGTTAACATTCTGACTTTTACAGATACGCGTTAACTTGTCTTTAGAGATTCATACCTGATTATTAGTAATAGCCATATCAGTTTTTATAGTTTCGAAAACGCAATATCCTTTGCGGTGTGCTCCACCGCGGTAGACCATATAGGGCACTCGACTGCTCAACCAAGGGCGCGTGTTTAATATTTAAGAATAATAAAGATGTTTTACTTTCTTTTAGGCAAGAGGTAAGCTATTTTAATAACACCCTTCATTGTTCTTTTTAATGTTGCATCACCCTTGCTGCGCCCCAGCTCTTTTAATGTTGCATCGGTATTGGTGAGGCTGCAGTGACTACAGGCCTCGCTGGGTGCACTTGCGAAAGAGGAAACGAAGCAGTTTCTTATCTCTGCCGTCACGCTGTCTGCGACGGTGCATCCAGGAACAGTATACAAAGTTAGCTCCGTTGTCTAAAAATGGGCCTGTTGCGGACTTTTCGTCTTGCATGAAAGTTGCTTCGCATCATTGCCAATAGGTAGGATGTTTCCCAGTTTTGTAAGTTACGCCAGTGCTTTACAGTTCATGCCGTAAAGGTTTGCTGAGCCTTTCCGTTTGGAAGAGGTGCTGGTTCGCTTCCTTCCTGTGCCGATTTCTAACTGCTGAGTTGGATTACCAACTGCACTCAAACAGCAGGATTCTAGCCAAATAGAATGAAAGAGGTTTGCAAGTGCAGAAAGGCGCCCTTCAGAAAAACGGCCTCGAAAATACGGCAGCGTGCATCCAGAAAAATGACTTTATAATTTGCGCCAATGTTACACCTAGTCTTGACGTGTTTCAACGTCACTAATGTTAGTTGGCCCAACCAATTCTCAGGGGGCACTGGGGTGCCCATGAACCGCCATGTTTTGAACGTATGGGCGTTTATATGGAGCATTCGCTACCAATACCTAGCATGTGCCCTACTTCTCGTTATCGTTGGTTGAGAGGCTGGCTGAACACACTTATACCCACGCCGAATCGCGGGCGCCATGCCCTAGTTAGACTCTTTCTACTGTAATCAAAGGCGACTATTCAGGAGGCGATAACCACACTATGGTCACAACGCTCATCAACTTACAACGCTAAAATCAAAGAGCGGATGTTTAATAGCCGCGCTATAAACTTTGTAACAGTCAGAACAGTGCTGTGCATCATACGTTGTAACAGGCAGTTATGGAAACAAAACAACTCTACAATCCGCCAGTTAATTTGCACAGCTTAAAATTACAACCTGTGAGCGGGTGTAACTATACTGTCTTTGCTCGAAGTAACCAGGCCGTTGTGAAGGCAGCGTATTTCGTGGCGGCGCGTGCGAAGCGGTGATGTTATTGCTGCGAGAATAACCTGCCCGATGGGAACATACACCGTCGCTATTATCGTCATCTACTTTGGTCATCTGATGAGAAGAGAGGAGTCGCTGGAGAAAGATTTGATGTTGGGAAAGGTTGAGGGTCGCCGGAGAAGGGGTAGGCAGCGAACGCGATGGTTAGATGGCATTCTCGAGGCATTGCAGATGAAGCTATGTGATGTTAAGAAGATAGTGAGAGACCGGAAAGCGTGGCGTGACATGGTCCATAGGGTCACGAAGAGTCGGACACGACTGAACGCCTGAACTGAACTGAACATAACAATTCTAATTGCGTGGGAAGCACTACGGGCAGGCCGGATAGTTTTGAAAAAGACGTTAATGGGTGTGCCTGACGCAAAACAGGAGTCGTGGCCTGGGAGACGGCCTTTTTTTCTCGAGCTGTCAACGCAGTCGATGATGGTGACGGGGGTTATGATTGTTTCACAACGTCAAAAATACGCAGCGTATTACGTTCCTGACCGGGCCTGTGCCTTTTATTATGTGTTGATCTGTTTCAGTCATAGAGTTTCTTACTCTTACCTAGAGGGAAAGCTGTGCTGCCGTCTATGGGAGTTTACATGGAGTTTCCAGACGGCCAGTTCAGCCACTATGGGCGCTCAAAGCATCATGGGCCGGAGAGCTACCGAGTGCAGAACTACAACTTTTGGCCAAAACTAATGCAAAGAGAAACGTTTTTCTACCGTAAATAATGCCCTAAGATTGAATATTGTGACTATAAATTGCAAAAAGAGAGAGAAACAGCATGTCAGTGTGAGATTTATCCAATATAAGCGATGGCTCTTTCTCCTATTGGCTTAGTTTTGAGCAGCATAAATACCAATATTTCGCACCAATAGGCAAACTTTGAAATAAAAAAAAACGTTATGAAAATATTTATGGTTGTGGAATCACTTAAGGAAGTTTTTAGTGGCATTTTGGGAAACTGAACCTTTTTATTGGCGACGTCTGGTTTTGTGCATTCGCTACTATGGCTTTCGCGGTCTATGTACGCACCTTCAGATGATGATGATGACGAAACAGAAACATCGCAGTAACGCCACTCCACGTACCCGAGAAAAACCGACTGTCCCGCAACAAGTAGCACACCAGCCCATGATTCTTAGCGCGACCATGGTGGCTGAAGTGCAGCGCCCTCAGGTTTCCCTCTAGTTACTGTAAGGAACTCGATGGTTTCAGTGGCCGCTGGCCTTAAATGCGCATGCGCAGGCGGCCAGCTATGCGATGCACTGGCGGCCACCATAATAGTAGTGTAAAGTACTCGCTGCGCTAAAACCCTCCAATCTACATGCTTCAGGAGGTGCCGGGTAGCGTGGCGGGCATGGAATCTCTGGTGGCGAGCACGAGCCAGCTGCGCGGTGTGTGGGGAGCTCGGGCAACCTTGGAGCTGCGGCTGAGCGCGCTGATGGCGCCCCATGCGCAGCACTACTACGTCTACTCGGGCTCGCTCACATTTCCGCCCTGCACCAGCCGTATACCGACCCTGGTCATGGCCAGAGCTGCGACGATAGGCGAAGATCAGGTAGGTATTGGCGCTCGCCAGTGTCCTCTCGTTAAGTAAGAATGGAAGGGCGCAACGGGATTAACAGATACGCCACATTAAACAGCACATAGTCAATTGCTGAAGATAAATTTCGTACAGCAGGGGTTCTGACATTCACAAAGCTAACCGAATAAATGGCGGCAAGAAAGCTTCAGTAGGGTACTTCCACGGCCGCTCGATGGCAGTGCGCTTCCATCGAGCGGCCGTGGTACTTCTGAGGTCCGTGGCGGTCTGTTGGCCCATTAGCTACACATGGCTACGCTGACAGCGAAGATGACGGTGGCTTTGAAAACACTGCAGTTTGACTCCAGGGAAAAACACTTGCATATCCAGGCTTATACACTTTGCTTCATTCAAGATTGAAAGACATCGGTGTAATATTCATGTCCACAGCAAAAATTAAAAAGAGAACAATCCTTTGTTTTCCTTGGCCTCATCAACTGTTGGCTTTTCATTTTAGTATGTGTGTGCGCGCGCGTGCGTTGTATATATATATATACCGGGTGTCCACCTAAATGCAACCAAGGTTTTAAATATACGGTGAGCCCTAGCACAGTCAAATCAATTAGGAGTTGTTCAGAGTCGCGTATGCTAATCTGCAGTATTTTTTCGTTCACAAATGTTCAATAATTAGTAAGGACTAATTAGCTACCTTTAATTATTGCCTTGAGGGAAAAAGTGTCAAAAAGCAGAAGTTATAGCTCCTCTCGAAAAACGGCTAGCTACGTTGTTTCCATCAAGCTAGCGTTTGAGTACAGTAATGTTTTTTTTACCAGCCGAAAGCGACTCCTGGCACAATAAAAACAACTTCCTCGTGACTGCGGCTTCACTTTAAAGCCCCGAGAGGCGTCCGAGATAACAAAATCCGCTTTTCTGTGCCGTGTTCTCTACGATGAAGCTGGTTGTACGCACTTAGCGAATGATTTAAAAATACAGCTGGTCACGTGACAGCATCCTTTGAAGGCGTATAACAACTTTTGGATTGACACGTTTTCTTTCAAGGAAATAATTAAGAAATAGCTGATTAGGATTAGTAAATAGCTGAATAAAATATTAACTGATTAAAAATAGCTGATTAGTTTAGTAAAAATAGCGCGCGCTGCCCAAGGCCCGGCTGCGGAACTGGATACGAGGGACAACGCCGACGACGAAGCGAAACGCAGGAACGGGCGCTTTTTTTCCCCCTCTAGTACTCACCACGACAGCAAGATGCGCTGCTATTGATTCCCAACGATGGCGCTAAAGTGTAGGAACGCAAAGTAGACAGACGCCACGAATCAGGAAAATCGACTCCAATGCTGCCCTATTCTTCGTCGCAGATGGACGTCCTGCGGCGCAATATGTACGTGTCGCTCAACTACTGCGTCCACCACATGGCCGGCCAGCTGAGGCCCCTCTTCGACGCGCGTGACCGGGACGTGTACCGCTCCTTCAAGTACTTCGACAGTCTCGCAGACTCACGACGACCACACTCGCTCATCGCTCCGCTGTTGCTGCTAGGCCTAGCTCTTACCACTGTGGAGCTGTGAAAGCTAATCCAGAGCGCGAGACTGCAACGCATCTCTTGGAGTGTCCGTCCATCATCAGCGCAGTTTTCTGCTCCACCTTGGAGTTGCATCGAAATGGTTGGTCGGGATTGCGGAATCAGAAGAGTATGCCGCAATTGCTGAGTTTGCCCCAATTTTATTTTGTGAGTGTTGTGTGTTGACGTTCTTTCTCCTATAAATTATTTGCTTTTTAGAGCGTCAGCTCTTAGTTCCTCAGCTTTGCGTCATCGGCTTCCGCAGCGCCCCCTGCCTCTGTTGGCGGATGTCACAGTGGAAACAGTAGAAGCTCCCTTTCCACACTTGGTGACGAGACGGTGGGAGGCAATGAGTCCCGGACGTTTTTCTGTGGTTCTGCTGTAGTGAAGGCGAGGCACGAAGAGAGACACGCATTTGAACCCCATGCCAGGGTGGCGCAGTGGTTACGGCGCTCGACTACTGTGCCCAAGGGATTCGGGATCGAATCCCGGCCTCGGCGGCAGCTTTTCTACGGAGGCGAAAAGCAAGGCGCCCGTGTGCTGTGCGATGTCAGAGCACGTTAAAGAACCCCAGGTGGTCGAAATTTCCGGAGTCCTCCACTACGACGTCTCTCATAGCCTGAGTTGCTTTGGGACGTTAAACCCCACAAACCAAACCAAACCATGCAATGGGGAATGGGTTGTTTCTTTCTTTATTTATTTTTTGCGTCAGAGGTGCATGAGGGGTGAAGGGAGATAGCTGGAGAAGAGCTTGTGGACACATGGTGCCTCCTGCCGCCCCTCAGAAAGTGTACAGAAGCTCCTCTCATTCTCTTTCTCGAATAGCCTTGGCTGCGAGGCTGCAGAAAGTTATCCGGAAAGCATAATGGCTTCGACTTCCACCTAGGAGAGATAATTGTCTCGAAAACCACCGCCAATAAAGGATGAGCAGAAGCGTACCCAGCCCGGCCACTGGCTTAGGGCTGTGTAAGCTGAATAGGCGTCACAAACACCGCTATGCTCGTTCGGGCTCAAACTGAGTTTCAATCACCTCAGGCTGCAAATATGGTTCATGTTACCGAGGTTCATACTGGGATTCAAGTTCGTACGCTCTAAACAGCTATTGAAGCAAGTGTATAAGTAAGCGTTCTTCCGAGAGAAGTTTACTTGTGCCCTGGGTGAGCATGAATTGCCCTTGGGTTCCCCGACTTTGCAAAAAGAAAGCAAAAATCTGCAGAAAACGCTTAAACATTGGCGTTACACAATCGTAACGGTCTTGCCAGCTATTGTTCTCTTCAATAAAAATAGTGCGAACCTACTGCAGGGGATTGGCCAAGACACAAGCGGCTTGCGAAAAATGCCCCCAAAAGATAGTAGAGAACTCGCAAATTAGGCGATTAGCTGATCTGAATTTGAACAAACGGTCTCCTAAAATAGGGCACTGAATATGGTAAAGTGCTAGATGCATAGATTTTTAAGCGTTTTGTTTACGGGAAAAGTATTGAGCATAAGCAGAATGAAGTTATAATTCGAGAACTATTCATAATGAGGAGTTTCGTCTCCGGTAGCAAGCCCTGAATGGTGGATGACGCGTTCCTGTTGTAACGGCTAAGCGTAGAAGCTGCGTGGAAAAGACCAACGCCGGTAGACAAACTTAGACCGTGCCGTTAAAGAGGGTCATCTAGCAGCCACCTCCGCAAACAGGAAAAGGGGCGGCAGGGCCACACAAAGTGATCAATCTTTTAAAGTTCAAAATAGAACGGACGCAATGACGAGACCGCTAGACCAGATCGATGGAGCTATTTAACTGAAGCAAGCGACAGCTCTGTCGCATGAAAGAAACCTCAGGCTTGCGAGATTTTCAATCTTAAATGTTCCAAAGGAACAGATGCACTGGTAGTCGGGAGATTATGTAGTCACTGAACCTATGAATCCTTGCAAAAACGCATACATGTGAAATCTAGCCGTCATAATATATGTGCAGGTGGAAGAAGATGGCTGGCCGGACTTTGAAAAGCATATTTTTGCGAGATTTTATTTCAGCATTAACTTGTCGCGTTCTTTTCCTTTTTTTTTTTATTCCGCTGTGACAACAGAGAACTTTTCACATTCGTGAAAGCGGTACGAAAAGTGCGGGCTACATCGCTGCGCACTGCACAAGTGAAGAACATCGTTAATTCTCAAAGCTTTCTCCCTTTCAGCATGCGATAGTCAGCATTTGAATGGGCGTAAGCCTAGATAATATACTGGCTTTCATAGAAAGAAAACTGAAAATGGCCACACAGTGAATCGGTGCTCGAATCCGCGGCGGAAAACACTACATGCCGGGACATTTTATGTTTTGCTGCTTAATTTACCCCACAGCCGCGCAAGTTTGCAAAATTAGACCATTTCGCCGGTCAAAGCATGGGCAAGGCATTCTTTTTTTGCTGATTTATCTCATATCAGTGCACGTTCTGCAAAATTGGACCACTTTTCTGGTCGAGGCATGAGAAAGGCGTTTTGCTGCTTTACCCTATAAACAGCGCATGTTCGTCAGGATTGGACCCTTACACTGGTCGGAGTATGTACAAAGCATGTATTTTACTCTTTTTTTTCCCTTGGCAGCACACTTCGCTAATCGACACACGGATAAAGCATGTTTTTGCTGCTTTGCTAATTAGCAGTTCAGGTTCTGCGAAATTGCACTTTTCGGCAGACGCATGGACAAAGCATGTTTTACTGTTGGAACCCGTAGTACCGAACGTTTTCCGAAATCGGACCACTTCGCTGGTCGATGCAAGAAATACACAAGCGAAAAGAAAGCAGTCAACGTAACGGAAACAGCAGGAATGTGTTGCTTTATTTACAAGGCATCGGGTCCTTTCTGACCATTAAAATACAAACTTTAACGCTTAAACATCAGGTACAAGTTGTTTAAGGTAAGCTTCCTTGAAACTCCGCTCGTTAGTACCTACCCAGTCATCATTTCCATGACCGCCAGATACAGTGTACGACCGCCAAGTATCAATCGAAAAGCCAATAGTCATACCCATGTTCTTCACGAGCGAGCAACACTGCTTGTGATAACACAAATGCAAAGCTCACACGGTGCAGAGTCGACCCGCAGTACAGGCCAGTAGCTACATTAACAACATGCCAGTTCACTCTCAGACTCTTCCCTATAGCACATACGCCACTGCAGCAGTTTCAACTTATAACTGATTCCACGGGCATAAATTTCTGAGTTAGTATGAAACAATCCTGTAACGGCAGCTTTACCTGCGTACGCGTTACAAGTAGTCACTATCTTGAAGCACCACATGGACGGAAGCAGTTGCTCACGCAGATATGTTTAACAACGTTAAATGTGTCATATAGGCACACAATGGCGTTCCATTGAAAGCTGACAAATGTGTTTGCAAGGAATACGTACGCATTTAAACATAAAATATATGTTTATATTACAGCATTAGTGTTAACTTTACCTGGGAGAGAAAAAAAATTCCTTTTTACCGAACACAAACTGCTCACGATGTTTCAGGGCCACATAAAATAAGAAAAAAAAACGGCAAACAAGAAAAAGGCCGCTTTAGAGTCTCCTATAGTCTGTAGTGCTATTCCGCGCCAGGACAGCGACAGACGTATGTTAAAGGAAGTTCTCGTAGGCCAAGACATTTAGGTGGGCGGAAACGGTCACATTGGACCCCTAGTTAAAAAATAGCACTGCTTCGTGTGATCGAGTGCTTTAAGTCAGCCGCAGAGTTCAATAACGTAAACTAATTCGCACCAACAGCCCACTGTCCCCGATAAGGCAGCACCTATGCCAGCTGAATCAGCCAAAAAGGTTCACACTTTCTTTGCGCTCCTCGTTGTTCATTCAGCCGCACGCGCAGCAGTGATTAGTGACTGCGCCAATTTAGTGTCTCTTAATCTCTTGAGCACACAGCAAGAGCCGTGTTTTGTAACGATACATTCCGAGATTGATCCACTCGTTTCCTCGCCATTAGTCGACTGCACCTTCGGTGCCAAAGGCGGCGAACTACATGACCTATTGAGCTCGTCAAATCTTTACGTCACAAGTCGCCTCGACACAACGGTAGAAGCGCAAAGAAATTAATCGTGAAAATAATCATCGGTAGGCAAAAGCTAATGTGTCGACAAAATGCGATCGCGAATGTATAAGAATCGTATACGCGACTGAAAGTAAAAAAAAAAAAAGCACACAAAGAGAAAGAAAATGTGTTAAAAAAGGGGAGGGGGAGTGCGAGGATGCATGGTCGTTGCTTTATGTGTGCAGTTGTATGTGCGCTGTGTGTGTCGGTGCGTATAGGTTGTGTGTGCGCGCGCGTTTGTATGTATTTCCGGTGGGTTATTTCGCGCCTGTGGACGCTTCGACGTCCGTGATGTCGACCAGCTGCCTCTGCTTCTTGCGCATGTTCCAGTGCAGGCACTCGGCCAGGCTGTCGAACCAGTCTGAAATCTGGTCCTGGGCGCAGATTGAAGGCACCGGGTAGATGGAGGTTGTCACCCGCAGGCTGCAGCGGGGCAGAAAACGAAGGGGCGGGGAAGGGGGATCATAATCATTGCAGAACCACAAGGGTCCTTGCACTTCACCGACCTAAGTATGACGCCCCGATAATTAACCTGCGTTGTCAAAAACGCTGGCCATGAACTTTCTTTTCTAATTTCTAGATTATTGATAACGTAAGATCAGTAGACGGGCAACAGACAAGGGCAGAGTGGTACGGAGAGCCGACTTAGATTGCATCTCGGGGGATCGCGATGACAGTTGTGCTTGGCGCTCTTATATTTGGCTTGAAAAATGGAATCGGGGGAATTCCAGATGCTGTCGCGAGTGGGTCAATCCGAACCTTACCTTTCACCGTGCTGGAGCTCCTGGCGCAGACGACCGTCGAACGAGGCCCACACTGAACTTCGCGCTTCGGGTGAAACCATTATCTGCACAAATATTGACGAGTCATCACATCCGTTTAAAGATTTACGCATAGTTGCGGATTTTCTTCAGAATTTTCGCACAGGTTCTAATATCCAGAAGTATCAAAATTAAATAGAACAGCAGGGCGCTGAATAGCTCCTTAACGTATACCAGAACTCCAAAGTCTTTTCCAAATGACGGTATAAAAATGGTTGAAAATTTTAAAACCCCGAAAGTGCAAGTGAAGTGATATGGCAAAGTTGAATATACTCTCCAAATACATGGTTATACTAACAAATCGGAAACCGTTAATTTCCGCTAGGAAATCGTAATTTGGTCGTTAAGTTTGAAATTCTCAAAGATAGAATGTCATTATATCTAGGCCTCACATTACTGCTTTAAGAAACCATCTTGCAACCGTAGCAGTGATATGATATAAAGCCAATCTAGGTTGGTGGCATCGCACCAATCTAGTGCGGAAAGATCACACAGCACAAAGTACGGAAATATCATGCCGGTCTGAATAAAGCCTTACTTCAAACCATGTCACCTCTCAACTACCATCTACCAGATATATGATTGTGATTCTTGAGGCTGTGAGGTTTCGAGGCTCTGGGAACTTTTTTGTTCAAAATGTTGGTATTAACGTTCACTAAATAAAATTGATTGCATTCCAGCTGAGTTGCTTCAAAACCTCAACTATGACGCTGTTAGCATTCTGCATACATTATGTCAGAAGATTTGGACAACTCTGCAGTGGCCACAGGATTGGAGGAGGTCAGTTTACATCCCCATTCCAAAGAAAGGCAGTGCCAAAGATTGTTCCAACTGCCGCACGACCGCGCTTATTTCGCATGCTAGCAAGGTGATGTTGAAAATCCTACAAGGTAGGCTGCAGCAGTATGTGGATCGGGAGCTTCCGGACGTGCAAGCTGGGTTTCGCAAGGGCAGAGGAACTAGAGACCAAATTGCCAACCTTCGCTGGATCATGGAAAAAGCAAGAGAGTTCCAGAAACCCATCTACTTCTGCTTTACTGATTATGCGAAAGCGTTTGACTGCGTAGATCACAGCAGATTGTGGCAAGCTCTCCAAGAGATGGGAGTTCCAATTCACCTCATCTGTCTCCTCAGGAACCTGTATGAAGGGAAAGAGGCCACAGTCAGAACTGGGCATGGTCTTACTGATTGGTTTCCGATCGAGAAAGGAGTGAGGCAAGGCTGCATACTGTCCCCCTGCCTATTTAACCTATATGCAGAGTGCATCATGAGGAAGGCCGGTCTGGACGGGTCTTCAGCTGGAGTGAAGATTGCTGGAAAACGTATCAACAACCTTAGATATGCGGATGATACCACTTTAATGGCAGAAAGTGAAGTGGATCTCAAGAGACTTCTGATGCGCGTACAAGAAGAGAGTGAGAAGTTTGGGCTTAAACTGAACATTAAAAAGACAAAGATCATGGCGTCTTGCCCTATCAAGTCCTGGAGCATCGATTGACAAGAAGTGGAAGCTGTGACAGATTTTCTCTTCTTGGGCTCCAAGATTACCTCGGAAGGAGACTGCAGCCATGAAATTAGGAGACGCCTGCTTCTGGGAAAGAGAGCAATGGTTAACCTTGACCGCCTAGTAAAGAGCAGAGACATTAGTCTGCCAACCAAGATCCGTATAACTCGTGCTATGGTCTTTCCAGTTGTGATGTATGGATACGAGAGTTGGACTGTGAAAAAGGCTGACCGACGAAGAATTGACGCGTTTGAATTGTGGTGCTGGCGAAGACTCTTGAGAGTTCCATGGACTGCCAGAAGATCAAATCAGTCGATATTGTCGACCATAAACCCTGACTGTTCATTGAAGGGTCAAATTCTAAAGTTAAAGCTCAGCTACTTTGGTCATCTAATGAGAAGGGAGGAGTCGCTGGAGAAAGATTTGATGTTGGGAAAGGTTGAGGGTCGCCGGAGAAGGGGTAGGCGGCGAACGCGATGGTTAGATGGCATCCTGGAGGCACTGCAGATTAAGTTATGCGATGTTAGGAAGATAGTGAGAGACCGGAAAGCGTGGCGTGACATGGTCCATAGGGTCACGAAGAGTAGGACACGACTGAACGACTGAAATAAAATTGGCCTCGTGGTTCTGCAGCCTCCGTTACTTCTGTTGATACGTTCGAAAGAGCCGCCCGCCACGACCGAGAGCTGACAAAATGAAGAGGGAGGAACCTTATCTTTCCTACCGTAGGGCAGAGGCGGAAGAGAAGAAACGCCTCAATACAACGAGAAACTTGGTTATAACGAGAAACTTCGATGTAACGAGAAATTCGCTGAAAGCTCAAAGTCCTAGCATAAACGGATATGTTAGAAGTGCGAGAATAAGTGAAAATGACTAGCAATGAAGAAGTAAAAAAAGAAGAGAAGGAAGAATTAAGGCCTAGGGAGCGCAGGCAAAACATATCTTAATCACAGCTTCAACTGCCTCCGCAGCCTCAATCTCAATCACCACACTTTTCAAGTACACGTATTCCCCATCCCCCTAATGGCGGAACTAAGCCTCACCTTGAGCTCCACCCCCGCGGGCACCACGATGGAGCGGAAGGAGAGCGAGTGCGGGCAGATGGGCGTCACCATGATGGCCGGCACGCTGGGGTGGATCATGGAGGCGCCCGCGGCCACCGCGTACGCCGTGCTGCCCGTCGGCGTCGACACGATCAGACCTGCAACAGGCGGGGTCGCACACAAGCGCCGTGAAGGGGACATGCATGCCACACGGCCTGCAATGCTTATAAAATTTGGTACATAAAGAACTGAAGTTGAAAGAAGGATCGTTAAGAAAATTGCGATGACTAATTTCGTCAATGCTTAAATTAAAAAAAAAAGAATGAGAATCGATGAAACACAGGAAGCGTTGCTTCCTGTAAACTTTGTCCGCAAGGGAGAGTCGCCTGACGTTTTCGACCGAGGCGTGCAATCAAGAAATTCCAGCGCTGGTGGCATAGGCTCGGTGTTGACTGTATACTAGGAGGAGAAGATGCGTCAGTGAAGCTCTCATTTAGCGCGATGTAAACTTCATGACAAATTTCAGTCGCGGGGAGCAATACGCTCGTAGTGTGCGGAGACTAACGCTCCGAGCCAAGACTGGGGCTACCACAGAACGACGGTCAAGGGGAGAGAGCTGATGCAAGACGCTACCGACGTCGGACTGAACCTAATCACGGATCCGGCCTTTCCCACCAGGATCGGCACATCTGTTACGAGAGACACAACTCCGGACCTTACCTTCGTCAAAACTGACGGAGGATCAAGAGAAGCGAAATGGAGAAACACTGGCCCAGAGCTGGGCAGCGATCACTACATCGTGGAGGTCGTCGTACCGCTCGAAGGCCAAGGCAACACCGGCATAAGGAAGCATCGCATTGCGGACTGGGACGCCTTTCGAAAGGCGCTATCCGCGGTGCAAGTGGACAATACGGACATCGAGCAATGGGCGGCCAACGTCGTTGAGACGACGGAAGGAGCCACCAAAGAGCTAGAGACAAGATGGACGGATAGACAAGATGGACAGTCGGCTGGCCCACCTGATAGAAGCCAAGCAGTCCATAAAGGCGAGGTGGCAGAAGCGACGAACCAACCGAAGTCTAAGGAAGAAGATCGCCGAGCTAAACAGGCAGATCGAGGTCCACTGCAGGGTGCTATGCACCCAACAGTGGAACGAGGCCTGCAACGAAGCCGACGGACAGATGCACAAGGGCAAGACGTGGAACATGCTGCGGCACCTCCTCGACGAAACCAAGACCAAGGGCCACCAACACAACAACCTGGCCAGGATCCTACACAAGGCAATCTGCGAACACGGGGAAGACGAGGTCAAGCGGCGCTTGGACGCCAAGTACCTGCCGACCACCCCCACGGAAAGACACCCGGATTACCAAGGCAAAGAGAACGAGACGCTAGATCGCGACATCCAGACCTGGGAAGTCAGAGTTGCCCTGCAGGATCTCAATGGAAGGTCTGCCGCGGGTCCCGATCGAGTGACCAACAGAGCGCTCAAGAACCTCAACGAAGCGGCCATCGAAACGCTCACGAACTTCTACAACAAGTGCTGGCAAGAAGGAAGGCTACCCAAGCAATGGAAAGCAGCCAAGACGATCCTCATCCCCAAGCCTGGCAGGCCGCCCAACATAGAGAACCTCAGGCCGATCTCGCTCACTTCGTGCGTGGGAAAGGTCCTCGACCACGTTCTCATGAACAGGTGGCAGCGTTACCTGGAAGAATCGGAGTTTTACCCAAATTCCATCATCGGGTTTCGGAACAAACTCGGGACGCAAGACGCCATGATCTTACTGAAGAACGAGATCATCGACGATACGACGGGCACCACGGACAACAGAGCCGTACTCGGGCTGGACTTGCAGAGCGCCTTTAAAAAAGTGAGGCACTCGGCTATCCTGGCCCAAGTATCCAGGCTAAACATGGGCAGGAGGACATACCAGTACATCAAAGACTTCCTGACGGAACGGACCATCGAAATCTGTGCGGGAGACCTGCAGCTCGAAGAGAAGAAGCTGGGCAGCGTCGGAACTCCGCAGGGGTCGGTAATCTCCCCGCTACTCTTCAACCTCGTGATGATCGGGGTGGCCACCCGGCTAGAAAGAGTAGCGGGAGTCCGGCACACCATCTACGCCGACGACGTTACGCTATGGGTACCGGGAGGAAGCGACGGACACATCGAGACAACGCTGCAAGAAGCGGTCAACGCCATCGAGGAGCAGCTGGACGGGTCTGGACTCGTTTGCTCTCCGGCCAAGTCAGAACTGCTGGTGATTCCCCCGAAAGGATCGGGCAGGAAAAGAAAGAATATGGAAGTCAAGTACGAGCGTCCCAAGATCACGGTCAAGACGGCGGGAGGACAAGTAATACCGGAGGTCGAGAAGATTCGAGTACTTGGGCTGCTCATCCAGCGAAACCGAGCCAACGGTGAAACGGTCAACAAGCTCGCGGGCAAAGCGGCTGCGGCAATGAGACTCATCAAGAGGGTGTCCAACAGAAAAGCGGGGATGAAGGAGGAGAGCCTGACTAGGCTCGTTCAATCCTTCGCAGTTAGCCACATAACGTACTTGGCCGCCTTCCACAACTGGAGGCCGAGTGAACGTAACAAGATAGACGCCACCATACGCAAGGCGTATAAAGCGGCACTCGGTCTCCTCGGGGGCACGAGCAACGAAAAATTCATGGCGCTGGGAGTCCACAACACGCTGGACGAAATAGCCGAAGCACAGAGAATGGCGCAACTCGAGCGTCTCTCTGAAACGAGAACCGGAAGACATACTGCGGGACCTTGGCCTCGAACCGAGGGAAGGCAAGCAGCAGAAAGACGTACCTATACCAGATAGCATCAACAGAAAGCTCAGGGTCTTCCCGATCCCGAAGAACGTGAACCCCGAGCACAACAGGGAGCGGAGGTTGGCGAGGGCCAGGGCTCTCGTAGACCTCCACGCCAGAGAAGAAGGCGCCGCCTACGTGGACGCGGCGGAGTATCGAGGGAACACCAACGCATACGCGGCGGTGGTTGTCGGGGCATCGACGGGTGCAACGAAGACCGCGGTGAGCGTCCGGACTCGAGAAGCGCACCGGGCGGAGGAGGTGGCCATCGCCTTGGCCGTTTCCGACCCTGGATGCACTACAGTGTTGTGTGACTCTAGAACGGCAGTGAAGAACTACGCCAAGGGTAGGGTATGCAGTGAGGCCGCGCGCATACTGCGCAAGGCCGAAGACATCGGACGCAAAAGTCCTGTGGTGATCAAGTGGTTTCCGGCCCACATGGGCAGTGACGTGTCTGAACGCGGAAACGTGAACCACAACGAGACGGCCAACTCGGCCGCGCGAGGACTAACCAACCGCGCGGCTGCAAGCACGGCCGACTCGGAGTCTTGGTCGCGGCGCAGTGCCAAGGACAAGATGACCACCTTCAACGAAATAGTGAAATGGTACAGACTGAACAGACAGACTATGCCGCCACCTCACCCGGGGCTTACCCGGAAGGAGGCAGTGTTATACAGACAGTTACAGACGGGGTCCCTGCTCACCCCGGTGCTAGCTAAGCACATGTGTCCGAGTGTGCACGCGAGCGACATGTGTAGACTGTGCGCGAAGGAGAGAGCCACCGCGGCTCACATCCTTTGGGACTGTAGCGTAAATCCGCGCGAAGCCAGCGAGAAGACGACGATCCCGCCGCAGCTAGAGGCTGCAACGAGGAGCTGTGATCAAGAGACACAACTCAAGGCCGTCCAGCAGGTCTCGGCAGCTCTAGAGAGGCAGCGACCGAGCGAAACCGAGGAGAGGGGGGGCAGCACCCCCAAGAAGGGGGCGGCGGCCCTCTCGAACCCGCGGAAGTAGCGAGGGACGTAACAAGACCTCAAGGAGCACAACGCACGAGACTGACGTAGTGGCCGCGTCACGGTAAAAGCTTGTCCTCCCTGCTTGGAGGGAGCCTAACCGATTCTGCAGGCATTTTAAATAAAAGTTGTTCTCTCTCTCTCTCAAGATTTAATTTCGTAATATTGCCCGTTACTCTCCTGCATACAACACGTTACTATGCTTCCTTCTGTTGCATGCTGTTCTTTTGCGTGAAATTAAGCGACCACTTCAAGGACTGCTCATTAGGTGATCATGGGCGACAGTTGCTTGTGACCGCTGCTCAGACTCACCGTCGCCCTGGACGGTCGTGATAAGCTTGCCATCCAGGTAGAGGTCGATGTTGGACAGGTAGGGTGACGGACCCCTGTCCACGACGACTTCGTTAAGAACCTGCGCAACAAGCACGGAGACGACGAAAATTGGCATTGTGCTTAAGCTTGGTCCGGCTCATACGTTGCGTGTTAGCGCGCTACACAGAATGACGTCTGCTTCATTACGGCGTGTATTTCACGGCACTGGAAACAGCTGAAACTTCGCGGGCTCTCTCTGACGGCCGGAAAAGAAGTCATTCAATATGTTAAGAGTTCAACATATTTTTCTAAACCTTGGCGGCTTCAAATCTTGAAGTTTCAGAGTAGAGTTGGGGCCCTCAAGGTATTCGTTAAGAAGTTTAATATCAGTGATTTGAAGCAATCCGCACTGGCGCAGGGAGCAGCACATTTATTTTGGATGGCTTGCGCAGATACGGAAAAGGAACATAAGATTGTCGGAACAAAAAAAAATCATAGATGCTGAGAGCAGCAATCACTCTTAGCACATCGCGCAGCGGAGTCATCGACGTCGACACAAAAATGTGTGCGTAGCCAGGTCAAATTTAGAAAACGTACGTGCTGCTGGCAGGGCCCGGATAGTCTCCCCTACAAAGAGAGCACATGCGATTTGCCGAAAAGGTTTCTCTGCGTCCTCGAAGCAAGTATGCGTAACGAGAGCACCTGATACCTACCAGGCAGGCCGAGTTGTTGCAGAGGTTATTGTCGTTGGTGTCGCTCTCGTTGCGGTATATACTGCACTTCAGCCGGCTGCGTAGCGTGAGAGCAGCGTGCCCTGCGTGGGAAGAAATCGTCTGCTCACCATTCAATGCAAATACAGGGTACAATCGGCAAGGTATGCAGACGGCTGATCTACAAGTCTGCAATCATTCAACAATGTCACAGCAGCGTCGACCAGTTACATGCGGGACCACTGAGGAGAAGCGGATGAGAGCACGCGCATGCGCAAAGAGTGCTTGTCAGTTGCAGCGTCGTCTGCTCGGATGTTTTGCAGACGTAGCACCCATTTCATGTCTGCTCATCTGCTTGTCATCCGTTGCTCAATAGCCCGCGTAGCGAGCAGTTGAGTGCTCTGTGCGTTTGCGCGTGCTAATCACCCATTTCGTCTGTGCAGTTCTGCAGGGGACAATGAAAGACAGCCCGGTCAACGCTCCTGTGACATTACTAATAAGTTGGAAAACTGTACGCCAGATCAAAGCTGGCGGCATGAAGTGTAGCCAGTAATTCACGAACCTATTTCCGAGCTTTCCTAAGCCTATGGCGAAGACACTGGTGGTCACGCGCGCTTCGCAACGCGGCTTTCGACATTACTTCCATGTATACATTATTTCAAAAAGAAGCGCGAACACACCTTCGAGCACGTTGTTGACCTTGTCCTGAAAGTTGTCGAAGTCGAAGGGCGTGAGGAATCCCAGGGAGCCCATGTGGAAGGCCATGACGGGGGGCACGCTTTGCTGCCAAAACAAAAGGGTAACAACACGACCTTGTGGTTCAAGACGAAAGCGGAAGACAACACAAATGCATACATACATAAAAATATGTACATAAGTTGTTCCTTCTGAATACAGAGGTGCAAACCGCTCGGCGCGAATTCTCCGCCACGGAACTTATCACGCGCGGAGGCGCGCGCGCCTCCGCGCGTGGTAAGTCGCAAAAAACTACAGAAAATTTTCTGATGCGGTTTTTCTGTGCGGTTTTTGACGGGAAACCTGTTGTAACATTCTGTCGTAACATCAGGAACTCCTGTAGTTACAACAGAAAAGTGCTACAGAACTACAGACAACAGAAATGTACAACAGAAATGTACAACAGAAAAACTACAGAACTGCAGAAAAGTACTACAGAACTACAGAAAAATCTGATGGTTACGACAGAACTACAGGACATTTTGTCGTATTTTTGACACAGTTCTGTAGTTTATTTCGACTGGCACTGTGTGCCATTCTGCCCCCTGCTTCTGTATCTTCCCCGCCGCTTTGTTTTCATAACGAGGAGTGCACACGAGACTACTGCGAAGCCAGCGTACTACATCGCAAGGGAAAATGCGCCCGTTCAGCAACATGAGTTTTCAGTTATCTTTCATTAGGGTGCATTAATCGAGAGCAGCATATCAGCCGACTCATACGTCCCTTATTATGGTTCGAACCAAGGAATAAAGCAGACAAAAGAGAGCAGACTTCACTGAGCCTGCCCATAGCGACACACTCAAAAGCCCTGGAAGATCATTGCCACTTTTCCGGAACCATGGTTTTCTGTTGCATTTTGATTCGCAGTAACACCGGGAGGTGGCGCGTCGACTTAATTGGGTCTGCTTGGAAGGTGACAAAAACGAGAAACGCGGCGGAGAGAGATCTAATACTCCTGTCACACGGTCACTTTCGATCCTCACTGAACTCGATCTGCATTGAGGTTTTCAAGAAGGATCGAAGCATCCCATGCTACACGGCCGTTTTCAATGAGCATTGAGAAATTTTCCTCATGTGCGCTACGAGGGTGTCGATGACCGCTTTCTAGTGTGCTTGAAATCTCGAGATCGATTAAGGGAGCAGCTTGAAGTCAAGCAGGCTCGAGCTCGATTGCACTGTGACAAGTTGCCGTGTGACAACCTCGATCTGCATTGAGTTGAATGCAGATAGAGTTCAATGAGGATCGAAATTCTCCGTGTGACAGGGGTATAAAGGTGAACCCTAGTGAAAAAAACCATACGAGTCACAATAACTTCATACAGATTTCTCATATTAAACTCATACAAATCTCATTAATTCATATATTTCTCATATGATGAATGAGATTAGTATGAGATTATATGAGATTTGTATGAGATTAGTATCAGTTTAGTATGAGAATTTGTATGAGGTTAGTGTGACTCATAGGGTTTTTTCCCTAGGGAAAGTACACGACGGCGCTGATCTTGTGACATCAGCGTGGCAATATCGGCGCATTATACTTCTCGCTTCGATCCTCCTGCGCGTCTTAGATGCTTGAGCCGGGTCCGTTTACGTTATATTCTTTTCGGTAGGAAGTAAAGGAGGAAGTTTATAATTGCGAGATATTACAATGGAGAAGATTTAATCAGAATTAATCTTTCATGCAGCCGGCGCCACAAAATCGCGTAAGAAGTATTTTGTTGCCTCCGAAGAGAGCCCTCTACCTGGAAAAGTGATGAGGCGTAGAGCAGCGTGCCATCGCCGCCGAGGCAGATGATGAAGTCGATCCGGTCTGTGAGTTCATCCCTGCCTGACGGAAAGACAAAGAAGAAGCGACGCCGCACTCTGAGCGATTGCACGTGCCCGTATCCCCACACCTGCGCTTAGGAGGGCGAAAACGATGGTGACCTTCGCGTTAGCCACTCCGTCAACCGCTTTTCTTGGGATCAAGAGTCTGCAGCGAGTTACAACAGACCGTGTTGAAACAGTGAGCTCATCTAGTTGACCCTCGTTCATAGTGACAAGAAAAACAAACGTACGCTAGTCTCGACATTCCAGCCGACCGCAAAAAACATTGACGACTGAAAGGGTGAATAAACTTGATGGGCATCTCTTTGCGGCTACTACCAACCGCTTACTGCATCGGGAAATGTCTTGGTTTGCTTGGCTTGTGGAGGCGAGTTGCTCCACGCTGACGCATCAATGCGTCATTTTTCAGACAGGTACAGTATGGGCCATAGGGGTAACATTGAAATAAGCCTAGAGTTGGTCGTTTCCTTTAGTGCCCAAAATCTGCCGCTGTGTTTGTCTCTTCCTTTTGTTTTTTTTGTTTTTTTCTGAACTGGCGGCGAGAAATCGCGGACGTCGTTATTAAATATAGTTTGAAAGATGGAATGAAGCGTACAGTAGCGTGGCCTGATTACAAAACGATCTAGCTTATAAGAACATTTATTTTTGGGCAAAATGGGAAGTGAGCTTTCTGTGTGGATATTTTATTCGCGAGTTCCTTTTGCCTCTTCAGCACTTTCGCTAGCATCAGCGCGCTATTGCCTTTTAAGTCCAGTTCGCAACTTTAGGTGGTGAGCAGTACCTTCTTTGAAGGTGCAGAGCTTGTCTTTGACCTCAAGGAACGACTTGTTGTTCTTCAAAAATGGGTCCTCCAAGATGGCGTCTTCAACGAAGACAACCATATTTTTGACCTGCATTGATAGAGTCGACCAGCGTAAACAACAGAAGCGAGGAAGTAAAAATAAATTATGAGCCAGCATACCGAACTTTTTCGCTTTTGTCTGGGCGAAGGCATTTTGTCTAGCAGCAAGCTGTTTCACTACTTCAAGTTGCAGTTTCGAGCTCAGCTTTACCTGTATGCCCAATCAATGTCTACAGGACGCGAAAAATGTACGAGGAAAATAACTTGAACGGATTTAGATTATCGCACCATAAGTGCGAGGAATTCGCCTCGTAGAAAATCAGAGTTGTTTAGGGCCCTCTTACATGCCTTTATAACTTTCTGCACGGTGTGTTCGCTATTTCTCCAGCAAAATCTGCCTCACGCCTTCGACCTTATCTTCTTGTATAGGTTACGCGATAGCATCACCAGAGAGGTGAGAGTATGAAAAGTTTTGAAGCGTGGTCAGCCTCATACGGCAATGTCCGATCAGAGCTTAAAATCACGTGCGAATACATATCGAGTTATCATATCATATTTACTACGCGCCTGCAAGTACTGGGGTTCCAACACGGGACAAATCAGAAGAATAGCGATGGTATTAGCTGTAGGTAGATGCACTCATAGTCCTAATGAACGCTTGATGTGTAGAGACCTGCAAGGTCGTGCCTCACCCAAATGAGCCACTGGACGAGCTCGTTGAAGGGCTTGACGACCGTAGCGTCCATGGTTTTCTTGATGACGAGCACCGACAGCGGCGGCTTGTGCCACGTCAGCCGCTGGCCCGCGGGGTCCTGAATGGTCCTGGCGACGACAGAAGGCTATCAACGCTCCTGTGTAGTGAACCACTCTCGACAGAAAAGTTAAGAGGAGTTAAGACAGGAGGTGAGATGATACTGTTAAGCCGCCAGAGACGTCTGAGCAGCTATGCTGAGCTCAAAAATAGTTATGCCGCAGCATTTTGTCAACAGACAAATGAGTTATTAAATAGAAGGTTGTTATTTTTAATATTGACCAGACCGTTCCCGTCTGCTCTACATAATAACAGGGACGTAAAAATTGAGGTGATCGAAAATACAACGTATGCACATTCTGACAACGTCAGGAACGTACACGAATTCACCCTGACCGAAGTTTCCGCGCACTGGAAAAAGTGGGAAATTTTTTTCTTGGTATAAGATCATGCGAGAAGAAGTTTTTGACTTCGAAACCGGTACACAAACAACTGCGACATTAATGCTTGGGCACAGATGGTGACAATGCCAAGAAAAGAAGTCTCGCTTCTAGCACCCTCGAAGTAGTTGCGTTTATTCTTTAGATACACCATTTCGGTTCCTCTTGTCGTCACTTTAGGAACAGCTGTCCAAATATTTAAGTGGCGTGTGTGACGGCAGCATTTTCTATGATTCTGAGCGCTACAGATGAACTAACCTGCTAAATGTCCAAGTACAAGCAAATGCTCACCGAGCCCTTACTTAATATTGACCTTCCGGCAAGTTTTGTGCGCACTAAAGCGCAGAAGCACAAAAAATGCGGCCGTCGCGCACGTAAGTTAAATATTTGGATGCCTGAACATCAGGTCCGAATAGGTACTTGGCTGCAAGGACACAAGAAGACACAAGGCCAGTTTCCTATATATCAATGGTGTCTGCACTCACATGACCATGGCTGAGTTCTTGAGGATTCGGCCGCATGGTCCGAACTGGTACACGGGACTTGGGGCATTCAGTGACCGGGTCCTCCTGCGACGAGAGACGGAAAATATGCAACTATGAAGCCGCACATGCTCACAAAGCATGTGCAGCTTGGCATTCCATGCCGTCTGTATTCCGTTGTCACCCCGATCGGCTGTCACGGAACAAGGCAAAAATAAAGAATTCACAACCATTATTTCAGAGAGAGAGAGAGAGAGAGAGTCCGCTCAAAAATTTTAGAGAACTGCGAGTTGAAGCATGAGATTAAGCGAAAACTCACTTCACGACAATGTGGTATCGTAGACTAAGTCCGTGGAAACATTTCCTGAGAAGCACCCACTGCACAGGCAAGCAAGCATTTTCGTAAAGAGCGTATGCTTTCGGTCATATAAATGGCGCTGGAACCGCTATGAACTATGCAGGCAAGAGACCAACAACGTTGACCAAGGGCTTAGTGAAAAGCAGGAATTCCCGAAGCGCTAGAACGCATACGAATGCGCTACAGGTTCGCTCTCTGTTCCGCGTTCGAAATGTACTACGATGCTGCTGGCAACGCTACTGAAAACGGTGCTCGTGCATTTACCTGAGGCTTGTCGGCATAGCATTAAAAACGCCGCAAACGTGTTACTCAGGTAAGTACACGATTCGGCAAAACAGAGGCAACGGAGGGGCCTACCAGGTGGGGCTCCACTTTTTCGGCCTCGAGGCGTGGCCATCAGTAGTGCATAGAGAGCCAGAGCTAGCACGGCGACTGACATGCCGAGAGGGCCGAAGGTTTCCCATGACAGCTTCAAAGCGATACGGACGCGACGGTAAAAGAATGTGACGGGGCGGACGCGCCCGAACGATCCTCTGCGCTAGACTGAGCGGGGTTTACAAGCTTACAGGCTGACCAGCGGGCCACGGGCAAACGCACGACAGTGTGAAGATGAGAGACAAAAACCGTGCGACGTTCACCAGCAAGAGTCAGGACTGTCCATGACGTCGAGTTGAGCGAGCGCAGAAGAAGAGGTCGGCTGGACGCGTCGTCGTCTTCTTGCAGTGCGATGGAGCGCGTGCTCTGCCCCGGCATTCGCTGTTCGGTGCTGTTCCGGTGTGGCGGGAGATAGCTACGTGAATTTCTGCCGCCGAGAGCTTGACGCGCGTACGAATCGCGCGAAGCTGCGAGCCCGACGCCCTGATCACAACTGCGCCGGAACCTTGGTCCCCAGCACGGGACGCATACGTATCGACCGCGGCCTTGGACGTCAACGACAGAGCAGCGGCGTTCCCCGCCATGCCGCTCGATAGAGTTCGGGCCCGATGTTCGGACCACCGACGCGCTGGCCAGCGTGTTCGTGTTTGCATTTCTTTTTTTTTTTATTCGCCCTACTTCCTATTTGGCATAGAGAGTTTAATGGGGGCACTGGACTAACGGACTCGGATTGTTGCAGGGCGGTCACCCGTCAAAGGGCATTCAAAGCGCTTGTAATTTTGTTTTAGGTTGCTATATATAAACTAGTTATATTTTCCCAGACTGTTTCATTCGTTCGTTCGTTCGTTCGTTCGTTCGTTCGTTCGTTCGTTCGTTCGTTCGCTCGTTCGTTCGTTCGCTCGTTCGTTCGCTCGTTCGTTCGTTCGTTCGTTCGTTCGTTCGTTCGTTCGTTCGTTCGTTCGTTCGTTCGTTCGTTCGCTCGCTCGCTCGCTCGCTCGCTCGCTCGCTCGCTCGCTCGTTCGTTCGTTCGTTCGTTCGTTCGTTCGCTCGTTCGTTCGCTCGTTCGTTCGCTCGTTCGTTCGCTCGTTCGTTCGTTCGTTCGTTCGTTCGTTCGCTCGTTCGCTCGTTCGCTCGTTCGCTCGTTCGCTCGTTCGCTCGTTCGCTCGTTCGTTCGTTCGTTCGTTCGTTCGTTCGTTCGTTCGTTCGTTCGTTCGTTCGTTCGCTCGTTCGTTCGCTCGCTCGCTCGTTCGCTCGCTCGTTCGCTCGTTCGCTCGTTCGTTCGCTCGTTCGCTCGCTCGTTCGCTCGCTCGTTCGCTCGTTCGTTCGTTCGTTCGTTCGTTCGTTCGTTCGTTCGTTCGTTCGTTCGTTCGTTCGTTCGTTCGTTCGTTCGTTCGTTCGTTCGTAAATCCATCCATTTTTATTTGATAAGAAACAAGAATGTTATCAAGATCCCAATATAGAGATTCCATCGAGAAGATACATTCAGCCGCAACATTGTCACAGCTTCCTTTGGTTTATGGGGTTGAACGTCCCAAAGCGACTCAGGCTGCGATGGACGCTGTAGTGGAGGGCTTCGGAAATTTGGATCACCTAGAGTTCTTTAAAGTACACTCACATCCCACAGCACACGGACGCCTTGCATTTCGTTTCCGTCTAAAAGCAGCATCCGGGGCCGTGATTCGATCTCGCATCTTCGGGCACAGAAGTCGAGTGCCACCGCGGCGGAAACATTAACATGGTTCGACTCTCGCAGTTTTATATCCTCGCTACAGGAGCTTTTGCACTAGAGATGCACCAGTCAGACGGAACTTGCCAGGGACGGCGAATTAGGTCTTGGAGACGAAAGGGCTGAGCAGTTAAAAAGAAATTTATGAATAACGACCTTTAACGGTTTAGGACTGCCTAAGTGAGAGACTTCATATCGCACCTTGAAACAGAACTCCGGCGGGTTTTCGGGCTCAGTTTAAAGCCCTAAAAATCCCGCCCAGATTCAGAGAGGACCGAAAGAAGAAATACGACCAACCAATTGGTCAGTGAGCGCATGTTACACCTCTCATAACTTCGACATGGTTCCGAACCGCTCTACCAAAGTACAAAAAAAATAACTCTGCATAGCGCCAAAAGCCTTCTCGGAACACAACAAGCGCGCTTCATTGCGCCTCTGATTGCCGACGCTCGCGTCATCATAGAGACCAGCCAAAATACTGTCTAGACAACTGTTAATCTTAATTTATCTGCTGAACAAAGCACCGGAATCGTCGCCATATATGCAGTGAGCTCTCTTGCTCACCAACGTGGTTTGCAGTCTTGATGACGCGGTAGTGCTGATCCGTGCGGTAAAATAGCCTTCTAGTGCTATGTTGCTGCTCCAGGGCGCCTATACACTGTTGTCATTACAGCCTTGTGTACATAAATATACTGAATATGGGTCGAGTTGATCATTTGAGAGAAAGATCGAGATTTGGAAAACAAGTGACTAGCTATACAACATCACCTGGTGGGCGAGTTGGCCTGACATATTTTCCTAGTGAAGCAGCGCAACGGCACAAGGCCAAGGGTGCTAAAGTGTGTATGGGGATAGCATCTGGAATAAACATTTGTTTGTCCCTTTCTTCCCTTAGCCTTGTGCCGTTGCGCTACTTCACTACGTAAATAGTGACTAGATAGCTTTCTGTTATCTTCCTCGATGTTACATTCTCTCTAAAAGGGGTCAGACTCTATGTATACAGACCGCTTCGTGAGATACATCTCCTGTTTCTCCGTCGTCCAGTTCTCGAAGGACGTCGTCGCATCAGGTGCGTCGTCCTGCGTATGCGCGTAATGAGCGCGTCCTTTGTGGTACGCAAGTCAAGTCCGCGGGTTGCTGACCCCTGGCCGTGAACGGCTTACTGCTTAGGTCTATCGATCCCTAACAGCCAATCCTCATTCGACCGTTCACCAACAGAACTAGAACACTTCCAAAAAACAAAAGATACCGCGAAGAATCTCGGTCGACCCGGGTTTTGAACCTACGCCCGTTGCATGCGCAACAGGGAGAATGTGCGACGTTTGAAAACGCACTTCTATCGCCTCAACGTGACTGCTTCATGGAGAGGAAAGCAACGCGCAGAAGCTACAAGCGTAGCCAAGAACTACGTGAACTAAGTGAAAGTGGACAAGAAGAAACAGGACAAGGTAAAATGTTCGTAGGAAATTTCCGCCCTGCGCCAGTAATTCGAAGGTGAAGAGACATCACCTAGGCGCGGATAAAAAAGCTAGACGCGGTTATGTTTCACGTTTCCGCGTCTAGCTCCCATGAAACGAACGACGAAAATAAGTTCGCCACGTGGAAGAAAAAAAAAAGTAAGAGGTTAGCGCAGTCCGGGTATGTATCATTTGTTGACAGTGTCGCGAGGCGTAACAAAAGCCATGATGAAGCAATAGCGAACAATACAATCCTGGGGCTCCGCAAGAATCGGGCGATAGTTTAGAGGCGACGAAAGTCGGCGGAACGTGCAAGCATGCAGCCCAGCTAATTTTCATGACCCTGTTACATTTGAACACAGATGAAGCTTCACCGGTCGATGTAGTTTCACTTGAAGGTGACGTTGATCACTGAGTCAGCTATGCTCACCGGCAACATATTGTTACGGGAAATATTCACAGTAAGGCAGTTGTCCACACCACTAAGGATGATCACAGCACAGCACTCGCACAGCACAGCACTCGTCTGCGTCTTCTTCTTCTGGGAGTCTGTCGCACTTCTTTTTCATCAGCACGGCCAGCGAATACCGCTCAGTAACACTACCCCCCCTCGGGAAAAGCACAGTCCCGGTGCGTTCTACGTTTGTGAAACAGAACGTGCATAATAGGGCTTTAAGCGGGACACATGCACTATTTCAGAGCATGGCGCTCTGGACGAGGATTTCGTAGGCACAGATTCAACTTCGTATGTGACGTCTGTCACGGGCCGCAAAACTCGGTAGGGGCCTGTGTACCGGGGCAAAAGTTTTTCACACAAGCCCACGCGACGGCACGGGAGCCACAGCAAGACGAGTGACCCAGGACTGTAGTGGACATTACGGTGGCGACTGTCGTACCGGAAATTTTGAGAGCCTTGGGATGCAGAGAGCCTGGCATGAGCTATCCGGCGGGCATCATGAGCGCGGGCTACGGCATCACTGGCGTAAGTACTGGTGGCGTCTGCCGCGGGTAGTGAGGTGTCGAAGGGCAGTAACGGGTGTCGGCCAAATAACAGATAAAATGGGGAGTATCCAGCGGTAGAATGGACTGATGAATTGTAGGCGAATGTCACAAAGGGTAAATGAACGTCCCAATCCCGGTGGTCGTCAGACACATACATGGACAGCATGTCTGTGAGGGTACGGTTTAGGCGTTCCGTGAGGCCTTGGTCTGGGGGTGATAGGCTGTGGTGAATTTGTGACGGACGGAGCACGAACGGAGAATTTCGTCAACCACTCGCGACAGAAAGCAGCGGCCACGGTCAGTTAGTAGTTAACGAGGGGCACCATGATGTAGAATCACGTTTTCTAGGAGGAAGTCAGCGACGTCTGTGGCGCAGCTGGTCGGGATGGCTCTGGTAATAGCATACCGCGTAGCATAATCGGTGGCGACGGCGATCCATTTGTTCCCTGAGGCTGAAACTGGAAAGGGCCCAAGAAGGTCAACACCTACACGGGAAAACGGATCAGTGGGTATGGGGATCGGCTGCAAATGGCCTGAAGGCAAAATTGTGGGTTTCTTTCGACGCTGACACAATTCACATGCGGCAATGTATTGTTGGACGGAGCGATAGAGCCCCGGCCAGTAGAAGCGTCGGCGCAGGCTGTCGTGCGAGAGACACCCAGGTGGCCAGCTGTTGGAGCATCATGAAACTGGTCAAGGATGGTGGAACGCAGATGTTGAGGAACGACGAGCAAAAGGTCTGCGCCGTCTGGTCGCATATTGCGTCGGTATAGGGTGTTCTCGTGGAGTACATATAAGGCAAAAGATGGATCAGGTCGGTCGCAGGTAAGACGGAGGATAATGGAATGGAGCAAAGGATGTAAGTGTTGTTCGTCGGCAATGTTAGAAAAGGCCGACACAGACAAGACACATGCGTCATCGTCAGAGTCGGTAGGGCTAGGGGAGTCGACGGGATGACGGGACAAGCAGTCTGCATCTTGGTGAAGCCGGCCGGACTTGTACACGACGGAAAATGTATACTCTTGTAATCGAAGCGCCCAGCGCCCCAAACGGCCTGTAGGATCTTTGAGGGAGGAAAGCCAACACAAGGCATGATGGTCTGTTATAACAGTAAAGTGCCGGCCAAATAAATAAGGGCGGAATTTTGTAATAGCCTAAACAAGTGCCAGGCACTCTCGCTCTGTGATAGAGTAATTTTGTTCGGACGTAGATAAGAGGCGGCTGGCATACGCAATCACCCATTTGTGGCCGTGTTGTTGCTGGGCAAGTATAGCTCCAATGCCGTGGCCACTTGCGTCGGTGCGGAGTTCAGTATTGGAAGATGGGTTGAAATGGGCCAAGACGGGTAGAGTTGTGAGAGCAGCAATAAGTTCCGAGAAAGCTGCAACTTGTTCACGCCCCCAGCAGAATGAAACGTCTTTCTTTAGGAGATTGGTGAGAGGACGAGCTAGCGCTGCGAAATTCGGGACGAATCTTCGGAAATAAGAACATAGGCCAATAAAGCTTCGAACATCGCTGGATGAACGTGGAGGGGGAAACTCTCTGACGGCACGAATCTTGTCGGGGTCAGGCTGAACGCCGGCAGCATTAACCAAGTGACCAAGGACTTTGATTTGTCGGTGACCAAAGCTGCACTTTTTGGAGTTTAGTTGCAGTCCCGCGCGGCGAGAAAGCGCTAGGATTGTAGAAAGGCGACGAAGATGGCTTTCAAATGTAGACGAGAAAACTATTACATCGTCAAGATAAAACAAGTGGTCCACTTGAAGCCTCGGAGCAAAGAGTCCATCATACGTTCGAAGGTTGCTGGGGCATTGCAAAGGCCAAAAGGCATGACTTTGAATTGATAAAGACCGTCAGGGGTGATGAACGCTGTTTTTTCACGGCCTCTCTCGTCGACAGAGATCTGCCAGTAGCCGGAACGAAGGTCGATGGACGAAAAGTAGCTGGCTCCGTGCAAAGTATCAAGCGCGTCGTCTATACGCGGAAGAGGATACACATCTTTTCTGGTTATCTTATTTAGATGACGATAGTCAACGCAGAATCTCCAACTGTTATCTTTCTTTTTGACCAACACAACAGGGGATGCCCAGGGGCTGCTGGAAGGCTCAATTATGTCGTTCGCCAACATTTTGTCGACCTCTGTTTGGATGACGCGTCGCTCGGCAAGCGAAACACGATAGGGCCGCCTGTGAATAGGACTGGCGTCACCGGTGTCAATGCGGTGACTGACAACTGTGGTTTGACTCAACGGGCGGGTACCGAAGTCAAAAAGGTCACTGTAGGTGAGCAAAAGCTGTTTTAACTCTGCGGCGAATTCAGGCTGGAGATCAGCTGCAATCATGCTTTTAACAGGATCAGTGCGCGATGTAGAGGACGAGGGAGGTGTTGCAGGGACGGCATTTGGATTATCGGTAGTCAGAGCTGAAATGGCACAATCGGTCATCAGCGACAGCTCTGCTAGTGAAATTCCCTCGGGCAGAACCTGAGTTGATAAGCTGAAGTTAAGGACCGGGAGGGTGGTACGGTTCTGGGAGATATGCACAATCAGATGAGGAAGGGTGATGTGCCGCTGCAAGATGACATCAGTAATCGGACACGCGAGATAGTCGCCCTCTGGGACGGGTGGGGATGGTGACATAGGGATGTAGACGGCAGCTTCAGGAGGAAGGCGGCAGAACTGTGCTGATCGAAGGCGGGGTGAGCAGGAGGGGTCTTCAGAGCAGAGCGGAAGGTCCAAGTGAAGTAGGCCGGTAGAACAGTCAATGAGGGCAAAGTGGGCTGTTAAAAAGTCAATGCCAAGGATAACGTCGTGGGGGCATTCTTGGAGGACGGTGAACAACACTGGAGCATGACGACCACCAATGGTAACTCGCGCTGTGCACATGCCAACCACGGCAGCAGGGCTTCCATTGGCAACGCGAACTGTGGGCGAGACGGCTGGAGTAAGGACTTTTTTGAGGCGACGGCGAAATGAGGAGCTGAGAACGGACAGTTGGGCGCAGGTATAAATGAGAGCAGAAACGGGAACACCATCCACAAGGACATCGATGCGATTATTTTGTAGGGCAGGGGTCAGCAGAGGTTTTTCAGTCCGGGTCACAAATGCAGCGTCACCTCCGGGAGCTGCATTGGCTAGTTTTCCGGTATGTGGCTGGAATAAGACGGGGACAAACGGCGGCGAGGAAGAGGAGAACGCGAGCGTCGGGTCTGCGGGGATGGTGAACGGTTGGCATCACGAGCAGGGACACCGGGGTCAACAGTGGTCTGGTCGGGGCGAGGTGAGGTATAGCGAGGGGCATAGTCTCCGCGGCGGTCGACGTAGGTGAATTGACGAGATGGCGTGTACCAACGGCTACGGCAGTGACGGGAAATGTGGCCAACGCGGGAAAAAGTAAAGCAGATGGGGCGATTGTCATGGGTACGCCACTCATTCGGATTGCGGTACCGATATCGGGGCGAGAAACCGGCGGTAGGTGAGGCAGCTGCAATTACTGGAGGGGCAGGTCCTGAATCCACGGTGTCGGTGCGGCAGGTAGAAGGAAAACCCATATTGGCAACCTCTTGGCGAACAACAGCCTGAATGAGTGATATTGTAGCCAAGGTATTGTCGGGGGTAGGCGAGAGTGAAGCTGCAGGAGTCATTGCCTCGAGCTCTTGGCGGACGATGCGGGTCAAAGTAGTGTCATTAGTTGGCTGTCGAGGAGGCGGAAGATCGACACAGGAAGAGCTGGCAGCCGTGTTCGGTAGACGGTCGAAACGATGCGATATGCGTCTCTGTTTCGCTTGTTCGAAACGTCGGCATACTTGTAGTACAGAGTCCACGGTGGAACAATCCCTGCATAAAAGGAGGTTGAAAGCATCGTCGGCAATGCCTTTTACTATGTGACCGACTTTATCCTCCTCAGGCATGGCGTGGTCGACTTTGCGGCACAGGGATAGGACGTCCTGTATGTAAGTGATGTAAGACTCTGTAGACGTTTGCGCGCGAGAAGCGAGCGCCTTTTTCGCGGCAAGGTGACGGCCAATGGGCTTTCCGAAGAGGTCGTGTAGCTTCTGCTTACAGATGTCCCAAGATGTGAGGTCCTCTTCATGGGTCTCAAACCACACCCGCGCTGTCCCAGTCAAGTAAAAGATGATATTAGCAAGCATAAGTGTGGGATCCCACCTGTTGTGCTTGCTGACTCGTTCGTATAGAGCCAGCCAGTCGTCGACATCAACGTCGTCGGTCCCACAGAAGGTTCCGGGGTCACGGGGATGGGCCATGACGAGAGCAGGTGCGGCGGCAGTAGATGTAGCGGCGTCAGTAGTCATACTGGTGGTAATAATGCGTCGGCCGCTGCGGAGATCCAGCTTGTGACTGGATCGAAAGATTGACCTCCGCCAAGAGATGTTACGGGAAATATTCACAGTAAGGCAGTTGTCCACACCACTGAGGATGATCACAGCGCAGCACTCGCACAGTACAGCACTCGTCTGCGTCTTCTTCTTCTGGGAGTCTGTCGCACTTCTTTTTCGTCAGCACGGCCAGCGAATACCGCTCAGTAACAATATAAACGCACAGCAAGAAAGGACGGCGCGACATGCAGGCATTCCTGCTGTGGGTTAGTCCAAACGTAGCATAAATTAGGGCACAATGTAATGTACGTACGTCCTTTGTAAAACGTAGTGAATTCAACGCGCAACGCATCAGCGACTATTTTCTTCCACTTTTCGGCTAGACTAACTTTATGAACACGGATATTTTTTACAATATTTAGAGCCCTAGAATTTTGCAGTGAGATGCAGGTGTACAACCTCAAAAACACAGACCCTACCGCATCTGTTACGCCACAATTATCCTTCTAATAAAAGGGATTGCTCGTCGGCTCTGTTATGTCATAGTTAGGAACGACTGAAAATTGTGGGTTTCAATTAGCATAGACTTCGCGTCATGGCGATGTCGGCCTATGTTTAATCACAGAAGTCACCAAATGGTCGAGACGAGGATGACGCCACGCGGTCATATAACATGGTCGCGGTCATGGTCATGTAACATGTCGGCGAAGTGTATGATGTCACGAGACCAAACGACATGATCGTGTTGACAGGTGGCATGGCCGAGCGCTGATTGTTCGCCGGGGGTGTGGCGGCTGAGGTCACGTGACATCGTCGAATGTGCAGATGCGCTGATCGCATGATATAATTGAGCACGCTGGATGGGTTGGTGGCAGTTGGAAGCTGCGCTTGGTTTTGTGCAGACGCTTATAGACCTCCACGCCTCAGGTTTGAACACAGCCAGAGTGCCTATCGTAATGCAAAAACAACCCGAAGTCACTGGGTTTAATAAAAGCTACAACAAGCATTTTGGGCTGCAATGACAGAAACGTGTAGCAGCAACATCACAGAAGTAGCGCTAGGAGGTCCGGTGTCCGTGGCGCGAAAATTCAAAACTGAAAAATAAGCCGAAGTCTCTGGGTTGAATCCATAAAATACTATAGCCATACAGCGTCTCCAGAGTCACGAGAAGTAGATTCGCTCCTAACTACGTATGCAGCAGCAGTTGCTCCACCAAAGCGACTGGGAGTGCGCAGGAAATATGTCGTCATCGAGGGAGTACCGACAGCAGCGCAGAAAAAACTACCACGTAGAACTACAATGGCAGAAACCTGCAGCAGCAATATCGTTGCTTTCGATATCACTCTGGTTTAACAGTCTTATCTTTTTTAATTCATTTTGTTTTCAGACCTTCTTAGTAACCTGCGTAACCATCAACTCTTTAATTGAAACACAGTTCAGTTAAAGGCGAAAAACTTTACTGATATGATGCGGCATAGCCCTTTCCGCCCGAAACTTACTAGTGTTAATAAGAAAGAGCTCGACAGCAGTATGTAACAACTCGAAGAATTGGAGGTCGTCAAGATCGAAATAGTCTTAAATATCAGCCGTGGCAGAGAGTAATGAAAAACGTATGTAAAGATTTAAATACTTCTGAGCAAATTCAGGTAACTCATGCACGTCGTCGCTTACAATCCTGGACGTCCCAAATCGGCCGTGCGTCACCTGCTATATCCTACGCGAAAAGTTTGCAGGCGTGTCTAGTGAGCATGCACAAAGCGATTTGCATGAAGTTTCGAACAAAATTAATAAAGCCGTGTTTCGGAAACACTAATTAAAAACGCAGACATGGAGTACTATTCACAGCTTGTTTAGAGGAAGTATTCAGAGACTTGGAATGGGAGCAGTTAGGGATAAGGGTAGATAGAGAATACCTCAGTAATCTGCGATTTGCTGATGACATTGCCTTGCTAAGCGACTCGGGGGATGAACTGCAAATAATGATTGATGACCTAGACAGAAAAAGTAGAAAGGTAGGCTTGAAAATCAATATGCAGAAGACTAAGGTAATATTCAACAGCCTCGGGAAGGAACAGCAGTTTACATTAGGTAGCGAAATACTGGAAGTAGTAGGCGAATATGTCTACTTAGGACAGGTAGTAACCGCAGATCCGGACCATGAAAAGGAAATAACAAGAAGAATAAGATTGGGATGGAGCGCATTTGGCAAGCACTCGCAGATTATGACTAGCAGCTTACCGGTATCGCTCAAGAGGAAAGTATACAACAGTTACATCTTGCCTGTACTCACCTATGGGGCTGAAACGTGGAGGCTAACCAAGAGAGTTCTACTTAAGTTGAGGACAACCCAGAGGGCTATGGAACGAAAAATGGTAGGGGTAACATTAAGAGATAGAAAGCGTGCAGAGTGGGTCAGAGAAATAACTCAAGTTAACGACATTCTAGTGGAAATTAAGAAGAAGAAATGGACATGGGCAGGACATGTAGTGCGAAGAGAGGATAACCGATGGTCGCTGAGGGTAACAAACTGGATTCCAAGGGAAGGAAAGCGTAGCAGGGTGCGGCAAAAAGTTAGGTGGGCGGATGAGATTAAGAAGTTCGCAGGGGTCAAGTGGATGCAGCTAGCACAGAACCGGGTTAAGTGGAGAAATATGGGAGAGGCCTTCGCCCTGCAGCATAATCAGGCTGATGATGATGATGATGATGATGATGGAGAGGCATCGGGGCAGAATCTAAAGACCCCCGTATGCATCACATACTAATCGAGATGCGCTCCGCAATGAATCGCCGAGCTGGACAAGAATGGTCGTTCCGAAAGGCGTGCTTGGAATACAGGCAGAAACCGTTATTCCTAGCAGAGTGCGTACTATTTCTCGAATTTCCTGACCCAGACGAAATGAACCGAGATGTTTGTCGCTGACGTGGTCGTATATATACTGGACCCAGACTCACTCTCAAGGCACACGTGAGCCTTTGCATTCGTCACATCAGCAGCTGATGAGGAGGCAACATTTGGTGTACCTGGCTTCGGAACGAAGAGGTCGTGCGTTGAAGGGCCCATTATGATCAAGGACCAGCCTTCTCGCCGCCATCTTCGGGAATATGTGACAGCACTTGGAGGACGTTAATTGTCTCGGGTTATAAGCACGGCGCGCTCAGTTATGAACGACGACGAGCTCGCGCTAGCAAGTGCCGTCGCCACTAAAGTGGTGCAACCAGCCTTAAATGTGGCAGCTAAAAAAATAGTTGCTAAGGGGCATGAAATTTATTCTGTGGTACGCCAACGGAAGCGCGCGCAGCCCTTCAGCAATGCGCCTTCCGGGTTGCGACAGGGCCGACCGGAAAATAAAGTAGGCGTGACACAGTGGTTATCAGGCTGGGTTTCATCTCCTGTGTAGGCGCGTACGTGAGAGCTTCGGCGCATATATATCCATGTCCAGCGTCATTTTTGCCTTTGGAGGCATCTACAACATTTTCGTGCGGAGGCTCAGTGTTGTAGCCTTACAATACCCTTCGGGAGGTTCGACTTCTCGGTCCACGATACTGCTGGTACCCGTATACGGTGACTTAGTGACAAAGCGTTCGGCTGCTAAGACCAAGGACGCGGGATCGAATCCCTGACGCGGCCGCCACATTTCTACAGAGGAGACATGCAAAAACCACTGTCTGCTGTGCGAGGCCATTGTTTGTTATCTAACACTAAGTGCACATGGTCTATTTATTAAAGAGGCCTCCATTACGGCGTCTCTTATAGACCATGCATGGCGTTGGTAAGTTCAATATCACCTTACCACTCCTCACCGTGCCGTACCATATCAGCCACAATACTGATTGGTGCCGAAATATTACTTCTGATAGAATTTTAGGGCAACAAGTCGACACCAGACGCTTAGCCGCGGACCTTTCCAACCTAACCAATTCCGACATCGTGTCTGGTTCTAAGCAATAGAAGTCACTTCTCCGAACGGCGGAGCTGGCATCGAGTCACCCAATATTGTTTGGAAACAGCGCGTGGCTTCTGAGAGCAACCCCTGGTGAAGTTCGCGTAGTCGACATGGTCACGGTGTCATGTATACCTTGCTGTCAGGATTCCTTACTAGTTGAAATGCTGGTAACATCCAGTGAAGTTTTTTTTTGTGAGAGCTAGAACATGCAAAAAAAAAAAAGGGGGGGGGGGAATTTTGCATAACGCACTTGAAGCAAAACGGGGAGTAAAAAAACAAAAACAACAAAATACAAGATACCTAAAAATAAAAAAGAAGACCTCTACGATAATGAACTGCGCTCGTACTTCGATAGGGAACACCTTCACTGACATCACGAAGAGCAAAAAGGCGGTTAATCTCAAGGTAGCCTGTCGAAAGCCAAGAGCCCTAATGAACCATGCAATTAAGAAGCAGTAGCATGCATTAATGGATGGATGAAATAATCAGCTGCCAGAAAATCACGCAGCGTGTTCGCTTTCGTGCCAGAGCGTGTAATGTAACTTCACTGTCCATAATTATTCGTTCTGCCGCCCTGTACAAGCCACTTGGTCCAAATGTACCAGAAGAAATGTGCGCCGTGCACATAATCTATTTTGGGAGATAGACGCCGCTGGCTACAGTTATCCGTGCAGTCATGAGTCAACTGAAGAGTATGCCAACATGGCTTACGAATAAAGAACGACCTGGAGGCATACTTGATGCTCGTCTTCCTGCCGGGCGGCATTTTTAAACTGTATTTAACTTTCACCCTTTACAGATTCCACTCGTGATATCCTCATAAACATACAACTAGGTCGTTACAACCATATCTTGCCGATACCTTACATGCTTTTGGAGCCTCAAAAACGTATTCTCATCAACATCGCTAAGTGTTTTGTGCCACATTGGAATGCGGCCAGTGACAGACGCAGAACCATCGCATCCGTTCCATGCATGTAAATGGTACAGCGCTCAAATTCGCCGGTAAAGAGGGACTTCTTGAATCAAATTCAACACTAAGGTCTTTATCCGTTATCATGTCACTCTGGCCCAAATTGAAGATATAATAATCGAAACATGGTTGCAAAAAAAAAAAAAAACAAGAAAAAAAAAACTAAGCAAGCGGTGGTTATTTACGAGCTTATCCAACAGTCAAGCAGCATATCGTGCTGGTCAGGTAGGAAAACGTCAGCATCGCCGACGTTGGAGCAAGCAGCTACGAGCTCAAGTACAACTTTGTCCTGGGATGTTTGGTGCATGTTCAACTCGGAGAAGAAGCGTTAACGCAGGCAAAGACGAGAGAGTGACAATGCCAAGCGCCTACTGGCAACTGAACCTGTATTGAAGGGAACAAGTAAAATATATAGGCGTGCAGCAATGGTACTACTCAGGTCCAGTAAACGTCACATGATGCAAAATGTCATGAAAGTGATAAAATGTATGTAATCTAATACAAAGGCACGTTTTTTTTGCTTTTTTTTTACGAACGCATGACCAATCTTTTCCCCTTTGGCCTTTTACTATACGCGTCGCAGTTCATATTGCTGCGAACCAATCAGACGTTTATTTGTTGTTATTCGACAGCCGCAGGCATGAGCCCTCATCATTGTGAACCTGCCGCGCGAATCACTTCTGTATTCTTTGTTCATGCTCGTTGCCGCGAGACGCGGCTTTATCATTTCCTTCGTTGCGCCAGATGATTCGAGATATATCTCGAAGAGTTCCAGCCACGCGCTTGTATTCCTACAATGTTCCTGGTTATGCTAGTCACTGAACGCGGTTTTATCTAGACATTTCTACGCCGCTTTTAAATTCAGCGCTGACGAGTAAAACGGACATCCTTTTTTCGACGACCGCTGAGTACGATTGTTGCTATCGCCGCCGCCGAGTTGTTCAGTTCTTTTGCGGAAGCACGTCAGCCCAATAAACAGTTTGTTGCCATGGAAATCGTCTCATTTGTTGCCAACGGTATTGTCACCACCACGTGGCAATATGATGAAGTTTTCTAGTCATCAATTTAGTTGATTTACCTTATCACACATGTATTTTATCCTCTTTAAGACCTTTTACACCACGCGATGTTTAGTGAATCTGAGTAGAATCACCGCTATACGCCTATATTTTTACGCGCTCCCTTCAATAAGGTGATTGACAGACTGTGACTTTCTCACCTCCTCTCCTCTTCTACCCTCGCCCTTTAGTCCCCCATTCCCCTTCCCCAGTGTAGGGTAGCCAACCGGAATTCATTCTTTCTGGTTAACATCCCTGCCTTCCGCCCTCCTTTTCTTCTCCTCCCTCTCTCTTCAATAAGGATTCATTTGCTAGTAAGTGCCTGTTCTTGCCACTCTCTCCTCTTGTTCAGCGTTGAGAGTTCTACTTTAAGTTGAAAAACATTCACGAAATACAAGGAGAAAAGTTCACACGGCAGGAATTGTCTCGGCACTGCATTAATTTGGAAAGGTAGCAGATACACAACGATAACGATCACGTGATCGTCTGACAGAACAGAAAATAAATGTGGTGGTAAAATAAAACAAGAAAGACACGTTGCACTCGTGCTTAACATGTGTTCAGCGCAAGCACCGAAACACATACGACGCCAAAAGAAAGGAGTAAAGAGCTCTCCTTGCTTTATACTTAGTCGAACTTTTTACATTGCGAAAGTACGAAGGGAGCCTGGCAGGTATACGTTTTTCCTATTTAAAATGCAACATTTTTCGCCATCTCGCGCGTAATTCCCCTTTTGTGTCGAAATCGAACATGCACGACATACGTATAGCTACAAGCAGACACTTATAAAGTCCGTTTGCAGCGGGGCGAGGCAAACCAGGTCTGAATCGTCATTTTTTTACGGCTGACGAATGCATCCTCAACCTGATACCTCAAAACATCCACCGATTTTTACGATGTACAGGTAGCGACAACTTGAAATAGAACGCGGCAGTAGCATTCAGCCAATAACTATACCCCACTGGCCGGAGTTACAGGGGACTGACTGGTCTGTTCAAAAATGACAGCTTGGCACACAAAGTGAAGCGGGAAAAGCACGCCTAAGGCTAACTTATGTTCTATTAACGCAAAAAGACATTTAGTCTTTCATTGCTTCAAGTGGTCGGTGGCAAGTGGAAGTTATTTTCGTGCTTGATTTGTCGTCGCGTGTTTTTTTCGGCTATATTTGACGGATGCCAACAGTTCTCTACGCTTACCTCATGGTAAGCGTAGAGAACTGACTATTTAGTTATTTGTATGGCATTGAGGGGAAATCGAACATGAAATATTATACGGCAGAAAGATAAATGATTAGAAGGTAGAAGAAAAAGACACCACACCCCGCAGGTAGAATCTGAACCCTCGGCATTCGAATGATTATAAGGGGCGGACTGATCCTGGCGTGTGTCATGTCTAACACGAATTAGAAACAGGCTTTCTGCCTTTCTCATTAGCTTTCCCAATCCAATGTGTAGCTTCCGTTAGTATACTGGTAGTCGCAAGTACAAGTAAGGAAAGTTTCAAAACAGAGAGGGTTGCAAGCGAGAAATTCCAATCGAAATCTGTTGAACATTGTATGGCTTTTTCCGCAGTATATTTTTAGTGCATCACAGTTAATAATTCGTAAACCTAATTCGGCCGAACGTTTAAAATTCTGCCTTCATAAATGCATTTTTTTGTATTCTTGTACTCCACCCACCCCCCTCTGTAATGTTCCTTACCCTGAGGGTAACAATAAATAAATAAAATACAATGTCGATTCAGAACTTGCTGATTGTCGTGGAAAACAGCGGGCTGAGATGTTTGCACTGCAGTACCATTTACACAGCTTTATTATTTACTGGACTTCAAAAAAAGCGCGCGCGAAATGCAAAAGCTACCACCGTGACAGTATGTATGTATGTATGTATGTATGTATGTATGTATGTATGTATGTATGTATGTATGTATGTATGTATGTATGTATGTATGTATGTATGTATGTATGTATGTATGTATGTATGTATGTATGCATGTATGTGTGTATGTGTGTGTGTGTGTGTGTGTGTGTGTGTGTGTGTGTGTGTGTGTGTGTGTGTGTGTGTGTGTGTGTGTGTGTGTGTGTGTGTGTGTGTGTGTGTGTGTGTGTGTGTGTGTGTGTGTGTGTGTGTGTGTGTGCGTGTGCGTGTGTGCGTGTGTGCGTGCGTGCGCGCGGCTGTAATGTGCGGCTGCGGAGTTCCAGGGCGAGAGGATAGATCTTAACCGGCAGTTCCACCAAATGCAAAATGGGGTTTATCGAGCAGATCAGCAGGACTCGATCAGCCGGACTGGGTAGATCAGCGGTGAACACAGCGACAGCGTCCAACACGCGCAGCGATTACGATGCCACTGACTAGAATGTTCCTCGTGCACCATATATATATATATATATATATATATATATATATATAGGGGAAATGAGCGTGCTCGTTATAATACATTAAGGAAAGAAGCCAACAGTCGGCGAGGCCAACTGTTCCCCTAAACAGATTTTCCCTATCTTTCCCCTAAACAGATTACATTACTAATCTCTGTGATCATCCAAGTTAACATTAAAAAAAAAAAAAGACAATGTACCATCCCAACGCTTTCCTTGGCCTCGCCGACTGTTGGCCTCTTTCCTTCATGTATTATAACAAGCACCTTCATTTCCCCTTAATTGATCTGCTTGTAGCTTACGGGGGTCTCGCTTCTGGCAGTCTTGAAGCCATAGGTAGCGTAAGAGGGTTCTAGCACAGCTTTCGCCCTCGCTCTTGATCACGTTCTACGTGACGCTGGCGGTAACAAAGGACGTTCCACGTCCGCCGCCTTGGCTGAGGGTGGCGCTGGTGAACACTCTCAAGGTTCGTATACAGACAACATAAATACCCAAGAAAGTAGCAGGGGGGACAGCGGCCGATGTAGCTCAGTTGGAAGAGCACCGGACGCGTTATTCGGAGGTCGTGGGTTCGGTTCCCACCATCGGCACGTTGTTTTTCTTCTACTTTGTGTTTAATTATCTTTCCCCTAAACAGATTACATTACTAATCTCTGTGATTATCCAAGTAATCATTAAAAAAAGACAAAGTACCATCCCAACGCTTTCCTTGGCCTCGCCGACTGTTGGCTTCTTTCCTTCATATATATATATATATATATATATATATATATATATATATATATATATATATATATATATATATATATATATATATATATATATATATATATTTATTTATTTATTTATTTATTTATGCAGATATCGAGTTCACTGCAGCTATAACAGGAAACGCGGGTTCGCATCCACGTCTTTCCGAGCTACCACATCCTAAAAGGAAACGGCAACCCCACGCTGTAGGCGAGGCGGACGGCGGTGGGATCGGCCGTCTGTGAGCGCGTGTGGCGGTTTGTGGCGGTGTCGGCACGTGTCGCTCAAGTCAGCCTCCGCTTCCCCTTCGCCCGAACGCGCCAGCAGCGACACGTTCGCCTGGCTCGCAAAGCCTACTCAGCTGACCGGCTTTTCTCGCCATTTACGAATACGGCTCAAGGCCTCGCCGCCGACGGTCGCCGTCTGGCAGCGCTAATGGGAACGGCGCTGCCGCTAACGAACCCTGTTATCGCACAACGAAAGGCACTAATGAAAGCGTCGGCGAAGAGAAGGTGTGGTTCACGCCTTCGCTCCGCACCTGCCTGGCTCGATAGGCCTATTTAATCATGCAAGTAGTTGCGAAACTGCACGCGAAATCTGCATGCCAGGAACGGAACGATACAATAATACGGTGGGTCGTTGAGATAGTTGGTCAAACGTGGTAGGAAATGTAGCAGAGCAGAGAACGACAGAGAAGTAACACATACAGAAAAGGACGAATCTGCATTGAGAACGGAAGTATTCTAGGCCCACACACGTCTTTTCTCTTCACTTCGTCAACCTGCAGCTAAATCCTTTCTTTAGTCCATCGTCCTGTCGCGGTATGCGTAGGAAGTGAATTTCCTTCTTCAATGTAAACGCAAAAGGCGTAGTGATACATTGTTCACCAGAAACATTGATAGCCCCGACTACTAAAATCTCTCGCGTCAACTTATCCTTGTTCTTTTTCAAAATTTGCACGTTGTGATGGCCGGCTGGACGTATTTGTTCTCTTGCATATCACACAGTCTTTACAGATCTGCACCGCAAGGTTGGTCATTCAAAAATTTACAGGCCAACGGGTTACCGCGTTTCCTGGCCTAAAGATCACGAAATTCTTATCATTGTGAAACGTCGCTGCGGTAAACGGTTGGCGCTGTAGCAGGATACAAATTAAAAAAGAAAAAAGAAGTAGAAAAACAGTTGGTTGATATAGATCACAGTAATTATAGTGTTTGTTACTCCGCCGAATAGCAAGCGAAATCAGTTTTCAATATTTAACTAATACGAGACAAGCCAGATACATACAAATTCTTGACATTATACATAATTCAGTTTGATGGCTAACTTTTTGTTGAGGTAAGAAAACCTTTCACAGTGGTCTAAATTCTGTCACGGAGGAACTATGTGTGGCCGTATAAGTGCAGATAGAGCTGTGTACGCGTGATTTCGACAGGTCATAGGATAAGCTCCAACGCTGCATTTGCAACGCCAAGCTCAACTGGCTGCTACAATCAGACTCAATGCAATGACGATGTCCACTTATGTTCAGTCCTATAGTGATTGCCTGCCCCAACTCTCTTCTGCAAACCAGTTAGAGAGAGAGAGAGAGAGAAACTTATCTCAACACTTTACAGCTTCGCAAACCAGAGCTGCGGGGCACGCCTGCTACGAGTTCAACGACGAAGTGCCGAGCGAATCGGTAATACGCATTCCGAAAGGTGTGATTCATTTCAGGAGGAAGATGTTATCGTTAGAAAACTGCAGATTGCTTCGTGCACTGCGCAACCCAGACGAATCTGACCGAAATATATGTATATACGTCGAGAGGTGGCCGCTGCCGTTGCACCCTCTGACCAGCTGTTACAGAGGTCTGACTGCTCGCCTTGTCAGGCCTATAGAATATATTTCATAAAGGGCACGCAATTAAACGACCAACCTAATTGGATGCAGGCGTGCGGAACGACGCAAGCTCTGCTTGCGCAGCCACTTGCACGTGGTGGAGAAGGACGGCATCTTTTGACTAGAATTGCTACGTGTGATAGCCATCTTTTTGCGGCATCCCTAGAATGCTCCGATAATGCTTAGGGGGCCTCCATACCAGCCCTTCAATTGAGTACAGTGAGAGGCATTGTTCGGTCCCGAGGCGCAATATTTTTTCAGTGACTAAATACAAGGTTGCGGTACAGACATGAAGCTGATAATTAACATCCTCTATACATCTCACAGCTGTAACGAACAGTCTCGTAGCCTGAAGACTGCAAAAATGTGGTCTTTATGAATAACATTTGTGGAGGCAAAATGTGTATGAAATTGACGCAGTCTTCGTACACAGGACGGCAAAATTGAACATCAATGCACAGTAATGCATCGAGGTATAAAACGCGATTCCATGTCCAAGCGGAAATTGAAATAAAAGAGCGCTATAATTGTGAGTGTACTCTCCAGAATCCAGTCCCTTTAATTGAAGGTGTTATGTGCTAGTGCGACAGTGTGGACTTCTAGAAAGAGGGGTTGAGAGAGGGTCTATGGAAGGGGCGTTGATTTGGACCTTCGTATCTTGCCTTTGTCAAAATGCAACCGCCGCGGCCAGTATCTAACCCACGGCCTTGGATTCATAGGACAGCCCAGGATATATATAGAACAAGTCACATTCGGAAGTGAATCCAATGCGGCAAATTTAGATCAGAATAGCTTGTAGCAAAGCATTAGCGTGAATGAATGCTGCGGGTTTAAGGCTCTGTGAAGGAATAAAGTCAAATAATGCCAAGTACCCATCAATGCGGCGAAGACATCTCGTTGAGACGTCTGCGTACACATTATGTGCTAAGGTATACATTCAACCGGACGCAACGCTGCGCATGCCAGAAGAGGTAGAAAACTCAACGGTATACTATGGGGTTTTAATTGTGGTACTAGTGTCATGACGTTACATGTCATGGTACTGTCTGGAGTAGAACGAGAGAAAGGAGATGGCATTATGTAAGAGCACTGAAGAAGGGCTGGGGGGGGGGGGGGGGGGGGGGGGGGCTCATTTCGCAAGCCGAACCAACGTTTCGACAAGTGAACTTGTCTTTGACAAGTCCTCTTGTCGAAACGTCACATTTGGGTGCGTTTCTATGCGATGAGTTGCATTTCGATGTAGTTCCGATGCGGAAGTTTCACGTTAATTCATTTTTAAAAGAAAGAGACGACATTTGCAGTTAAAGTGTCTTCTTGTTGATGGTCGCTAGTTTTAGCATATATAAGCTGCACGGACGGCGGTTTTAGGGTTTGTCGCCTCGTGAAGTAAGGTCTGAATGAAAAAAAAAAAAACTATATAATTATGGCGACCTTGGAGGTCCGTGCAGTCACAGCACTCTGAAAGCGCAGTCTGTCCGATCATATATACCTGTAGTGAGGCGACATTCATGATAAAGCAAGGAAATGAACAGAATTTTCATGTAGTATTGTCGCTTTTGCGGAGAATCATGGTCAGTTAGTTCAGTAAGCTGAGCCTGATATTGTTTTGCAAATGAAGATACTTGCAGTTCATGGCTGCTTAAAACGGTGCCATTTCCGAAGCACGCGAGTAAGATAGCGTACTATGAATTAGTGATAAACGCTCTATTCCCAGTTAAGGCGCATAAATTTTAAGAGGAAGAGGAAACACAGTTTGTGAACGGATTTTGCAAAGACCCCCAAAAAACACAATCTAATTTACAAAAAGGTAGCTTTTTTCTCTAGCCACCACTTTGTCCTTAAAACGTCGGAGATCCTCCTTACAATGCGGTGACGTTAAAGGACTATATACATCAAAATTTGGTGGCATTTTTCTTCTTATTAACTGCGTAATTCATTCCTGTATATCGAACCGCGCGTAGTTTTTGCGTACGACCGCTAAATAATATACAATTGATTTTTCTTTTCTCACCAGTTTCGATTTCAGCAGTCGAGAGATGGCTGTGACATCACAATCATGTCTTGATGCGAGGCATGAAAAAGCAGCGATATAATCGCTGATTATTCACTTGTGGTGATTCTTGTTCTTGAGGCATGCTGACTTTATAATTGTAGTGAAATCCAATGGCACAGCAATGATTATATCGCTGTATTTTCATCCTAGGCGTGACCTAGACTTGACTGTGACGTCATAGCCATGATTCGGCTGTTGAAACCGAAATTGAAACATGTGAGAAAATAATTTTGATTATAAATTATTCAGCAAGTGTACGCGAATATGGCGTGGTAATCCGTGCACAGTAATGTCTCAGGCATCATTACAAGGAATAAACCACGAACCCAAAAATTATGTGTCTACACTCCTTTAAGAAAATATGAATTGCATATTTTGAGACATCACCATGTCTAAAAAAACGCAAATGAATACATTCGTGAGTGGCAAGATTAACGATTTCGTGACACCCAGGAGAATATTGAAAATGGAATGTACCGCCAAAGGTAGATAACGAAAATGTGCTCTCATACGCGTGCACTAGCGTACGCCATATGACTACGTGGACCAGCCGGCCTCGACCCTAGCATACCCTCCTCTTTTCCTTAACTTGGTCCCACGTGTGCTTCGTCCGAAGCCTGACTTTCGCAATGACGCCGACTGAGGCGGCACGTGTAGGCAATCGAGCAGCGTGCGGGTGCACATTTTCCGAGGCTGCTGCCATCGTTCACCTTCGCTTTCGTGTCCAATGCCACCTAACCTCAGTGGTATACGAGTCTCCAATTGAGCGAGCGCGTCATGCACACAATCACTGCCACGCCATCCAAAACGCGCTGGAATAACTGTCTCTGCTGCTGCCGTAGACGGAAAACACAAAAAGAATGATTCCTTCAAGGAAAAGAATGAATTAAACGAAGCGAACATTGCATAAAACAATGAATAATTCGCCGAAGGCACGTGTATAGCACGCTTGAGTTCCCACATGTGTTGCGTAGAGGGTGTTTTGTCGGAGTAAGCTTATTTGTCAAAGCCATTCACGACATAGGCATGTAAAGAAGTCAGATTGCCTGCGGCGCAAAAAGCGTTGTCTACACGAATTAGTTTGCAAGAACAGAAACAGTGTGAATCAAAGGTGACGCCAGTTAGGTGACGTAACGAAGAAGTGACGTCGCAAGAAATCGGAGCATTTACGACTCCGATTATCTGGCTACGGAAAATAAATATAGTACTCTTGGAAAATTCAGTAACAAGTCCAGAGTTAACTTTTTGTTTTCTCTCTAAACAATACGCATAACGACACGCAAAAGCGACATGAAACATCTGTTCAGAGGCATAGCATGTCGACAGAATTAGACAAGGCTAAGGTCGCGATAAGGTGCAATTTAATGGCAAATATCGATTAGTTTGATTATAATTCCACGTGTATGGACCCAAGCTCGGCATCACAAACTTCAGCGATATTCTAAGTAAGCGCTGAAAAACAAATATCTCTTGCAACGAATAACTTTACAGCCCCTTTCCTAGCTGATGCATCGATTGCGGTCCCTGCGCCGTAGTGTACATGTTATATGCTCAAATCCGAAGGAATAAAACTGCCCCTACGTAGCAATAGGGGCACTGTCAGCGAAAAATGCATAGCTTTGGTGAAAGCGTCGTCAGGCAACACTTACATACTCTGAAGCCTATTATCATTCTATGTGCCTGAGGCTAGCATCCCGGACAGCACCGCAAGCGTGAATTCGTAAGGCTCGTTTCACATGGGATGTCTTCTTAAAACTCTCTTTATTTTCTCCTTGTACTTTGAATAAATTTGCAGCCAGTGTTTAGAAGTGCTGTTAATACTCTTATTAGCTAACTTGAACAGGAGCAGTTCCCCCTTTTCATAAGCTTCACCGAGCAGATGATTGCGAGGTTCTGGAGTACACCGCGTATACCCTAGGCGGACGTATGACTGTTGATCCAGAAGAGGCAGGTTCGACCTCGGCAACCACGTTTCGATACAGGCGAAACTCAAGGCGCCCGTGTACTGTGCGATGTGACATGTCAGTGCGCAATAAAGAACTCCAGATGGCTGATATTAATCTATTAATTAATAGCCAGACATTAACAGCCTGGGATTCTTCTATAATTCAAAACAGTCGTTGTGTTTGTTCCGGGGAAGGGGGGGGGGGGGGGTGATTGGGGGTAGCTGTTTCTGCAGCTCTCTCTTTGGAGAGCGCGGGTTCCTTAACGCACTTATATAAAAATCTGATGCTCCAAAGAGCTACGAGGCCCACGCATGTGCAGAAACGATGGCGGCGCACACTCTGGATGGTTGTTTCCAGTAACAACAACAACAGTAACAGTAACAAGAGCAACACGCAGGTGGCCGAGGGTGACTAAGTTTCGCCGTGAAGAGTTCGTTTAGGTTGAGCAACACGCAGGTGGCCGCCATGAAGAGTTCGTTTAGGTTCGCCTGCGTGTTCTTGCTCCGTTCTGAAGTTACAGTCACTCGCTTCGTGGCGGACACAGGATATAAAATCATCTTACGCGTAAAAAAAGCACCGAAAACGAACATTGCGTCCAGGATAATGCAGCTAAACATATCTATCATTGTACTCTCGAAGGTAGACCACGAATGCTATGAATTATAAACAGGCATCAGAAGAAAAAACAAAAAAACATACAGACCAAATGAAAAACAAAGAAAACGGGAAGTGTTGTTATTTGTCTTTTAACGTAATACGTGTCCAATCAGTGTCACAGTGACCGCGCCTCATCGCTGGCTGGTTTCGCTGTCGCAAGCAGTCGAGGCCCAACGGCAGAGGGCAATATAGCGACCCGCCGCATAGGCCGCATACCTTTCTTGCCTATCTCGTCTCGCTTATTCGCTGAACCTTGCCCGCTGCATCGTGGACATAAAGTATAAGCAAAAGTGACAGGACTGCCTGTCACACCACCGGGAGAGGACACAATCGTTTCCGGTATTCATGACGGGCCTGGGTGACGGCTGCGCAGGCATGTGTTTATATTTGGTCTGTCACTAAAGGATGTATATACGGCCACAGCCGCTGCAGCGTGTGTAATGAATCGGTGATGTAAACTCGAGGCCGCAGGCGCCACCGCTCAACTGCCGGAGGTCAAGCGAGTCAAGCGATGGAGGGAGTGCCAGGCTGGCAAGGTCTATGCACACACGTCCCACGTGAACATAACGTAATGCGGCACCCAGTGCCGTGTATACCTTGCAGCATTGCGGTGCTGAATCATGCGCCAAGCACTTTGTGAGGTGTGACTCTTGTTCCCCGGCTCACTCGGAAATTCATGTTTCGTGGTTGTCTTTGCATTTAACAGCACGTAACGTTAAAATTAACACCGTGCATCTGCGTAAGGTTACAAGTAAAAAAAAAAAAAAAAAAAAACTAAAGTTCAACGCTGTAATTTTTCTGTGCACAATAAAGAAAAAGCGGTATGTAAAATGACATGCCATCGTATTAAGTGAGTGGCGTTCAAACCGAGCAAGCCTTAGCGGTATAGCTGTACATACACCGCGCGTAAATATGCGTGAACAAGGCTTATGCCATAATAGAGATAGACGTTGCATACAATTGTTTGGTTTAGGGGCGCATGCCGTATGCCATCTGTAACTTATTTCATGCTATGCAGCTGAACGTTGTAAGAGAAACGATGACTTCCAATTACATCTTCTAGGAAAAATATATTAGGGTGACTATAATATTTACACACTGTTTATGAAATGCCTAGAGGGGTGCTCGCATGTGAGATCTCGACAAGATAAGGAAAGGAGGAGGGGAAGACATTGACTGCATAGTGTAAGGCGGTCGTTCATCTGCAGACGGGAAGGGTGGTGTCTGAATAAAAACATATGCAATCATATTTCTAAACCTCGGTGTGCCTGCAGTGAGGAGGATTTAAGGTGACCTTGCTCGCTGTAGCGAATGTAGCGTTGTAGAGACAAGCAGACTCCGACAACGAAGCAGAGCGTAGGAGTGGCCTAGACTGGTGGAAGTCACATTCTTGAAGTTGGCAGCCAGGGCAAAAACACAAAGTAAAATATATATATATATATATATATATATATATATATATATATATATATATATATATATATATATATATATATATATATATTTTTTCCCTATATATATATATAGGGGAAATGAGGGTGCTCGTTATAATACATGAAGGAAAGAAGCCAACAGTCGGCGAGGCTAAGGAAAGCGTTGGGGATGGTACTTTATGTCTTTTTTTTAATGTTTACTTGGATAATCACAGAAATTAGTAACGTAATCTGTTTAGGGGAAAGATAATTAAACACAAAGTAGAAGAAAAAACAACGTGCCGATGGTGGGAACCGAACCCACGACCTCCGAATATCGCGTCCGGTGCTCTTCCAACTGAGCTACATCGGCCGCTGTCCCCCCTGCTACTTGCTTGGGTATTTAAGTTGTCTGTATACGAACCTTGAGAGTGTTCACCAGCGCCACCCTCAACCATAGCGGCGGACGTAGAACGTCCTTTGTTACCGCCAACGTCACGTAGAACGTGATCAAGAGCGAGGGCGAATGCTGTGCTAGAACCCTCTTACGCTGCCTATGGCTTCAAGACTGCCAGAACCGAGACCCCCGTAAGCTACAAGCAGATAAATTAAGGGGAAATGAGGGTGCTCGTTATAATACATGAAGGAAAGAAGCCAACAGTCGGCGAGGCCAAGGAAAGCGTTGGGGATGGTACTTTGTCTTTTTTTTAATGTTTACTTGGATAATCACAGAAATTAGTAACGTAATCTGTTTAGGGGAAAGATAATTAAACACAAAGTAGAAGAAAAAACAACGTGCCGATGGTGGGAACCGAACCCACGACCTCCGAATATCGCGTCCGGTGCTCTTCCAACTGAGCTACATCGGCCGCTGTCCCCCCTGCTACTTGCTTGGGTATTTAAGTTGTCTGTATACGAACCTTGAGAGTGTTCACCAGCGCCACCCTCAACCATAGCGGCGGACGTAGAACGTCCTTTGTTACCGCCAACGTCACGTAGAACGTGATCAAGAGCGAGGGCGAATGCTGTGCTAGAACCCTCTTACGCTACCTATGGCTTCAAGACTGCCAGAACCGAGACCCCCGTAAGCTACAAGCAGATAAATTAAGGGGAAATGAGGGTGCTCGTTATAATACATGAAGGAAAGAAGCCAACAGTCGGCGAGGCCAAGGAAAGCGTTGGGGATGGTACTTTGTCTTTTTTTTAATGTTTACTTGGATAATCACAGAAATTAGTAACGTAATCTGTTTAGGGGAAAGATAATTAAACACAAAGTAGAAGAAAAAACAACGTGCCGATGGTGGGAACCGAACCCACGACCTCCGAATATCGCGTCCGGTGCTCTTCCAACTGAGCTACATCGGCCGCTGTCCCCCCTGCTACTTGCTTGGGTATTTAAGTTGTCTGTATACGAACCTTGAGAGTGTTCACCAGCGCCACCCTCAACCATAGCGGCGGACGTAGAACGTCCTTTGTTACCGCCAACGTCACGTAGAACGTGATCAAGAGCGAGGGCGAATGCTGTGCTAGAACCCTCTTACGCTACCTATGGCTTCAAGACTGCCAGAACCGAGACCCCCGTAAGCTACAAGCAGATAAATTAAGGGGAAATGAGGGTGCTCGTTATAATACATGAAGGAAAGAAGCCAACAGTCGGCGAGGCCAAGGAAAGCGTTGGGGATGGTACTTTATGTCTTTTTTTTAATGTTTACTTGGATAATCACAGAAATTAGTAACGTAATCTGTTTAGGGGAAAGATAATTAAACACAAAGTAGAAGAAAAAACAACGTGCCGATGGTGGGAACCGAACCCACGACCTCCGAATATCGCGTCCGGTGCTCTTCCAACTGAGCTACATCGGCCGCTGTCCCCCCTGCTACTTGCTTGGGTATTTAAGTTGTCTGTATACGAACCTTGAGAGTGTTCACCAGCGCCACCCTCAACCATAGCGGCGGACGTAGAACGTCCTTTGTTACTGCCAACGTCACGTAGAACGTGATCAAGAGCGAGGGCGAATGCTGTGCTAGAACCCTCTTACGCTACCTATGGCTTCAAGACTGCCAGAACCGAGACCCCCGTAAGCTACAAGCAGATAAATTAAGGGGAAATGAGGGTGCTCGTTATAATACATGAAGGAAAGAAGCCAACAGTCGGCGAGGCCAAGGAAAGCGTTGGGGATGGTACTTTATGTCTTTTTTTTAATGTTTACTTGGATAATCACAGAAATTAGTAACGTAATCTGTTTAGGGGAAAGATAATTAAACACAAAGTAGAAGAAAAAACAACGTGCCGATGGTGGGAACCGAACCCACGACCTCCGAATATCGCGTCCGGTGCTCTTCCAACTGAGCTACATCGGCCGCTGTCCCCCCTGCTACTTGCTTGGGTATTTAAGTTGTCTGTATACGAACCTTGAGAGTGTTCACCAGCGCCACCCTCAACCATAGCGGCGGACGTAGAACGTCCTTTGTTACCGCCAACGTCACGTAGAACGTGATCAAGAGCGAGGGCGAATGCTGTGCTAGAACCCTCTTACGCTACCTATGGCTTCAAGACTGCCAGAACCGAGACCCCCGTAAGCTACAAGCAGATAAATTAAGGGGAAATGAGGGTGCTCGTTATAATACATGAAGGAAAGAAGCCAACAGTCGGCGAGGCCAAGGAAAGCGTTGGGGATGGTACTTTATGTCTTTTTTTTAATGTTTACTTGGATAATCACAGAAATTAGTAACGTAATCTGTTTAGGGGAAAGATAATTAAACACAAAGTAGAAGAAAAAACAACGTGCCGATGGTGGGAACCGAACCCACGACCTCCGAATATCGCGTCCGGTGCTCTTCCAACTGAGCTACATCGGCCGCTGTCCCCCCTGCTACTTGCTTGGGTATTTAAGTTGTCTGTATACGAACCTTGAGAGTGTTCACCAGCGCCACCCTCAACCATAGCGGCGGACGTAGAACGTCCTTTGTTACCGCCAACGTCACGTAGAACGTGAATATATATACAGCGCCAACCTTGAGCAAAGCATTGCGCACCTGGCGTCTCTGCTCGCAATGCCAGCAGCGAAAAGAAAAGCGCGAAAACATACTCTTTAGTTCATCGGCAAGAAGTCCCGAAGCTTATCCGCTTTTCATAAAAACTGGACAAAAAGAACGGCACTGCTCGGTAGTCAGCTGTAAAAAGATAAAAAAAGAAAGAAAAAAAAAAGCTATATTGGTTTGGTTTATGAATAGAAGTTCACTTCATATGCGTTTATACAAACGACTTACTCGCCGTGGTGGTTCAGTGGTTATACGCTCGCTCGACTGGAGTATCCAGACTCGAACTTGGACGCGACGGCTTCGTTTCGATAAAAGCGAGACGCAAAAGGCGCCCATGTACTGTACGGTGGCAGCGAACGTTAAAAATCCCCATGTGGTCGAAATTAATCTCGAGGCCTCTAGCTACGGCGTATTTCATAGCCGGAGCCGCACGATGACGTTAAATCTTACATACTGTCATTGAAGTATTTTTCTTTCTTTGCCTATGACGTGGACTAAAGAAAAAGTAATTTCTAATTGATGTTTTCTCACAAACGCTAATTGAAGTGGGTGAACAACAGAGCCGCAATGGAGAAACAAGCACGGTATCGAGAGTCGCTGCTCTACGCAAGCTAAAAGACTCGCACGTATACGCCATACCAGTGGCGATTGGCGTTGGTCCAGCTACTTTAGTTTGTGCGTGCTATAGCAAGAGTCGTCAAGAGCACATAAATCAAACGAGTCGCGAGGGGGAAGAAAGATGAATTTCTTATTCGGAAAGTTCTTCGATGCAAACAGTAACGGCTAAGAGCCGTGGTAAGCTATTTTAGCTTGTCTCTCCGTGTGCGTTACAGCGTCAAATGTAAGGCGAACATGTGTGTACCGCGACATCACTATCAATGCACAACCCGCATGTCGTATGCGTTGAAGGGTTTAATGCGAAATCATTGTATGACAAGAAAGTGAATGACTTCATGAAATAGGCATATGACGTACACAGTAAGCTAGCATCTACGATTCATCCGGATCCGAGATCACCGCCACCTCAGACATTCCTATAGATTGCGTTCGCCTAAATACTCATTCGCTGACCTTTAATTGGCGCCAGTTTTCGCGATATTCGTATCGAAGTTGTTACGCAACCGTTTGTCGCACAACGTTCCTGATGGTGTCATACGATTTCTGGGCGGGGGTTGCGTGTACATCTCCGGTTCTTTTGGGTCCTTCGTCTCGGTTCAGGTTGGTCTGTCTGCTCTCCTTGTCTTCAGATCCGGGCTGGGGTCTGGGCAGTGGTAGTTGGTCGGGTCAGGGCAGGAAGGACTGGGGCGAAGCCGCTCGGCGATGTCCCAAGGCCCTCGATCGATGGTCCCGGCTTACAGATGGCGTCTATGCTCCAAGGCGAGGATGGGGATGATGTACCCAGCCCCTCCACCAAAATGTTACGCGGTGACCAACAAGAAGACGGCACAACATGGCGACAGGATGAACGACGATTTATTGGCTGGTCTATAGCGCGAGGGCTTCTCTCGCGCCACTGACGATCTTCTTCTTCGCAACAATATGGCTCCTAGAATACGCACAAGTATGACAGTCTACGTGGAATATGTAAACGCACACGTCGAATACATTTGCAAAAAAGATGGTTTGGTTTGGGAGGCGCTTCAATGCACCAAAGCGACTCAGGCAGTGAGAGACCCCGTTCCGACTAGCAGAACGAACGGTAATACACGTCGAAAATATCACTCGAAAACAATTTGTCCGCGGTACTACAATGCCTCTACATTCATACACGTAAGCAGTCTTGTGTCTCTGCCAAAATTTTATGTATGACCCGCTGTGGTGGCGCAGTTGTTAGGGCGGTCGACTGCTGTTCCCAAAAATGCGGGGGCCGCGTTTCGACGGAGGCGCTAAGTAAGGCCCCCATGTGCTGCACGATGTCAGTGCACGTTAAAGAATCCCAGCTGATCGAAATTTCTGGATCCCTCCACTACGGCGTCTCTCATAGCTTGAGTGGTTTTGGGACGTTTTATGATGTTCGCTGGCTGTAAATGCACATCACAGGACGCTTAAAGAGCAGAGGGGGAATAGTTGCTTCCTTGATTTGCCGTCTTGGTATTCGTTGTTCCATACTGTGGGAGCAAATTTTGTTTCTTGATGTTTAGTTGGTTCGGTTTGTGGGGTTTAACGTCCCAAAGCGACTCGGGCTATGAGAGACGCCGTAGTGGAGGGCTCCGGAGATTTCGACCACCTGGTGTTCTTTAACGTGCACTGACATCGCACAGCACACGGGCGCCTTGCTTTTCGCCTCCATCTAAAAGATTAGATCCCGCATCCTTGGGAACAGTAGCCGAGAGCGCAGTAACCACTGCGCCACCCCAGCGGGATGTTTCTTGATGTGATTTGAATGCAATGACAAGACGAATGCCGATCGCTGTGTGTCTTCGCTGAATCGTTTCCGGCTGTCTTTGCTGTCCGAGTGATTTTTAAGAGATGCCTATTTGGCAGTAGACCCAGGGTGTATACATTCAGCGTTCTTTTCTTTTTTTCATTTTTGCGCGCGTGGTCTTTGTGTCGACGACACTGAACCGTTCATGACAAAAAAGAAAAAAAGAAAAAGCGCGGAGTTCACGTTTTATTGTGGTTGGAAGGCGCTGTCCAAAGTGATGACGGCGTTTGTGTTTACGGCACGTTTCCCATTCTTCATGATAATCATCATCATGAGTCCATGACAAACATATTTTGCTCTGTGCATCAGGTCGCGTACTCGACAATGCTCAATGGGCGTTTGTTGGTATCTGCTCCGTTAATAGCCACGCTTGGATGTGTCTTTTATATACTGCCAAATCTTAACGGCTCGTTACCTGTTAATACATACCTGTTCGCAGAAATATTAGACTAGGTCACTCGGCAGCGGCCGTAACGATTAATTCCGCGTCATAACTGTCTTCAGCAAATCGCTATCATCTTAAAATTGAAAACAGAAATAAGAATTGAATAATTGTCTTAAATAGATGACGGGGTTGTGTACTTAATTCTGGCTCAAAATTTCGATGGTTCTAGTAGAGCGGGCGCGAGGCGGGGCCTCGTCATGTGGTGTCCCGAACTAAGGATGCTTCATGTATTAGGGTCTCCAGACTCCCAAACTCTCTTTAAACCATTAAAAAGTTTTCACCGCCACAACAATGCATCTAACGAGGGAACAGTTACAATTACATATCATCCACCGCGACATGCTGCACGTCTAGAAAAAGAAAAAAAAAATACTCATATTTCTCCCGATTAGCTTCTTGTTTGCAAACCACTCTGCCTGGAAACCTTCCTTGGGCCCATCTCGAGACTTTTATATTCCTAGCTCCGAAGCAATAAGGGCGACACCCGGCGCAGAACCCCTGATTACACCACCATTATGCTGCGCGCAAGAACATGCACTTATCCCATAAAGGCAATAAAAGCCAAGTCCGGTAAGGGTTATCAGCGATGAAACAATAGTTGCCCGCCTCCTCCATACTATTCATGACCATGACACCATGACCGTCACACACGGGAACTGTGATGCACCGTGCATACGTTCCGCCGGCACAGTTTCGTGTAGAACTTATCTCATTTCTCACAAGAACCGCGCTGCACAGCTGGCGTCGGCTTTGCGCAAGCCGTTCGAGGAAAAGCCGAAGCGAAGGTCACGGAGCCTATGCGACGACCGGACGCACGCCGGCCTTTTTTCGTCACCACGACGGGAGGAAAAAACAGCATTCTACTCGGCCAGCGAGACTAAAGAAAAACACTCCTCCACAGCACCGTATGTCACGCCGTCCAGTGCAGTTGCTTATGCACTACCGTTTTCTACTGTGGGTGCGGGCTTCTCGCAAATGCGATATCTCGCATGTTTTTTTTTTTCTTTTTTTTTTTCGTATTTCCCTTAACATTGTTTGGGCACTTTAGTATTTTATTCATGTTATAAGCATGAAATGTTTTTAGCGGCCGTTGTCAGCGCGCTGCTGGGAAGAACCGGGCGCCAAACCGAAGAAGAACACTAAGGCGCATGCGTTAAAAGCATGTGCCTTCGCTCCGCGCTCGTTTCTCAGAGCAGAACTATCACTTCTCGGTGGACACCTCAAGCGCGCCCCATCAGAGGGTACACGTGCCGAGCAAAAATTAGACGCCCTTGAGTGCTGTACGCCTTTCCTCAAAGTTATTTCGTGCTCTCGACGGCGAAGTTGAGCGCGATTTTTTTTAAACAGCATCTCATCGGATTGCACATGTCCAGTACGTGGCACGTTTTAAATATTGGTAAGCCGGCGCCCATTCGATTTGTTTGGTGAAAAACATCTGGCACTTTCGGGCGAAGCCTGCTATGGTTGTACAATCGCGTTTGGCTGCTAATCTAAATTGGCCGTGAGTTCGATCCCGGGGGCAGAGGTCTTATTTCGATGGAGTCGAAATCGAAAAAAAAAAACGAAAAAGAAAAAAAAAAGCACACGAGTGGCGCGATGTTAGTACATGTTGGCGAACCCCAGGGAGTTTGAATCCGGAGCCTTTCCCTACGGCGCTCCTCATAAATGCCTCTACGCGACACTTAAACAAAATTTCTCTACAATTTTTAAACATCGTTTGCTCCCTAGAGACTTCTAAACAGGCTTTTCTCAGAATATTGAAGTGTTTCAGAAAAAAAAAAAAAAAAAAAAACGTTATGTCGCTGGCTCAACCGCTTTCAGCTTTATACAAAACCACGCAAAAGTGGATAACATAGAAATCGGTGAACGTTCCAATAGTTCAGTCAATATGAAATATTGAAATCGAAGCAATTTCAGTAGTTATTCAAGAGCACGCTGAATTTTAGACCATTGGGCAAAACACCTGCCCTGTATGTCCGAGTAGACAAGACTGGGCTTTCAGCAAGACCGGCCTGAGATTTTGCATGACATGGTATATTTATTCATTAGAAGACATTGGATAAAAGTTATTCTAATACGCGTATCACAGGCATGCGGCGAAGCAATCAATCCATATACTGTCGGCTTTTAACATGAGGCCATCTGAAAAGGAGATACTTTAAATGAGAGGACGTCCTTCAACCATGGCGTCACCCTGGAAGCAAACCACGCACGACTGGAAGAACCACACCTGGGTCCTTACGCCAAGAGACAATGGGGGAAATATTAGGCTCTGGGTTTATGGACATCATAGCAGCGACGCTGTTCGATGCTGACGATCGGCTTTATCATTATCTGAAGGGAAGATTTGTTTCAATGTTATCTAGGTATAACGAGAGACAAGAGTGGTGCAGAGTGGCTTGTCACTGTTCTAAGCACGACCCTATTTCATGCACGCGCTGTTCTGGAGCGCGTGCAAAATGTCTTAGTTAAATTGTATACTCCTGCGTCACACAGCAAACCGACGCTTACTAGTCGAAGTTGCTCAGAGTGTGGTGCTAGCACCCAAACTTCGAGTCAATTAGTATGTGACTTAATAAAGCGGCAGATAAAGAAACTGAGCTGAAGACGTTTCTAACATGAAAGATTTTAGTTCAGGGTAAAAACAAATGGTAGCGCGCGTAATGCTCGATCAGGCAATAATTTCCTGTTTCGAGATAGGGGTTCTAGCATGCATGGAAAAGGGTACAAAAAGAGCGGACGAAGAAATGGGAACACACAAGCCAAACAGCACCATGCGAAGTGGATATCAGTTTCGCACCAAACGAAGTTATTCGTTTTCTGCCCCCCTCTTTCTTTTTGCACAGCCTAATGCATAACAAGGTCGTTTCACACATCGAAACTGTCAAGTGTGTATCGCTTGCGATGGAATTTATCTACAATCTGTTGGTCCCGTTTATGACGGAAACTACTACGTACGTTCAAGAAGATGACAGTTTTTTGGGCTTATTAGATGACTGATACGATATTTTATCGTCAATTAGCTCAAAGTAAAGTCTTTTGTGCGAATGTAAAGGCAGAGGGCCTGCCCGTACCTGAACACGGCGATCCTAGACTTCAGCTGGGCCACACGGCATTTCTTGTCTCGTGGATCTTCGCCCGGTGGTAGGTCCGCAAATGTGAGCGTAGAAGTCTTGCTGGCCGGCGCCGGAAACTTGTCACCTCGCACGCCTCCACCAACGCTGTCCTCTTCTGGCACCGTTGGCGGCAACTCGCTCTCAGGCGATTCAGCCACCTCGGGAACCACCATCTCTTGCAGGCTGGTCATATTTTCTTCTGTTCACTGAAGTGTTCCAGTAGTTGTTTCTTCCGTAAATGCTTTGGGACAACTTGATGTCCGATCTCCTCTCGTGCCTGGTCTGGAGTCGGAATTCAGTGCAAGCGTTTGCAGTTGACACTACGTCGACACCGCTGTGGAACTTGTAAAATCACGGATCGCGCCTGCTTCACAGAATTGGTACTACAGACGTGGGTCGAGTTGTCAATCTCTGCTCGCACGGTGCCAGCACCGACGCCGCTGCTATGATCAGCGATGTGTCAGCAGCACGTGGACGAAGTGTGTTGTGGCGCGCTCATGCTGCCGCTTGGACAACAACTGGAAAGACAACACGGTAACGCGCGCCGGCGACGACTACACCGCATACACATTTCACGCTGTCAGATAAACACGTCTACCACCAACACGACCACAAGCAAGAGATCGCACACGCACCGCACTTTCCCGTCGACGTCGTTGTGGTCTCCACGCTTGTGTATCGGGTCTCACCCGGTGTATCTGGCCGGCTTCTTCTGGAGAAACTGTCGTGTCGACAGCGCTAGCCGGCAAAGAGAAGTAGGAGAGGGGTCGTCACAGATCCGGTGAGGGAAAAGCGAAGGGTGAGGAGACCCGTTTGTTTTCTGCCCCTATTATGATTCCCCTCGTCGAAACGGCTGCCACGCCGAAGGCTGTGTCAGAGGGCTCACCCGCGCGTGCGGTCGCGCGGCACAGAGCAATCTCGTCGTTGCCTCCACCGCGATGGTGGCGCGCGTGCGGGAGCGCGCGCTAGGGCCGGCCTCAATAATTATCAGAGGCGCGCGAATTCGATCGCTCTCGCCTGAGGAACATCTATCAGCACCGGACGTGCGCCGTCGAAATAGCCGCGGGACTCTCTCTCTCTCTCTCCTTGCTTCTTCACGACGTGCTCCTGCTTGCTTGGTTGGTGGTTGTGCCAGTCTGGCGTCGGTAGCAGAAGCAGTGGTAGCGGTAGACAGCAGCCGGCGCGGCCATAGGCAAGATGACGACACAATCCGCTCTCAGAGCTGAAGGAAGAACGCAGGCGAGGTCGCGAGAGCGTTTCCCGGATCTACCGCCGGTTTCGGTCGCCTCTCTGCGTGATGGACACGCGTGATCGCTTGCCGACTTCCGTCTTTCTCTATGCTTTAGTTGCCGCCCTTGACGTCCGCGTCGCGTTCGTCGCTCGCTCCTCGACCGACAAAGTGGTTAGCGCTATCTCGCGTCTTGTTTTCTCGGCTGACGCACGCGACAACCAAGTCTTCAGGCCCTAGAGACAAACAATGAACTAGAAGAATAAGAATTGAGTGCATAATAATAGCGATGGAGCGCTGTAGAATAACAATGAACGCCGACGACTTAACACAGCTACACTACCTCGTTTTGGCGGTACTCGGGCTTGTTTTCCCCCCTTTTCTTCCTCCTTGCGTTTTACGGGCGCGCGGTCTCATTTAAGTGCGCAGTCAGCGGCGGTTGGAATAAATGAGCCATGAAGTTTTTTTTTTTTTTTTTTTTTCGCTTTCTTTTTTTTTTCTTTTCTTTTTTTTGCCGGCTCCCGTGCGCACCGCCGCACTAAATGTGATCGTGCTCGCATTATAGCCCAAGGCCACGAGGTGGCCATAAGCGATGAAACACGGAACAGAATGCGTATTCACATTTCACCGAATTCCCCTTCGTGACCGTGCACAAACCGATCAATGTTAACAGCTCTTTTTGCAGCTCAAAACTTGCACTCCGATTGTTTCTTCTTCACAAGAACTGCGCACCTTCTTGCGTGCCGCACGATCTGACATGCTTCTTTAAAAAGGCACAGGAAGCGATTTCTCAGACACGAGGCCGT
>NC_139346.1:155577266-155957266 GCF_055883805.1 Amblyomma maculatum
GCACAGGTTCTCGCAGACGCCGCGCTGCACGCTGACCGTCACTACAGGACTACTGTGCAGCCATCGTTCCAGCCATTGCCTCTACAGGAGGCGATGCTCCAGCTTGTCGCTGAACTTAGTGCGGCATCGTGAATGCCGCCGACCCCGCCGACGTCGTCACAACGTCGCGAGTTTACGTCGCGTTTACGCGCGCTTTTTAGGAGCAACAAAAGATATGCAAAAGAAAAGCGCGCGTTCATTGGCATGCTCATTGGTTTGCCGCATGTGACGTTGATCGCCCAATGGGACGCGCCGGATTGTGTCGAGGAGAAGAAAGCATGGAAGAAAAGATTGAGAAGGAGGTGTAAAATTTGAGTGAGGGGTTTCGGATAGATGGATGAATAGAAGGAATGTAAGAGCTCCGCTTTGAAACATGATGGTGACAGTTGCCTCATGCCCGCGGTTGCTGCCGCTTGCGCCGCCGCAGCTATATTGATGATCTCTTATACTAATATTGCTAATATATTTTGCTGTAAAAAGTCAGTTTCATCCAGGCTTTGCACAATACCAGGGTATTGCGGTTAGCGTTATTTACTTCGCTTACGTGGTTGTGTCTTGGTTGTGTTCTAAATAGTTCTAAAGCGACGACAGCGGCATCAGCGGCGTTGGTAAGCAGCACGCACCGTTTCGCTGCAAACATGTTCCAAAGCGAAGTAGTGTAGTGGTAAAACTGGTAAAACAGGCGCTGGTTTAAGCGCGTGGTAGGTAGGTCAGGTTGTTCGCCGATTGCGGCAAGTTGCTACGTGTTTGAGTTACGGGTTTAGTTGTAGCCGGTTGCAGCTTTGATATTTTACGCCTGCAGTAGCATTGTGAATGTGCGGTTTATTTTAAAAGTCCGGAAATACTGCCAGTGTCGAACCAAGCATTCTTGTGATCCGCCGTGTTCACGACAAGGTATGTGCGTATCTCTACTATTGAGCCGTGTTAATCGAAAGGAGTGTTATTTATATGGATATATCATATTGTACTTGGGCATAATGTGCGGATCTCGGCGTCGCGTGGTAATAAATGCAAGATGGCTCTGTAGCGTCAAGAAACGGGCCCAACAAGCTAACTTGGCTCTTGCTGCGTCTCAACACAACTCTGCATAGCAGCTTATTATTTAATCAGTTGGGTTGAAATGTTTATTCACAACGTGTGATGTAAATCGTTTAAGTAAGTAACGGCTTTTCTTATTTGTGTTTTGGAAGTCGTCCATGTGTTTTCAGCGTCGCGCACATCATCTACCATGGACATGCGTTTTAGCTTGGGAAATATTTTGCTCTGGGCCGACATTGCAGTGCACAAGGCCCTGTTTTTGCGCCATTTTCATTTGAAGGTGCAGTAACTATTGTCCGCTCTGTGATAGACGTGGGCGGAATTTATTTTCAATACCGCGGCGTGGTTAGCACTTTGACAAATCACATGGCGGGCAACTGGCATTGTTAGGACGCTAGGCCTAAGAGTTGACCACTGTCACTGCCCCTTTCTCCTTCAAAAGGTTGTCACTGTATTACTGTTGCAATTGCTTAGATACAATATTTGTGTGTGCAGATATCCTATTCAACCCGTGAAGGGGCTTATAGGTGCAAGTATACAAATAACCGACGAACACGAAAATAAAAATCTGAGCAGTGTTCGTATCTGTGTCTAGTGCCTTCGTATTCTTTTCTCTAAGGATAATTTGAAACGACAAGATGTCAACTCACTTTACAGGTATGGGAGGCAGCATTTACCCTTGCAGAACTTGTATTAATAGTTAGTTAGGCTCCGTATGGCTGTTTTCACTTCTTCCTCGACCATTCCTCGTCTTGAGTGCACGTTGTCAGTGCACTTTCACAGCTTTCAAAAATGCTGTAAAATATGGATTGTCAATTCAGTTAAGCAGTTGTAGCTGCTACATTTCGTAGTGATGATTTGTTAGAAACTTTTGGATCACGAGTTTTGCTGTTTTCCTTCATTATGCACTTATAGCGCTGCGGCTATAGAGCCGGCAGTTGTTTCTTGAAAGAGCGCTAGAAGCTTTTCTTTACTAACTCAGTGTTAGTGAGGAGGAATGAAGTTTATTAGGGATCTATATCGGATGGAGCACGCAAAAGTGTGTGCGCAGAAGCCATCCGGTCATAAACGAATGTATATTGGACGGGTTGCGATGGCGTGTTTTGGCGCGCACGTGGTACTGTGCCATTGTTGTGGGGGGCCTCTCGGGGTCTCTGGTAATAGCGGTGCATCCTCTGATTGGATTGGTACTGAGGCTTCCCTTTTTTACCAGGTAGACCAGAAAGGTCCTGTCAATGTAACAAGGCTGCCAACCAGGCCTGAGGCTGTGACCTCATGGCACAGCTCATAGGGCATGTGTGGTCCGAGTAGCATTTCTTTGCACTTTAAACTCTTTACATGAAAGAGGATGCTGGCAGCGTAGTGGTGGCATACTGCAAAACTCATTATCTTCATGGGGGTCTGAAGCAACTGTGATGGCAGAGCAAGGAACTTGTTTACTGCTCTTTCGTACAGAAGGTCCTACCCAAACTATTCAAGCTAAAATTGATATTGTCGTGGATAGCTGGATACTGGATTTTTTCAACCGCCACACATTCAGTCCTGCAAGAGGACGAACACTGCATAATGGCTGAAAGCCAAAATTAAGATGCTTCTGCTTTGATAAAATGCAAAAAAAAAAAAAAAAAAAAAAAAAACTGAGCAAACAGTTTGTGCTTAGGTGCTCTGGATGCATCAGTGTGTAGTGAAATTCATGACACTGAAGTGAAGATGCAAGATTCAAATGTCTTGCAGCTTGCCTGCAGGAACACATGAAGTATTTAAAATGTGCACGGAGTCTGCCGGCACGGCACTACTTTCCTGGGAGCTGTACTGGTGGACGTAACTTCTGGGCTGCCCGAGAAAAATCGAATGCCAGACTTGTGTCACCAGTCCAGGACTGCCTAGGACTGAAAATCGAGCATGCCCACTGTCTCTGTGCCCTGCAGCTATGCCCTATGGCATGGATGTGACAGGGCGAACTCCCCATACTAGATATTGGAGCTAGGAGCTATTCACTTTGTCTGAGGCCTTGTGGCATGTTTTGTTGTGGTTATTGCCGTTTTTAAAACCTGAAGAGGTTGCATCTGTGTGAAACTTTTGCTCCTTAGTTTATTGGTCCTCCGAGAAGGATTTCTGCTTCACTTAGTGGAACAGACGTTCGTATATGTCCTTGTTGCAATGTCACTTATCTGTAAGGAGGCCATTGCTGTTTCTGGCTGTATAATTGATTCCAGGCATATTGAACTCTAAAGGGATTGCAAAATAATTAGTATATAGTTTAGCAAACAAAACATGTCAACAAATACGCTTCTCTGTAAACCTGATTACAGTGCACCCACATTAATGGCGCGCTTCCTGCGGCAACGCGCTGCCCACAGGCATACTGGCACATATCACCAGCCATGAATGCACGATGCGCGCGCGCATCATGCATTCGAAGGTTGCTTTCAAGCAGACTCTATATTCACCTTATCATGGAGTTTTCCAGCGCTGCCAGCAGCTGCTTAAGGATGCTCATCGACCCAGATGCGCACACTTGCAAAGTGATCGTGCGAGTGCCATTAGGACGAGCACTCCTTGCAGGTGCAGAGCGAGCAGTTTGATATTGGATGCAAGGGCACACCAAGAAGCCACCTCTCGGCACTGCTCTTGTGACACACTAAATGGAATAACCAGGGATATAGCATGTCTACCGCTCCTGCATGATTCTTTCCTTGGTAGTCTAGGGGCGTGTTAATATCGCACTTAATTTACCCTTTTGTTTTGGGCCAGTTTAAGCTTAATTTACAGTATTACCCACTCGCGGAAAGAAAGCACTTCCCTGCATCAGCGAGCTTTGACTACTGCTACGCGTACCGACTGCAGAGTTATTGCTGTTATGAAAAGAACTGAAGCTACCATTCAGCCAGTCGGAAGTAAGCGGTCACTGAATCTCAGTAGAGTTCTGAGAGAGTAGTAGAGCTTAGGGTTGGAAGTGCTCCTCCATTTGCTTCATTCTGCTCCAAACTGCTTTTCCTGCTCGATTCTGCTCCAAAATGCAATATTGCTTCAAACCTTAATGTTTTTCCATCAAATTTAGCAGAACCTGATTTTACCGCTCAGTGGACCCAGGAAACTCCTTTCTGCAATGAACTACATGAGTTCTAATGATTCTGCTGGGAAAACAAGCACATACTTGACAATTGTGCCTCTTTGTTAAAGGGGGAGTGGGTCTTAAAATAATTTTCTTTATTTTGGGTCCAACTTCAAAGAAAAAAATATTTTGAAATAATTACAAAATTTTAGACTACATTAACCAATTCATCAACTAGCTTTTGTACAGCAGTTAAAATGATTGCTCGGCAGATTGACGATATTGTCACGTAGTGGTGACAAGGCCGTACACACCAAAAGAAGACGCAGGCTTGATGGTACGGAAATTAACTCTTTATTGGGCTGACTTGCGCCCGCAAAAGAACTAAGCAACTCGGCGGCGGCGATAGCAGCAAACGTGTTGGTCGATCGTCGAACAAAGAATGCTCGTCACACTCGTCAACGCTCAATTTAAAGGCTGCACAGAACAATCTCGATAACGTCGCAAACAGCTACCAGTACGGCCTGGAACATTGTGGAAAGACACCTGAGTGGCCGGAACCTTCGAGACAAATCTCGGTGCACCTTGTGCTACAACAAAACTGATAAAGGCGTGACTCGTGACATCGAGCATTAACAAACAAAGATTACGGAACTGATACGCGGTCAAGAATCAGAGTGATAAGCCTGTATGCCAGCGGCTGTTAAAAAACAAATACTGTTATGAAGGTTTCGCAGCAATATCCTGCTGTTACTAGTGGTGCCATTTGTCTGTACACATGCTACTCAATGTCATTGAAATCTGCTGTGTGACAACAGTGTCTTGATAGCCCTAAAAAAAAATTTTATGGCCACTGACTCAATTGGTTCTACTTTGGCAGCTTTGCTACACCCGAACTCCAGCTTGAGCATACACATTGAAAGTTCCAAAAAGTGTCAAAGCATGCACTGCGTTTGCACAGAACCACCAAGTGGTTTTAAACCACTCCGTCTCTGTGCCGCCCCCTCCCATTTTTTTTTTTTCTTTTGCATGATTAAGCATTACTTGCAAAGGTAGTTCTAGCACTTCTTTTTGCAGTATTAACGTTTACGCTGAAAGTATTGATGTGGAGAAGGCATGCCCATCCACTTTGCAGACCCTAACCGATTCACCAGCCTTGGTTTCAAGACTGATACTGAGAACGATTTTTATTCATTTCTTGTTCTCCTCTGAAATTTATTTTATGGCTGTTTCTGGTTGCACTGACAATTTGCCCATTTGCGGAAAAATTTAATTTGATAAAATTGTTCTGCCACTCAATGAGAACTCTGTGAGATTGAACTTGTTTAGTGGTTTTATTTGGAGACTTGTGTGCTATTACCTACACAGGGGGACAGGTGAGACACAAAGCAAGACACAAGCAATAAGAATTAAACTTTGCACTTGTGTTGTGTGTTGTCTCATCTGTCCCTTTGTGTCGCTAGTAGTGTGCATGTCTCCAAATATGATAATCAACTGGCCCCTGTGCTAGCATTTAGTGGCTTAATTCACCATTCTGAAACCATAGCTCGAGGCTGCTGTAAGTTTTTTTTTTTTTAACTGTTTATTTTGTCTATTAGATTGCAATGTGACAGTGTGCATCATTTCTTCAGTAGTTAAAATCTGCACTGTCAGTTTGAGCTGCTGAAAAGGGAGTTTGCGAGCAAGACATGATTCTTTTCTCGGAAATGTGCTTTTTTCAGACATGTCTGATCAGCCTACAGGACGCGCACGGGGTCGGTCGCGGGGCAAGTCCCGCAACATACCCCCTGCACAGGAAGCTGGGGTACGTCGACCTGGCTTCGAGGGCCCTGGGCCGTCTCAGGTGAGTGTCTTACTCTGTATTCCCATTTCTCTGCTGATCGAGCCCATTGTGAATAGTTTGAAAATTTTTTTGGTCAGCTTAAGGTGGGATTCTATTTTTCAGGAAAATTAATATCAAATACAATGAGTGCGGAATCGAACCCAGGCTTCTGTGGCTGCTTTTGGGTGGAGGTGAAAAGCTAGGTTCCTGTGTCCTGTGCGATGTCAGTGAACGTTGAAGGGGTAGAGATGCCAAATTACAAGGTTGTGCAAAGCGTGTCATATGCTTTCTTTGTGTTTGAAGACCACCATTGCAGTCGAAGTATTAGACTTAAGGGAGGAGTAGAAAATAGGTTAATTCTTTTTTAAAGTTTGTGGAAATGTTCGCTCTTGCATTCCAGGCCTATCGCTAGTGCAAAGACTGTGACGTAGGTTCACTGAAAAAACCCACATTCAAGTATTTGTGACGTCACTGCACAGTGTTTTGACATAAGAGACAATGCTGCTGGTCAGCTATTTCTGGCTGTTTTATTGCACCCGTAGCATTCTAACAGTTCTAACGCACGGACAGCACGACGGCTCAATGTAGCCAAAATTGTAGCGGCAATGGTTGGCGGTTGGCGTCGGTCGCTGTAGCCGAGACCGAAGTGGCCGGTGGCACAGCAGTGAGGCAATGTAGTGCTATTTGGTTTTATACCGGAAAAGGCAAATGTTATTAGGACTGCTGTTAACTCTTGCAACAGTAGCATGCCTGCACAAATGCGGAGCCTTCGGCAACGACGCCTCCCACGGGCGCGCCAGGTGTCGAACTGCTTGCTCTTTGCCTGCCCTACTCACAGCTATACTCCGTTTCATACATCAAGTACAACACTGCCAGAGCTAGAACTCTTGTTTGTACTCCCCGCATCCGCGATGAAAAATAGTGCCTTCTCTTGACGAGAGGAAAGAATAGTTGCTTTGTCTGCAAGCTTAATACGTCCTACATTTGCCATCAACTCCATAAAAAGCACCCTTTTAGGGAGAAAAAATCGGATTCGGTAACCTCGATAAAACGTGCGTATGGAGACTGACCTCAATAGGCCTAATTTTCTCTCCACAAGTAGCGCAGACGACTGTTCCGGGTCACTTGCAGCATTTCTCGGCGCACCGGGGTCACACCGGCGCTTCATGGTGACTGTACACGCGTACTGCGATGTAAGCAATTGCTGATTTCAGTTCACTGTTGCCAAAACTGTACTTGATCGTTTTGATTCGCTAAAATTGTGAATGAAGGTTCGCACGCATAAGCCATGCTCAAAACTGCGCACGAAAGCGATGCCTCGATCAGTGTGATTCAAACTATATACCTGTGAGCATTTACATGCGCTCCTTCACAGTCAAAGCCTCTCCCATTTTTTAAATTTTCCCAGCTACTCGCATAGCATAGGAATTTGGGCAAAATTGTAGTGAAGCGAGCGGCCGACATCGGCGCTGCTGCGAGGAACAAGTTGTCGGAGAGTGATTTGGTGACAGCTGTTCGCAGGTGACAACGGCATGTTTCCGAGTGTTTCGTGCTGGCGCAGCGTGACTGGATCGCCAAAATGACGCAAACATCATGTTTACGGATGCAGTCGACCAACTCTTCCGCAGTAGACTCTGCCATGAGAGCATATGACGGAGTCACATTGCAGACAGAGCAGACGACGCGCCTACTCGTTGACGTCACCAGTTTTTGGCCCACGTGACATTTCCTTGTTATGCATTCAGTTTTGATGTCGAGTGAAAACCTAATAACTATGAACTGAAACTGCTGCGTATAGTAATAAATTGTGTAATGCAGTTTTGCCCTTCAAACATGGTGCTCTACGACGCTTACAGAATCTCTACGCAGTATTTACAACACAAAAGTATGGCACAAAAATTTGGTGTTCCTACCCCTTTAAATAATCTCCAGGTGGTTTAAATTTACGGAGTCTGGCACCGTCAATTCAGTGTTGCCAAATGTCGGTGAGCAAAAGTAGCTAGATGGCAGCGTGAAAGTAGCTAAAGGTAGCTAAAAAATTTAGCAAGGAGCTAAAAGTAGCTAGATGTTTTCCCAAGTTTTATTTTATATTTTGGATATATAATGCATTTATTGGCAGCTCTATTATTGTAAAAATTAAACGCAGCTATCAAGACATGGTTTCCTGCAGGCGACTACGCATGACAAGTGCTAACTAACGAACATGGAGGAAGGAAAGAACTTGTTTGCTTCCTTCCTTCCTTCCTCAATGCTAACGAATAACGAATGATAAATGTGCTCAGGTTTCGATTCCGATAATTTAGGCAGACGTAGTTTTCGCAAAGCGTTAAAGCTTGCGCGCTAAGAAAAGATTAGCTGCGAATGCATCACTGCTTTGTAAACATGTAAAGAATGGACGTTTATCTACTTTTAGTGCGTACACAGAGGCCTATGAACGGAGAGTTATGAAAGGTTTAATGACTGTCCAGGCGATATCTTCAGTCCGCGACTCGGCATAACTCGGACCGGTGGGCCTCTTTTATCCGCTCGGCGCTGACCGCGCATGATCCGCAAAGAGTCGAATCAGACAGTCGATTCCAGGCGCCTTATGGTCGCCTCGCAAGGAACGTTAAGAGTTTAAGTAATAGGAATGCGTACACACATGCACAATAGTGTACCGCGAGCACGACTTCGATGCTCATCGGAGCCATCGCGCTGCACGATAGGCGACACCCGTCAGAAGCTGCGCCGCCACATCAGCCGCATGGCCTCGCATCTCTTTACTTTGTGAGCTATTTTTTTTTCTTTTTCCCGCTGAGGCAAACATGGAGGAAGCTCCATGGAGGTAGAGGTAGAGTGTACTAGAATAGTACACTCTAGTAGAGGCGGCGGAGGCATACCAACACCCCCTAAGTGGCGCCTTGTATTGCATCTTCCTCCTCTCTCTTTTCAAGTGTTTCCTTCTTTCTCGCAATATATCCAATATATCTTTGTCTGGTTTGCGGCTTGTTTAAAAACTACCAAATGGCGCTATGTGCCTGACGTCAGTTTCATCATGTGTAGCGTCTGTGGGAAAATGTTTCACGCCAGAATAGTAATTTTTCAAAATGTAGCTAAATTTAAGCTAAATTTCACCAAAATAGTTAGATTTGTAGCTATATTTTGAAGAAAGGAGCTAAAACAGCTACTCGTAGCTAAACTAACTTTCTTGATAGCTAGTTGAGTCCAAAAGTAGCTAAATCTAGCTACAAAGTAGCTAAATTGGCAACATAGCCCAAGTCTCTTTGGGATGTTAAATCCCATAAACCAACCAACAAAATACGAAGAGGAAACTAGTGGTCTATGTTAAACATTGCTTTTTCGTTTTCTTGTTGGTAATCAAATACAGTCGAACCTCGATATAAGGAACTCTCCAGGCACTCCGCTCAAGGCCGCTGGCACTCGCCAAGTTTGCCCTCCCCTTACCTTCACCCCACCACTAGAGCTAACGCCAAAAAACACACCAATAGTTTGCTGCGCGGCACCCTGGCGTGCTGCCAAGAAGTACGCTGGTCTGAGACTGCGTGTAATGGGGGGACGCGCTAACAGCTAGCGGTTTTTTTTTTTTTTTTTAAGTTCTCAGTGGCAAAAGTGGGAGGTGGGCTCTTATGCAAATAAATATGGTACACGTGTCCGTAAAGCCTGAGCAAAAGATTGCGGCGACCAAGGTAGCTGCGCCGGCGTGGGAGATGCAGACATGTGACTAATCAAGTTCACTATAATACGGCACCGTCCCCGCTAAAGTCCCTAGGTCAGCTGATCTAGAGACTCGTATTAATTCTATTGGCTCTTGTCTCTGTTTGCAAACATAGAGTGATGATGATGGTGATACCAGTGGCTTGCTATTTGCACACACGGTGGAAAATTACGCTTCTGCATCTGTTTGGTGTCGCTCATTTTATGCTCCATATATACAAAATAATATCTGGCGCCCTTGTTAGCGCGACTACTGCTAGAATTTCTTGGGCGTTTTCTGAATTCGTCATTTACAAGTTCCCAGCAGCGTTTCATGAACCTGTTGCTTCATTGGGGCAGCTAAAACATAGCAACCTCGACGTAACGAAATTCGCGATTTAATGAAATTTTCGGCTGCAAGTATGACTTCGTTATGTCGAGGTTTCACTGCACGAGCAAAAGGAACTTTTACCTTTATTGTTAAAAAATTTACTAAATATGTATCCCACGCCAGCAGTCATAACTCATATATATACCTGACCACAAGTTAAAATTTGTTCATCCAGTGGCCTCATGCTTTGTGCTGTACAGTGCCGTGAATGTTTGCCTGTTTCTTCCCTTCCCTCTTTCTCGCTGCATTTTTACTTTTTTAACTTCCTTAACAGACTTTACTATAAATGGGGAAGAATGTACATTTGTCTATTGAAGATGAATTGGAACTTCAGTTTTACTGGACTATATTCATGTTTACTACTGTAGCGAGGTTCTACTCGCTGGGGTGGCACAGTGGTTAGGGCGCTAGACTACTAGCCCAAGGATGCGCGATCGAATCCCGGCCTCGGCAGTCACTTTTCGGTGGAGGCGAAAAGCTATGCATCCATGTACTGTGTGATGTCAGAACCCCAGGTGGTCGAAATTTCAGGAGTCTTCCACTATGGCGTTTCATAGTCTTAGTCTCTCTGGGACTTTAAACCCCTGAAACCAAACTTATAGCAAGGTTCTACTGTATACACATAGGCATGAACTGTGCAGTGAACCAAAATAATTACAATATCGTGAGTTGTTTTTAATGGCATAATTACCAAGAACTGTGGTATTTAATAAGGAATGCTTTTAAAGAAATGCAACAGTAATAAAAGTACTGCAAGATTTTTCTTTTTTTTCTTGCGTTGTTGCACAGCTTACTGAATGTGTGCAGTTTCATTAAAATATTTATTCTGGGAAAAAAAAGTTATTAATGTTGGTGTAGGCAGAAATGGCAGAAAAGAGTTTTGTGGAAAACAACGGTTTCATATAGCTACATTATACTGGAATGGAAGCGCTGCTCTAGGCAGGTGATGGTGGTGGTGAACTCTTTTATTGCGCCCAAAAACAGGGGACTAGTCAAAGGACCGGTGGCGCTGGCTTAGAGGAGGTCGGCGGGGATCCCATAGGATGCCGCGGCCTCCACCGTGCGCTGGATATGCCAGCGTTGGTCTGCTGGCTCGGAAGTACGCAGGAGAGACTCCCACGTCTCTGGGCTGTTTGAGTTGTCTGTGTTGTAGTGTGTACAAGTCCACGCCATGTGTATGAGAGTGGCCGGAGTTGAGCAGTGTTTACACATGGGGGTTGTCTGTTTCGGAAAGATCCTGCTGTATAAGATGGGGTATGGGAAGCTTCCAGATTGTAGTTTGCACCTTCGGACGGCCTCACGTCTTGTTAGATCGCGGTGTGCGGGAGGATATGTGCATCTTTGAAATCGGTAGTGCTGGAGTATGTCTGTGTAAGTGGTGAGTAGACAAGCGCGGGAGATATTAGTACAGTAAAACCTCGTTAATTCGAACTCGGTTAATTCGAACTGACGCTCGGGTCTCAGCATGGCCCTATGTATTTCAATAGGAGGAGATCTGCTGTATAAGATGGGGTATGGGAAGCTTCCAGATTGTAGTTTGCACCTTCGGACGGCCTCACGTCTTGTTAGATCGCGGTGTGCGGGAGGATATGTGCATCTTTGAAATCGGTAGTGCTGGAGTATGTCTGCGTAAGTGGTGAGTAGACAAGCGCGGGAGATATTAGTACAGTAAAACCTCGTTAATTCGAACTGACGCTCGGGTCCCGGCATGGCCCTATGTATTTCAATAGGAGGAAACGCCCGATAATTTGAACATGCCAGTATCCACAACGGTTAATTCGAACTAGGAGCCAGGGGCTCACACAGGTCCTCGCAGACAGAAGTCGGCCCATATCGTGTACAATGTGCAGAAAGATTACTAAAGACGCAAAAAACAAAATCATTCAAATCTGCCCGCGTGCGCGAGACGCGGTGCGCACTTGACAGTCACAGCGAGCATTCCGGTGCATGCCGTAGCAGGTTTTCGCTGCCGGGTGCCGCCAGGCTCCATCACACCAACGGTCCGGCGCAAGCCATTGCAGGTTTTGGCTGCACCGCGGTTGCTGGGTGCGCTTTTGACAAGCCTTTTTTCTTTTTGTCCTGCGGTCACGTGTGCACAACGCAGTTGTCGGTGTCGTGCATTTGTTCGTGCCGCGGTGGTCCAAGCTTTACCGTTTTCGTTGCCTCACCGCTTTGCCAGCGACGACTCATCGATTGTGACAGCCATGGCAAACCGCGGTAAGTACACGGCACAGGGCCTCAAGACGAAAATGGGGATTTTGAGTGAGGTGGAACGTGGTGTCCTATCCAAGATGGATATAGCCAAAAAGTATGACATCAAGAAGAGCAACACTGTCAACGTATCTCAGGAACAAGGAATCGATCAGTGCTGCCTTTCGTAAAGACGTTATGGAGCCCTCTCGCAAAAGGCTACGGACATCGGCCCATCCCGAAGTGGAGAGTGCCGTAATGGCATGGATAAAAGAAGTTCACAGCCGGAACATTCCGTTAAGCGGGCCCATAATTGCTGCGAAGGCTGCAGTCTTTGCCAGGCAAATGGGCATCAGCGAGTTCGGCGCGTCGGAAGGCTGGCTGTCGCGTTTCAAGGCGCGTCACGGGCTGACATTTAGTGGGGAGTCAGCTGAAGTCGACAAGGAAACGTGTGAACAGTGGGTCTCCAGTGAACTGAAGGAACTCCTCGCTGATTATGCGCTCAGCGATGTATTTAATGCTGACGAGACGGCGCTGTATTTCAAATTGCCCCCCAACAAGACAGTCACTTACAAAAGCGACACTTGTGCTGGCGGAAAGAAAAGCAAAGAAAGAATCACCGTCATGATGTGCGCAAATGCGACGGGCACGGAACGGTGCCGCTTGCTGGTGATCGGCAAGGCAGAACAGCCTCGCTGTTTTAAAGGCATCAAGACGCTTCCTGTTGATTACACCGCAAACAAAAAGTCGTGGATGACACGGGAAATTCTCACCGACTGGCTGCGCAAGCTAGACAGGAAATTCGCTGCACAGAACAGGAATGTTCTCATGTTCGTGGACAACTGTACAGCTTATTGTGACGTGAGTGGACTGACAGCAATCCGCTTGGCATTTTTGACTAAAAACACGACTTCTGTGCTCCAGCCTATGGATCTTGGAGTTATTCAGAACTTAAAAACGCTATTCAGGCGCCACCTCCTATAGAGACTTCTTCTTTGTTTGGACAGTGGCAAGTCGTATGACATCGATTTGCTTGGAGCTGTCCACATGCTGGCATCATCGTGGAATACCGTCAAGCCGGAAACTATCAAAAATTGTTTCCGCAAGTGTGGCTTCGGTGACGCCCCAGAAGCATGCAGCGCGGAGGTAGCGGATTCTTCATCTGATGACTCCGTCGTGCTCGACCGTGGCTACGCGGCTTTGTCGGAGGGTGTCGCCTTTGAAGCCTACGTTGACGTTGACAATGGTGTGGAGACGTCTGGGCCCTTGAGTGATGAGGATATAATCGCGGCTGCATGTGCTCCACAGGGCTCACGGGTGGCGAACACGGCTGAAAGCGATGAAGAGTCAGACGTAGGCGACGATCCAGTGCCACCCCCTAGTGCATGTGAAGTAGTGTTGGCGCTCGATTTCGCTGCACGATACTTCTCCGCCGATGAGAATTCGGATCCTGTGCTGCAACTCTTGGGCAAGCTGCAGTCGATGCTTGTGGAGTCGCGGCACAAGAAACGCAAGCAAACGCACATTACCGATTATTTTTCCATGTAAATAAACATGTCTTGAAGCTCGCTACTCACACGAATGCATTCCGGTTCTTGTTTGCGGCGCATGACTGACCGATTAGTCCCGTTCATTCGCCGTTGCTGCTCAATTGCAAAAATTATCGGAATGGCCCCTCCGTAAACGTGTAGTAGCGCCTAGCCCTCTTTACTCATGGTAATGAGTCAACATGTGGGCTCGGCCAGCACGGTGGGCCACGATGGCGCTCATTCCAGTGCCCGACTGTTAATTCGAAGAGTCAGACGTAGGCGACAATCCAGTGCCACCCCCTAGTGCATGTGAAGTAGTGTTGGCGCTCGATTTCGCTGCACGATACTTCTCCGCCGATGAGAATTCGGATCCTGTGCTGCAACTCTTGGGCAAGCTGCAGTCGATGCTTGTGGAGTCGCGGCACAAGAAACGCAAGCAAACGCACATTACCGATTATTTTTCCATGTAAATAAACATGTCTTGAAGCTCGCTACTCACACGAATGCATTCCGGTTCTTGTTTGCGGCGCATGACTGACCGATTAGTCCCGTTCATTCGCCGTTGCTGCTCAATTGCAAAAATTATCGGAATGGCCCCTCCGTAAACGTGTAGTAGCGCCTAGCCCTCTTTACTCATGGTAATGAGTCAGCACGGTGGGCCACGATGGCGCTCATTCCAGTGCCCGACTGTTAATTCGAACTCCGCTTAATTCGAACAATTTTCTCGGCCCCTTCGAGTTTGAATTAACGCGCTTTTACTGTATCAGCGAAAGCAGGGTGGCTGATCATACTCTCGGCTCAGCAGCTGGGATCTCCAGCGAGAGTGTGCGCCTGGGTGTTTCCGCTGAGCGACTCGTGGGCTGGACCCCAAAGAAGTAAGCGAGATGTGGGAGAGGGTGCTGTAGAACGTAGAAAGTAACGCCTGGCGAGAGATACGGCCAGCATCGTAGTTGCAAATAGCCTGTTGAGAATCACTGATGACGACTTTGGAATTAGGGTCGGCTAGCGCTAGAGCAATGGCAACCTCATCAGCTGCGGTGACTGTTTCTGCATTGCGAATGCTGCAGGCTGTGTACCAGCTGCGATGAGGGGCGAGAGCTACCGCCACCATCGCTGGCCTCGTTGGGTGTTGAGAGGCGTCCGTATACGTGACGTCCGGTCGGCCCGTCTGCCTCAGTGTTTTGCAACAAAATTTAGCGGAATAGGGTTTTGCTGCTCAGTGGGCTTTGAATGGTATTGCCTAGAAAAAAATGCTATCTGATGCAATTTAAGAGTCTATGAGAACCACAGAAGGGTGATAGCATGTTGTGATTTACATGTATGCAGGATAGGGTCGTCATAGTCAGAATTATGGCAGCACTCTGATGGTACAGGTTTAAACGCATCTCGTGCTAAGCCTAATGCATATAAAATTTTCATAACCCAGAAAAGCATAATACAGTAAAATCTCAGTGATATGAATCCGGTTACGAATTTCGGGATTATACGAATTCACGAAGTTCCCCAGCCAGAGTGCATTGTGTACAATAGGCAAAATTTCGGATGGTCCGGACACTCCCCCGCACCACCATGGATGATACGAACGCGCAAACTGCGACCGCGACCTCAAACACTATGCACTCTCTGCACATTGTTGACTCCGCGATTGCTAGCCGCGCTGTATGTACGCGTCACAAGCAGTTCACGGTGACGCATGGTCTGCTCTTCGCCGACGTCTCGATTTTCTGTCGAGCTCACACCGCGAAAAGCTTTCAGCGGCGCGTGGCCCACAAACCACACCCGTCGCGACTGCCGTAGCTAGCGGCGGCATGCGAGGCCGGTGCGCACAGACCGAACATCACGGACTCTGCGATCACGATCCGCGAGCAGTTCGCGGCACCGCGCGGCCCCGTTGCCATCCCCATTCATGCTGTACGCGCTGCTAGAAGTACGCGGAGGCGCGGGCGGACTCCACATCGCCGGCGCCGTGAAAGGTTTGCAGCAGCGCGCCTGTGAGTAGTAGTTGGCGGGCGCGCACGCCATAGACTTTGCGAGTGCTAGTCGCGCTGTACACATTGCGAGCAGTCTGTTGCGCCCGCCACGCTACTGGCAAAGTCGCTGTCTCTTGTCATACTTTACGCACAGTGAGAAGTCTGCGGAGGCACACATCGCGCTGTGTCCGCCGCAAATGGAGAGCTTTACGCAACTGTAATAAAACTTCTCGGGCGTAAACAGATATGCGCAACTACCTTTCTTGTGCTTCTGCATACTTTGTTTCGTTTGTTTTGGTGATACAAATTTTATTGCGACCCCGTAAGATTCGTATCACCGAGGTTCTACTGTAATTGTTTGTTCATAAGAAAAATTTTAACGAGCCATGAGCAATTGAGTTTTAACCTTATCTTTCCAAAGATTGTGTAATTTGAAATAAAATTAAAAAATTTTTCGATATTACTGCAATTTCAAAAATGTCTTTAAAGTGGCCTTCTACCTTAAGCGCTGTTGCTAGTCGTTAAAAATTTGTAAACTTTTTAGACTACTACTGTATGAAGACTCTCCTTGTTGCGTAAACATCATCCTCTACCTTTTCTTTTTGATACTCTATTCCTGTGATAGCCACCACCTCAGGCATACCAGCAACAGCCACAGCAGCGCCCAAGCTATCAGCAGCAGCCAAGCTACCAGCAACCGCCAAGCTACCAGCAACTGCCTGGTGCCATGGCTGCGCCACCACAGCAGCAGGCAGCATTCCAGCCGGCACCAACAATGGCCTCATCAACTGGGCGTGCTGCTCATAGGCCTGGAACGTTAGTGCGACCTGGAGATATTACTCAGGCACCCCCTCAGCCGCCCACCGAGCAGATGGGAGCCATGAGCCTGGCCGGAGGAGACACTGCAGGCAGGGGCGCCCGTCGTGGTCGGCGGGATGAGATTGCTATCCTTGCAACCCGGCCACAGCGTATCACTGACAAAAAGGGTGAGTTTGCAATGTTGGCAATGTTGACGAGTTTGGCGACTCAGCTACCCCTGCCCTGCATTATTGTTACATGCCTGCAAGTTCTTCAGATTGTCCAGTGAAATGTATGAATATGGGTCAGTGTTATGGTTTTTTTTTTTTTGTTTTGCTTCAAATTGTGCGAAGCGCGAATTTAATTTGAGGAAAAAAAAATTTGTTGCTGTATATACTCTTGGGCCACACTTCACGAATTTCATGCAGGGATATTCATTTTTCTGTTGGTTTTCTTACAACAGTGCAAGCGCTGTTGCGTGCCCGGTTGTAATGTGCCGACACGCATTTTCTTTACGAGTTAGCACAGATGTGGGGAATTCGTCGGTACAACAGGTTGCCAGCAGTTGCTTTAACCATTGTACTACGTTTAGGAAAAGCCACTTGATATTCAGTTCCTCCTAAGAGCCGGAGATGTCGATGTGGCGTGTACTCTGGCTGCGTTCCGCACTTATCACTCTCGGCGTCTAGTGGACGTATGTTGATGGGAAGGTTATCGGGCAACTTTATGTTCCGACGTGCATTTTCAATGTGCATTGGAGTATGTGTGGGTAAGTCAGTGACATTGAAAGGGCTATTTTCAGTTTTCCCTTTTGACCAGTTTCTCAGCTGCGGAGGAACAGCAGTTCAGACGTGTGTTCCATGCGCACTTCTCATCTTTGCGACTGATGTAGTGATTAGGCTTTTTGATGTTATGTGCTTACTCCAGGTACCACCGGGAACCCTATTAGGCTGTTGTCGAACTATTTCCGCCTGGAGACAATGCCAAACTGGGCCATTCAACAGTATCACGTGGACTTCGCACCGAACATTGAGTCGTCCCGGCTGCGTAGTGCTCTTCTGAGGGATCACCGGGACAGGTTCGGAGGAAGCTACATATTTGATGGCATGTCTGATTTGAAGAGTTCCACTCGTCTGGAGCACAAGGTTAGTCTTCGGTTCTTTCTTTTTTTCCTGGGGTTGCACCTCTTTACAGCATGTGAAGCACACAACAGAACTGTGAGGTAGAGGACCACTGCACAGGTTCTCACCAAACTAACTTACCGTGACAGTTTTTAGATGCTGTTCGGGCATTTTTCCCACACCTGTGAAGTCCAAAGTGACAAGCTTTTGCTGTTAAGCTGGCTAAGCATCTTTTGAAAAGGGTCCATTAATGCTTGCAGCTGTACATTTTAAGTACCTTGTTAGGCTATGCAAATAGACCAGAGCTCCTTTGGTTGCAGGTGACGGAACTGTACTCTCAGCGGCGCACTGATGGTGCCCAGATCCGCATCACGGTGAAGCATGTCCAGGAGCTGGCACCGAACAACCCTGAGCTGCTCAGGATCTTCAATACTCAAATGCGAAGGTGAAGTCTGTTTGGCTGGTCATGTTTTATGTCTTCTTAAGTTTTGGTTTTCTGGTCATTGTCTGTCAAGCCTTCTGCTGCACTCTGAACTGATTTTTCTTTTGCTCTCGTACTCAGGAACCTCGAGAGTATGCAGTTTGTCCAGATCCGGCGCCAGTTCTTCAATGCTGCTGGTCCGAAGCCTATCAGCCGTCACGGGTGAGGCTGTTAGCATTGTGCAATCTTTCAGACTTGATCAGTTATTCACATGTAACACAACCAAAAATATAATGCAAGATGGTACAGTTAAATCTCGTTACAAGACACTGTTACAAGAGACACTTGGTTATAAGAGACATTTAAAAATGGTTAGATTGGTTTTCCTGTCTGCCATGTTAACTACATTGCATACAAGAGACATGGTTACAAGAGACACTCTGTTACTAAGGACAACTTTTTCAGGTCCCTGGAGTAAATTCTTCACTATTTAGAAGAGACACAACCCAGGTGTGCTCATGCAATGCAGCTGAAGCGTACCAACTCGTACATGATGTGCTTTAGATTCCTTTAGTTAAATTCTGTCCCATACAGTGTCCTTTTTGTTGTATATGTCGGGAACTGAGGAGTGCTGTCCCATGATTGGAAAGTGAAACGACCCCGCTCTGTTTCAGCCACTGGCATCACATTATTGTCACCTATGAAGTCAGTCGGAATGTGTGAATGACATCCAGCATTTTTGACTCCTCGCTGTTAAAATTTGATCACAAGATGAAAGTTCAGAATCCTGATGTCTTTCTCTTTGTGGACAATGTTTGCAGCACCAAAAGCACCAAAGTTCTTGTGCTCAAAGCCACCAAAATTATTTTTCTCTCCGAACTCCACCCTACTTTCAACCAATAGATAAAGGCATTATGCACTCTGTCAAGTTTCTGTGCAAAACAAGGTTGGTAGAACGCCTGTTGCTCGATAGGCAACAAGACTCTATAGTAGTAATTGATGCGAAGTTTGCTGTTCAGGTAATTTCAGGTGTCTGGAATGGCCTGAGAAATGAAGCTGTGTAAAATCGTTTCAGACAGGCGGGCTTTAAATGTGGTGACATGATGTAAGAGGGCCTATATATGGGTACTGTGGAAAGCTTCCTTGAAGATGAAGCTTGGGCGAGCATCCAAGAGGCTGCTGAGGTACCAGAATCTTTTGAGGAATTTGTATCTGCAGATGTGGATCTGGTGGGCTCCCGAAGACCTTACAAACTGTGCGATTCTCGTGCAAGTAAATGGCACATGTTCCGCAAAGGGTGACTACAAGGACATTTCAGAAGAAAAGGGTCAGCATGTGAGGGTGATGAGCATGTAAGAGTGCTTCAAAGGTATTAAAGCAATAAGAAGGCTTGCAAAGTGAAGTGCTTTGCCTTCAGAATTTGGGAAGGAATACACTCTGCTTTCCTGAAAAATTTCCTGTTAATGTGTGTGAATGCATTTATATCTGATGTGCAGTAAACTGATAACACAGTGCTTTTAGATCCCTTGAGTGTCTCTTGTAACGAGGTTTTACTAACGAGTTTAAGACATTGTAAAAACAGCAATAATATTGTGATTATAATGCTAGCTCATAGTGCTCAATTCAACGTTGAGAGCTTGGAAAAAAAAGTACGGTCATTCCTTGTTTCACTTGCGAGATCCTCAGTGGTTGATTCTGTGTCATTGTAGCATGACAAATTTAGTGGCAGTTTATCTTGGGTAAGTGCGTACATACGTGCAGAAGCAATGCTAGACTGTTTTTTTTTGTTTTTTGTTTTTTGACACATTCATCTAAGTTTTGGCTTGACTTGTTTTGTCACGAAATAGGTCTAATTAATGAGAGACCCTGGCCTTCAGCTTCTTTGTCTAGTACATTTTGGGATCCTAAAAACTAGTATTCTGTTTTGTCTTCCCTCTCAAGGATTTCAAGATAATAAATCTTTTAAGGGGGGACACGGGTCTTGAAGGCGGAAAAATCGCTCAAAAATCAATTTTTAGAAAGCTGAAGTATTAGAATCTACAACTATTATTCTCTGATTCCACCAAGTTTCTCACCTCTTGTGTCAATATTTGAGGCGTAATATCAATTTATAACAAGTCGGCTGGCTCATTTCAAGCTGATGTTTTCACTAAAATAGCGCATTTTCAAAAAAGTATAGCTTCCGTTCCACGGCCGCGCTCACGGCGATCTTGGTCTCTTTCGAAAGAGTGGCTTTTCGCCTTCAAATTTCGCGCTCCTGCGCGTCGTTTCGCTCATTGGTTCGATACAAACAAAAGAAAGAAAAAAAGCCACAGCACACGTTCCTATTCGTTGCTTCGGTGCATGTGACAAAAAGGGACCCTGTGATTGGCCGTTCGCGTCTCGCGTCGTCTGCTGCGCGCGTCAGGGCAGTCGGAGCCGTGCCCTTAGATGCCATCTTGCCTAGTGCTGTCAGCCTCGAACGCCTCGGAGATCTCGCAGCGATGTCTACGCCAACGAGAAAGTTTGCGATGCGTCATAAATACGGCAAAAAAAGGAAAAAGTCGTCGATCGGCAATGCTAAGAAAGGTGCTTTGGTGTTGCGAGACGCCGAAAACGAGCAGATTCCTGCGTCCAGTGACCGTGTCGACGAACCTACGGATCAGCTAGGCCTAGCGGGCCCGTCAAGCGAGCACACTTCAGACGTCGTCAGCCGCATTCGTCACGATACAACGCTTCTGACGCCTTCCGATCTGGCAAGTGAAAAGAGAAAAGCCGACGCCAAACTGCGGGAGTTGGATTCAACGGCAGCAACGAAACGTAAGACAGACTTTGCCGCCAGCGATGCCGCGATCTGCCCGCTTGATGAGACGAGCTTCGCCATGATTTGCATCGAGTCGATCAACAGCCTTCTTGACGGTGCAAAGTGTAAAACGTGTGGAGGGAGTGTTAAAATCGGCCGAGGTGATCGCGAATACGGCCTCGCTGTCAAGCTTTTCTTGACATGTGTCAACTGCGGCGACAAGGCATCGGCGTGAAGTTCGCCGCGTGTGGACGGAAAGCAAAGTGTAAATCCTTTCGCTGTGAACATTCTGGCTGCGCGCGCGATGCAAAGTACCGGCAACCGGCGGACTGCATTCAACATCTTTGCCGCGATGAATATTTCCCATCGTGGACTGCACACGAAAACGTGGCAGAGCTACGTAAAAGAAAAGCTGACGCGTGCAGCCGAGAAAGTGACCGTTGAATGCGCGGAGTCAGTCCGGAAGCTGTACGATGAACTGAACGTTGACAATCCTGGCAACGTAGCCGTGTCCTACGATGGGACTTGGATGACTCGTGGGCATTCTTCCCACATCGGAGTCGGCACTGTCATCGAGCTTTTTACGGGGCTTGTCCTAGACTACGCTGTCCTGAGCAATTTTTGCGCAGGTTGTGAGCGGGGACCGAAAGTGGACGACCCCACGTACCAAGAATGGAGAGCAAGCCACGTCTGCCAGAAAAATACTGATAGAAAGGCTGGTGAGATGGAAGTAGAAGCAGCCCTAATCCTATTTAGAAGATCGCTCCAGAAGCACAACCTCAGATATATAACGGTGCTGTCAGACGGCGACAGCCGGTCCTTCCTCGCCCTGAAAGATGACCAAGTGTATGGCTACGTTGAGGTCACCAAAGAAGATTGCATTAACCATGTTCAAAAGCGGATGGGGACAGCTCTCCGCAATCTGCTGTCAAAACAAAAAGGGTCAGGCTCGGAACCACTTGGTGGTAAAGGCAGACTAACTGGTGATCTAGTCACCAAGCTAAGTTCTTACTATGGCTGGGCACTCAAGTCCCACAGTGGCAACATAGAAGAAATAGCAAGAGCGGTGATGGCTACCTATTATCATGTGACATCAAATGATCAGGAGTCGGATCACAGCCTTTACCCAACAGGTTCAAGTTCCTGGTGTTGGCAAAATGCTGCCAGTGCCAAAGGAGAGCCAGCCCCAAGGCACCGCTACAGCCTTCCTAGTCATGCATGCAAGGCATTGCGACCAATTTATGAGCGCCTCTCTGACAAGAAGCTCCTTGAGCGATGTGCAAGGGGGAAAACCCAAAATAATAATGAGAGCCTGCACTCTCTCATATGGGCACTGGCACCAAAAGAAAGGCACGCATCCCTCTTCAGTGTTGAGGCCGCAGTTGCAGAAGCAGTCTTGAAGTTTAATATAGGGTACCAAAGGACCTCGGTAGGAATTTTGAACGAGCTGTGTTTGAATCCTGGCCAGAGAAGTGTGCGGCGTATGGTAGAAAAGGACAAGCTTCGGTCCGTTGCACCTACAAGCAAGTGCGCATCGGCAGAAAATTTGCAGCGTGCTCTGAAAAAGCTCCACAAAGGTGGTAGTGCTCAAAATGACTATGCCCCTGGGGCATATTAACAATGTCTGGTAGTTGACATGTACATATTTTTACTTTTAGTGATTAGAAATGACTTCCGTTTGTTTTTCTCATTTTCTCAAGATGTGAATTTTGGTCTCCTGTCAAGTTGGTGAATGCGATATCTCAACACCCATTGCAGATACAGCAATGATTTTTGTTTCAGCATTAAGCCAAATATGTGGAGCACACAATGTTGCAAGGAAATTTCTTTATTATTGCTTTAAAATTTTTTAAAATGGCACTTTTTGTGACCACTGTGTTTCCATGTTATGACTACTAAACTTCAATGTGCAATAAAATGAAAAATAATAATTAAATAAAAAATCTGCTTGCAACATTGTGTTCCTTATTCATTCTAGTATATAGCTATATGCTAATAAGTTTTTGTGAAGTGGTTTTTTTCCTATTGTTTTCACAGCAAGTGCACCATTGTTCTTAATTATCTTAACGCCTAATTGGTTCAGAGAAAAACTAATTATATTTTTGGAATCAGCACCAGGAACTGCACACGTGTGCCAAGTTTCATCACTTTAGTTCAAAAATTAAATAAAATGGCTTTAAGACCAGTGTCCCCCCTTAATGAGTGAACCTTGTACTTAAGTTTTGTATATTGTGCACATCAAAACCTAGCAGTGTTCTCTAGTAACAACAGTTTGCAACCATACCACCACCCTAAATTTAGTAATAGCAGTGTAAAGGTGCTTATAAATTGACCCAAATTTTGTTCAGTTAGCAACGAGTGGTTTTATTCTGTTGCATAGATGTACAGTAAAACCTCGATATTTCGAACCCTGTTAATTAGAAATACCGGATAATTCGAGGGTTTTCTGCGGTCCCATATTTTGCAATGTATATTTGACCGGATAATTCAGACCGGCGGCCTGCCCGGTTAATTCGAAAATGAGTGGTGCTATGCGGCAGTGCCCGATTCATGTTTTTCTGCAAACGCGGCGAAGCTACGTCCCTGTGGAGCCATGAGGCAAAGCCACATAGCAATGGCAATGATTTATAGGCGAAGCGCCCCAGCCGGAGCATTCTCAGCACAAAAATCTCCACGGTGCGCCCCGCGGACTGACGGTATGCACACCTGCAGAGAAGACATGCCTCACTGCAACGCAGCAGGCGTACCGTTTTTGACACGTGATATCGCCACCACTCCATTCCATGGCATCACCACCCTCTTTGCTATGTGTCAGGGACAACACGTGTTCAGTGCCGCGGCCGCTTTTTTTCCCCGTGCCTCTGACCCTGTAAGTATGCGCTACGCAGGTCCTGCCCATACCATTTTTGTGTTGTGCATGGCAGTTAAAGATCGGCTGCTGTGCCCCCCCCCCCCTTTTTTTTTTCTGGGCTGTGCAGGAGTGCTAGGCCTGTGACCTTAATGATGAGCGAAATGCAGAAGTACAAGGCTTGAGCGTGCAACAGAAGTTCTGCTTGATCCAAGAAGCAGGCAAGAACGCTTGTTCCAAGTCAGAGTTGGCTAAAAGGCACAGCGTGCCCCTCTCGACATCCACAATACCGAGCAACAAGTTGAAACTAGAGGCCTATGGCAAGACACATTCTTCGAAGCGGTCATGAGTGCTGGCTCCCTCATATCAAGATGAGGAATTTGCTCTGCTTCGCTGGCTGCAGAAAGGAAACGGGCCGCTTTCCCATTCAGTGGAACGCTACTGCGGTAGAAGGCCAATGACCTGGCTGTGCGACTTGGGCACGACGAATTCAACAGAAATGTCGAGGTTCAGCGCGAGCGAGCTCAAAACATGTTGGCAATAGACTGCCTTGAAGTAAGCACTCACGTCTGCATCTGCACCCAAAGGCTGCAAGCCTGCCGTAGTGTTAGGTGGGAGGGAAAAAACTTCCACATGCGAGAGCTTCTGAGCTGTTTGGTGCGCAGTGCAATTATCGAGCACCAATGCCACCTTCCTGCCTTCGCGCTGCATCCGCTGATCAAACTCAATCAGCCACTGACTGAAAAGTTTGTGCGTTGTCTATGCTTTCCCATTTGCGACGGTAGCGAACTGGGATCCTCGCGGCACCACGAAAAAAAGCTGGGATGCTTGAATTTTCCTATGACGAAGGCGAGACACTTGTGGCTATCATCCATATTGGCACATAAGAAAACAGTAATACACAATTTTTTTTCCTTCTCAATCTTGAGCGCGTTGTGGAGGATTGTCAATACAGTCAGTTGCGTCAGGTTGTACTTGCACACCATGTTGCACACTTTTACGCAGTCCTTGTGCTCGCATATAATGTTCAGCTTAACTTCTAGAAGTATTGCTGTTCGCTTTCTCTCGCTGGTTGTGTTGCACTTCCGGAAGGATGGTCCTCCATTGCTGTTCACAGAAAATCCAGGACCAGCAAGATTGTGGCAAAGGAAATGGCACACTAAAAAAAACCACGCTAGAAAGACGTGCACAAATGCTGCTGCATGCTTGCCACAAAATGTGTGCATACGCGAAGCAGGGATTTGGACAAAGCAATGCAGCGCACCACGGTCAACACAGCCTCTGAATGGACTGCTCCATCGTGCCGAGGCAGAGAGGACGCGAGTTCTGTGGTCTCAAGGGGGAGTGCTTGCTCAAAGTTCTCCCTCAGAACGACCGTGCCTAGCAGCACCTTTGCTCTTCCCACCTCCTCCGCAGGAGAAAGTGCACCATCCTCTCCCGGGTCTCTGTGGCATGCAAGCTTCCCCTGAGCACCTGACCGACGCATTTGCTCGACACGCTCTGCTCCGATTTCTTTTTCTTTTTTATTGTCGCTGCATCGGCATTGTCTGTGTCTCCGCGTACGTGCACGCTTTTGTGCTCGCTGCGTTTCCGCGTTGTCGTTACTTTCAGTGACACCACTGTAACAAGCGGGTTATTTTACCATAGAACACATGACAAGCCTGACGGTGCAGCGGCTGCCCATTGTTATATCCGATATATTGTTAAACCAGCATTGTTATTAGTGGGTTTGACTGTAATTAACATTTCTGACTCTGGAGAGAGCAGCAACGCTAAAGAGAGCGTTGTCGAGAATTGAAAAAAGCACACTTCGCAGTGAAGGGCACCACAGTCAAGGGTAGAAAACAGGCCAAGGACAGGATTACTGTGTTGTTGGCACGAATGTGTGGTAAACACAAGCTGTCGCTGCTTGTCGGTTAGGCGAGGGAGCCTCGCTGCTTCATGTAACGAGTGCATGAAGTAGCGCAGCTGCCGCCAAAGGATGAACTCGTTTACAAGCACAATAAGAAAGCCTGGGTGACAGGTGCAATATTTGAGGAGTATGTGTGGCAACTTGACTGCAAGTATGGGGCTGTAGGCAGGAATGCCCTATTTGTTGTGGACAATTGCCCGGCATATGGCGACGTCCCACACCTCTAGGTCATCAGGATGGTATTTCTACCTCCGAACACCACTTCGATCTCACAGCCGATTGACTGCTCAAGCGCATGCTCCTTGGCTATGACAATGGCAAAAGTACTCAGTCGACCTCCTCGGAGCCATGTGCCTCGTGGTGTATGCCTGGAAATAAGTGGAGCCCACTTTGATCACACATTGATCAGGCGGTGTTTTGCACATGCTGGATTTTCCAGCGAAAGCACCGTTGATGCCGATGCAGACTATTCATGTACGTCTGAAGAAGGAGCAGAGTATTGAGACTGCATCAATGCACTCTGCGCACAGGATGGTGAGCCTAGCGCAGTCTGCTTCTTGATGTGTTCGGTCAGTTCGAAAATCAGCTTAATTTGAAGATTTCTCGTGGTCCCAATGACTTCGAATTAGCAAGGTTTTACTGTATAAGCTTTCATACACACTAAAATCGAGAGATACTTTGGGCAACAGCACAAGTTGCGATAAAAATAACCCTTTTGATGATACTTGCAAAGTGCAATTTGTCATGTTGCCTCGATTGATGCTCAGCTCCATCAGAATAGCCTCGGTGGCACATTCTTTCCCACAAGTAAAACCCATACAGCTTTGCTGCAGCGGCCTCCACTGTAAATAGTGAGGCGTGCCTAGTCTGTCAATGTAAGTACAGTATTTATGGTCAAAGCTCAGTTAACGGTGGAATTACTGGATAACCTAAATGCAAGCAACGTTTGGCTGGTTTGGATGCGGTTTTTCGGTAGGCGTTTTGTTTCTGTAATGGAATGGAGATTCTTCATCAGTTATAGTACGCCACGGCCAGCCTTGGTGTCATTGTTATCACGTTGCACGCCTTGGTTCTGTTGCGCTAATTGCATGGGAACGTTCATGCATTCTAGTGGTCCCAATTGCTACCAAATTGAGAAAACGCCGCTTTTTAAATAAATTGGATAGTGTTCTAAGGCGATATTTTTGTCTTGTGTTACTGTGGGGAGTTGTTTCGCTCAGCGTATTTTTTGTGTTGTGGTCATATACAGCCTGGAGATCTGGGAGGGCCTGACCACTGCTGTGGGCCAGCATGACGGAGGCATCCTCATGGTGGTCGACACAGTGCACAAGGTGCTGCGTACGGAGAATGTGCTCCACCTGCTTGGGTCTCTGCAGCAGTCTACCCGTGGCAACTACAAGGACGAAGTCATGAAGGCTGTCGTTGGATCAATCGTCATGACCAGGTTTGGGATTCCCTTCGGGGCACTTTGTTACCCTGGCATTTGGTGGTGAAATAAGTTGCAAAATTGTAGCCATTAGTTGCTGAATTGTTCATTAAGGGGAGATGCGGGTCGAAAAACGCGGGTTTTTTCGAAAATGACTGATTTTTTGTTTTTACTTGTTTTGTCAAGTTTAGTATCTCTACTTTCATGAAAATAAAAGTTGCGGATCACGGGAGGAGATCAGCCAAGCCGCATTCTCCCAATCACCACAGTTGCCCTGCGTCTAAAACGCAAGCAATAATAAAAAAAAGCATGCCTACGTCGCGTTTTTCGAGCGCTGCGACTGGTTTTTAAATCACGTGGTACGAATCAAGCCTCGCCATTGGCCGCCGCGCGCGCGCATGTGGCGAAGCCCACTTGCTGGCTCCTTGCTACGTCGAGGTGCGTTTCCGAGTGACGATCGTTCGGCAACTTTATCTTCGTCATGGATGAAGCACAATTGAACCAGCGCAGTCACCGAGGAGTGAAATACCGTTCTGTTCACAAATATAGAGGACGTTGGCGAAAATCGAAAGAGAAGGCTCGACCAGTGACAACTCGACCTGTGGCAGTTAGGCCTAGTGGAACCGACGCCGATCCCTCCAGCGTTTCAGATGCCTCCGAGGAATTTGAAGCGGCGTTAGATTGTGTGAGTGCCTCGGAAAAAAAGATTGGGCATTTCTAAGGTGAGGAAATAGCCTGCGATGAGGCGTCATCTGTAGTTACTGACTTGGCAGTGGTGAACGTTCTTGTGGGCGGCGCGATTTGCCCAAGCCAGCGTTCAGGACTTCCAGTATTCGGGAACCGGCCGCAAAGCGCAGACTCGCTTCATTTCTTGAACTACTCTGTGAGAACTCTGCCTGCCCGCAATGCGTGCTTTCCACAACATACTGATTGCGGCGAGTTATGGCGTGCAGGAATGCGAGCAGAGATTGACAGCGGGAGCTCGGATGAAAGCTTCGCCATCAACGTCAAAGCTGCTGTGGCGGCCTGTTTTATAGGAATTGGATATGAGCAGCTAGTGCGATTTTCCTCAATTATTGGACTCCACAAGCCAATGCATCATAGCTTGGCACATCCAGAGAAATAACAATGCAGAAACAAATGTCCTTGAAGCTGACTGCGGAAGCGAACGCAAATCGCCGCACACTGAAGAAAAAAAGCGCATGTCTGAGTCCACTCGCAAGGGTCATGAGGGAGCGCCTTATGCTGCAGGAAGTTTCTAGTGCCAGTGGCTGCTTTATGGACAATTTTCTTCTTTTGTTCCAAAGTTTGGTCGGAATTGAAGCTCTCTTTTTGAAATAAACATGCTATTTTAAGTTCAAATGCATTTTTCTCAAAATGCAATTTTGGGCAATTTTCAGCGTTTGCCCTTCATGTTTTTGGTACTTCTGATGCTCATATCTGAATGAAATTTTGCACATATTTTCTCTGAGGTATGAGGAGTGCCATTATCTCTTTCAAGAATAAATACTGATCAAATGTTTACAAAAAAAATATAATTACCACATGGTGGTGTCTTGACAATGTAGACTTGCCAGGTTCAAATTTTTTATGTCATTAGCATACTTAATATGTACTTTATTATTAGTTTTTGGCACTCTACAGTTTATATGGATCAAAATGAGCCATCAACTGTGTGTGTTTATGGAAGTTTAGTATGGCAAAGAAGGGGGGTGTATATTTTACACACTGTCACTGAACAGAGCAAAAACTATGCAACTTACAATAAACCTAATTGCAGATTTGAAATCAGCATAAAAAACTGAATTATTAACCAGAGTTTCATAGCTCTAAGTCAAATATTAAAGAAAAAGTGTCTTCGAGTAGCATCTCCCCTTAAACATGATTGAAAAGGTTTTTTTTTTTTTTTTTTTTTTTTTTTTGTCCTTCCCACTTTTTCTGTTTCAGAAGATGCGTGCATCTTTCGCATGCGTACGAACAGTGGAATTACAAATGGTGAAATTGCACTCTGAATGGCTCGACAAACTGGGCACGTTAGATTTTCAGTCCCGGGCAGTCCCGGACTACTTGCTGACAAGAGTCCGATGTTCAATTTCTTCTTGGGCAGCCCAAAAGCTCCGCCCACCAGTACAGTTCCCGTAAAAGTAGCGCTGTGCCATCCAGCTGTATTAAGGGGGGACGAGGGTCTTAAAACTAACTTTTTTAGTTATGGCTAGAATCTCATGAAACTTTGCACGCAGATGTGGTTTTCTCTCCTGATTTCGAAAATGTAATTATAATTGAGCTGGTGGTATTAGATCAAAAGTTATCTAACAAAGTCCAGAGCATAATTAGTGAATTTCTTACGCAGCTTTAATGAACTTTCTCATTGCATTTTGTTGCTTTTAATTACATAGATTGATAGCCAAAGTCTTCCCATACTCGATGACATCCTTCGTTTTCCTCAAAAAGGCATGTCATTCTCACATATTATGGTGAGAGTAAAAGGCTGCATTATTTGAAACGAACTCATTAAGTTAATCTCAAATTGACATTTATCCATTGCCTAAACTAAAAAACTAAAAATGTCATCGGGTACTTCATTTCTCTCTGAATAAAATGGTACTGAAGTTATTTGTGTGAACTAAAAAGAAGTTATCAAAACCCTGCGTAAGACTGTAGAGATCGACCAAAAATATGAAACTGAGAAAACGGCATTTGAAGTTTGACCACATATTATAACTTGAACAATCAGTAGCCTCACTGTGATATTTCTCACCAAAAATGTCATGCTCTTCCCATTTCTAAAACTGTCTTTGGATTTTGAATATGTCAACTAAAACTGAAACTATCACCATTACCCATGGCCAAGGTAGTGTATGCCATTAGGAGATCAGCAAAATATTTTGACATGCAATATTATTTTAATGGCAATTTGAAAAAATCTCGATAGAGTGATGTAAGTGTTGGATCACCCCCTGATTGTTGGATCACCCCCTGATCTTTTCAATATGACTGCAGTGATGCTAAATTTGTCATTGTCACTCGGCGACAATGTAGAGAAAAAGCACAGTAAGGCTGAGTGCAGTGTCCAGAAACAGCACTGAGAAAAACGTATTTGCATTTTGAGACAACCTTTAACTTTTGCTACACTGCAGCTATGGTAATATAAATGGAATCGTTGTGAGGCTTTGTTCTTTATGAGGAAGGCTATATACTAAACATGTAACAGTACCCTCCCCAAATACTGGTAAAAGCTTGCCACAAAGTCTAAATATACCGCCACTAGAACCAGCGGGAGAAGCTTTATTTACAACTTCATATGCCTGTGGCAGTGCCCTTCAAGGCAAACAGATACTCAAAATTACGATAAAACGGTCTTGCAATATTAATAAACCTGCACAAATTTTAAGGCTAAAGCACAGCGGCATACTGGAATGACCTAATAAATTGGCTAATGTTGCAGAATGAAGCGTTGCTACTTTGCTGTACAGCGCATGCAGGGCCGCACGCGGAGTCCCTTGCTGGAGCTAAAGCTCGAACTTTCACACCCCTTGAGCGCAGCGACGTGATTACTTAGACAATCGAAAAGAAAAAAAAAAAGAAAAAACGAAACCGTCTGCGGAAAATGAACGCGGGCAACGGCGCGATGTCAGGCTCGCCTGTCGTCTGAAGCGACGCGATAAAAAAAAGCAACGAAGTGGTAGCGTCGGTGAGGACCATGAGTATCAGCTGAACAGTTAAATCTATCGATGCTATCTTTGATGCCTCTGATCCGGCTCGCAAACGATTATATGCCGCCGGACGTGCTGCAGCTAGGTCGAGAACACGCCTCGCGACCCTGGCAGCGCGCCGCCGCACTCGTTCTCCGACGCGCACTCGCTAGGCGCTTCTGTTTTCAATACACTCCTGATACGGCTACGTCTACCGAGCTACGTCTAAAGACCAGCACCGGCTGCGGGAACGACTGATAACGATCGTGAAAGCGCATCATAAACGAGCGAAGCAGCAGCCGCGACGAAGAACGTTAAAAACAAACAAACAAAAAAATGGCAAGTCAGTCGCGCTGGCCAATGGGAAGCACGAGACGAGGGGCTCGCTTCGCGAGCGCGCGCTCCAGCCAATCAGCGGACCGGAAACGGCTTTCGGAAAACCCGCGACGGTGGTCGTTCTGTTTGAGCGAAGTCATTTGGAGATGCCGCAAAATGCGCACAAAGAAACAAGCTTCAAAACAAGTCCAAGATGGCGGCGGCCAGCCGGCTGCTTCACCCGCGGCGCGCGCGGGAAGTTCGAACAATTTTCACCCCTTTTTTTTGGCCATTTCGAGGCTCCCGTGGCGTTTTAAAAGTTGATTTTACCGTATTTCCCGATCGAATTCAGTGTTGATATTTTGAAGGCTAGTGCTCAAAGGTACAGACATTCCGAAAATGCATTTTTCTCAAAATCAATTTTTCGCCCATTTTTTACCAGTTTAAGACCCGCGTCCCCCCTTAAGTTAGACAGTGTGCAATTATGTTTCGTGTTCCTGCAGACGACGGTATTGTGCATTAAACCGCGACACAAGCTCTGTAACTGATTTCTAAGCAAGCGTGAGATTTCCCAATCTTGAGTCTTCACTTTCTTGTCTTAATTTCACTACACGCAGACGTATAAGGAGCCCCGAGGCCTGAAAGCATCGCAAGCAAAGTGTTGTGTGCCGGAGCAGCTAACGCTTTTTACAAGTGCTTCTGCAAATGCTTTCGTCTGCTTTTGAGCACAGTTAACTGGGCGAGCCCTAGAACTTCGCGAACATCAACGGCAAGCAGATCTTGTCAAATGCGTTGCATTTAGGCATTTTGCGCTGTGTTCGTGAATAGCTGCAACTGATTACAAGTCTCTATTATCTGTCTTTGGTATTACACTCGCGTCGGGAGATAAACGCGCTCGCAACTGCAAAAGAAACTGCGCATTGTGGTTGACTGATGGTGGGAGCATGCAAGGTTATGTTACCAAAACGCTACTTCTGTCAAAGTGGAAGCAAAGACCTGTCGGCGGGTATTCTGGGACGGGAAAATCGAATGTACCCACTGAATGTAGCAGAGAAGTTGCGAGCTCAATTCGCTGCAAGTTTACGCCCTACCAATAGCTAACAGCAACCCTGCTCATTCTTTTTAATGTGTATACTGCTTTCCCTCCTTCCTTTTGTTTTTTGAGATGACCAAATAAAGTTTCAGGGTAGACACATGGCACATACATTTGAATAACTGCAAAGTTTCATGGAGTTGCGAACACTGGTACTCAAGTTACAGAAGTATATCAGAATGGTTCACATAGGTTCCTTGTGACATGCCTGGAGAACTTGCAGGATGTGTTGGCGCAGTAAAATTCATTATGAAGGTTCCTGAATAGGTACCTTTTTTTTTTTTTTTTCCTTGCTAAACAATTTTGGCACAGCATTGAGTTTATTGCCACTAATTGGACTTGCATTAGCCTAATGTTGATTATTATAAATTCCAGACTCAATATTTTGAAAAAATTAGCTTGCCTTGCCCTCCGAAATTTATTCAGGCTTGTAATAAAAAAGAACAGGTGGCACTCAGATTAGCGGTTCCAGAGATACTGCTGGAAAAAACAGCCATACCAGGAAAAAAATTCATTCTGGGAAAATGGCCCTTGAAGTTTGCAACAACATTTGCAGGTCTAAAGTTTCTTTTTTACAGCAGCATGTTGTGCCTCTGCCTCCTCGATCTCCTCAGGAGTCTGAAAGGTTACTTTCATGCGTACAGTGGACGACGCAGATGATGCGTTATTGCTTGCGATGACAGACTCTATACGGGAGGTTAGGGTCGTTGAGGTTGGTGCAGTCGGGACACCAGGCACGCTTCAAACGTAGTCTTCTTGCATTGATGCGAAAGATACGTAGTCAGTGCTGCCTCTGCATAGCAGAGGCAGCACGACTGGAAGCGTCGCCACGACCGTTGGCAACGCGCTTCGCTAATTTCGCCATGCGGACGGCATTCACAGAACGACGCCGTGCAATGAACACTGTTTTGAACTTCTTAGCGTGCATCGTGACAGACCGTGCGAAGGTCCACAAGGTGCACAAAACCGTTCAAAACACGCCACAAATCTAACGACTGACAATGACTGCGATCTCAAAAATGGCGAGAAAAGAAATCACCAGCACAGTAGGCCAGTAAGCAGCCGGAGCAGACGACGCGCCGGGGAGAGATCATTGTACCCAGAAATGTGGCACAGTGTGTTTGTTGCGCCATATTTTTGGTACTATGCAGCACCAACTTGCCCCTCAAGCTGTTATCTTAAGAGACCATTGTGTCAGCGCGCGCAGCAGCAGCCAATAGCAGTTGCGCGATCCCCCGCATTCTTGAGGAGCCTGCGCTTCGTCCAATCACAGCCCGAATTTGAGACTTGGGAAGCTTAACAATCCCTTCGAGGCCCCCAATCACAAGTGAGCCATACTTCTGCTACGTCGCGGACGCCACCGGCGAAAGCAACATGGAAAAGGGGCAATCTGACAAGGAAAACAAAACCAAAATGGCGGTGCTCGGTTCAGCGGCAGAGTTTGGGTACTTTTGTCGTTCGCTTGCTGGTCGGGGGCTGCCGCGACCAGTTGTATGTTTAATTTGAAGCAGTTGCACAATGAATTAGGCACTCATAATTATAGAAAAGGTAGTTTATAACACATACAGCCGATATATACTTTTTTTTAAAATCAACTTCACGATTTCTGACTTTCGCGCCCCCCTTAGTCTGTCCTCCTGTAATCCCAAGTTTCAGCTTGCAAAATATGAAAACAAGATTTAAATGCGAAGTCAGCTAAAAACAAGTCTGAGTGACTGGCAGTGAGCGAAAAAATTGAAGTGTTACCAAATTGTGGCTATCTTCGAGCCTCCATCACTCAGAAGAGCAGCGCCGATCGCCATTGTGGCTAGGGCTAGGGTAGGGCTCATAATACAAACATTTGAAGAACTGCCAAGTTTCATGGAGCTGGGCTCATGGGTTCTGAAATTAGAGGAGTGGTTTTCATAGGTCCCTTGGGGCAGGCCTGGAGAATTTGCAAAACGTGCTGGCACTACAAAATTCGTTACGGTCATTCCTGGATAGTTACCCCTGACAAGACAATTCTCCTTTTCCAAATTTTCTTGCTGAAAAATTTGTGTACGCTGGTTATTAAGTTACAGAAGTATATAATATGGGTCACATGGGTCCAGGCCTGTAGAATTTGCGGAATGTGTTGGCATTGCGAAATTCATTGATGTAATTTCTGAATAGGTATCGCGGGGCAAGACTAGGGCCTTTTCTTTTTACTATTTCCTTGTTTTCTAAGTTTCACTGTAACAGATGCTAGGACGCTGCAGGCGTCGATGCAGTGGTCGTCGGCGTGCCTCGCCATGAGGACGGCGTTCGGTTCCGTGTATTGAACGCGTGACGAATCTCGAGGCATCGTGAGCGACCACGCAACATTTAACACGTTGCTCGAAACTGTTCAGAGGGCACGATGAGAGACCGCAAAATCCGGCGATCGCAAAAATGACGAAAGGCGAACAGAATGCGCGAAGTACAAGGACTGCAAAGAGCCGGAGCAGACGACGCAGGGAGGTAGCCGGAGGAGACCAACGCGTCAGCGGGCACAGCAGCCAATAGCAGTCGCCCGATCCCCCACGCTCTCGCGAAGCGTGCATTTTGCCTAATCGCAGCTTTGAATTCAAGCACGGGAAACTCGAAAGCTGCCGCGAGGCTCCCAATCGGAAGCAAGCCACGCCTCGACCGTGCCACCGTCGAGGTTGGCAGAAGAAAGCGCAAGAATTAACAAACAAAACAAGACCGAGATGGTGGCGCTTAGTTCGGCGGGAGAGGAATGGCGCGCGCAGTTTGGGAATTTTTGGCGCTTGCTCGCTGTTCCGCGGCTGCCGCCACTTGTTATATAATTAATTTAGAGTATTTCTACGATGAGTTGGGCATTGATAATTACAGAAAGGGTAGTTTATAAGACATACTACCCGAATATATAGCCTTCCAAAAATCTGTTTCGCAATTTTTCTATTTTCAAAGGTCGTGTCCCCCATAAATCATGTGACGCGAAAGCGAGACCACCACTGGCTGCGCCTGTGCATTGAACCCATCCCAGCATGCCCTGAAAGCACAGATCCTGCCAGCAGTGAAGGCTGCGAAGTTATTTTACATAGAATTTAACGATCTGTGGCTTGTAATGAACTACTCTTTAAAAAAGGAGTTCAGTTCCTATAAGGTATGCAAATTTCAGCCTCCGAACTTCATTGTTAAAAAAATTTTCGGCGCCCGCCTACCTTCAAATCAGAAACTTCTCCTAGGCACTTCAATTCACGCAAGACTCAATCCCCAAATTTTCTTTAGCCACTTTATTGTAATTGATTAGTGGACTCTCTTCCAAAGGGGAATCTAATGCTCGCATAATTGTTTGTGCAGGTACAACAACAAGACGTATCGTGTGGACGACATTGACTGGTCTAAGAACCCACAGCAGACGTTTGACACCAAGGAGGGCCCCATCACCTACTTGAAGTACTACAAAGATGTAAGTTCTGTTGGTTTATGTTCCAGTACCTGTGAGGAGTTTGGTGTGCAGTGGTAAACAGAATTGGTTGTAATTCTTGAAGGAGAATAGATTTCAATGCATTCATTGATTTCTAAACCAATGCATGGTGCAGTCAGTCTGGTAACCAAACCCAATTTTGTTTGACGATGGGCTTCATTAATGACGCTTTGTGCCCTCTCTTTCATGCTCTTGTTTTGGAACCGCATTTGTTGGCTGCTTTAGGAGGCTTTTTGTGGTTTTCGATTGGTAGTGCACATTGGCGGCGATATGTGCAACCACTTCTCAGTTTCATGTCTGACCACTTGTGCGCAGCACTACAACAAGGACATTCGGGACATGAACCAGCCACTGCTCGTGTGCCGTCCCAGAGAGAGGGACATACGGGTGGGCCGCACTGACAACCTCTACCTCATTCCCGAGCTGTGCTTCCTCACAGGTGAGCGGTCTAGTTACAGTTTCAAACTGAAAGCGGGTGTTCCTATGTGCAATGCGCGTGCTGCACGAATTCGTTCAATAGTTTTCCGTAAATCATTCTTTCTAGTAGCCGGGGGCTCCTGCTAATTGCAGCATGCAGGCAAACCTGCTTCTAGTGAAACTAAAGAAAGACTGAGATTTTTCGTTGCATCCAGGTTTTCGTTGTGTGAAATATTAGTGTCGTCTGATGCGTATTTATTGAGGTATTAGCTATCAGAGTCAGTAATGGGATTGTTCTGGCTCATAAGGGTGCCCCCGGGATCACGAATTTCAATGTCGCGCGCAGCAAATTTATTTTAAGACTCACTTCCCCCCTTAAATATAGACATGTAGCATAAAAAATGTGCGTAGCAAACATTATTTATTTTTTGATGAAGCAGCTGCTGCGAACGTAGTTTCTTGCGTAGTGAAAATTACGAGCCTAATCATGTTCTGTTATATTTTGGTGGCTCTAGTGAATCCTCCATGAACTCATACGACAGCCGCAGTGGGTAGTGAAACATCAATAGAATTCAGTCTTATTTTATATACAGTTGTTTCGACATTATCCTTGTTGTGTATGCAGAGACATAAAATAGCCCCTGAGTATTGAAAATCAGTTCGAACTTGGCTTCTTCAAGCGTTGAATTTAGCACGGGTTCTGCCATTCAGTAGCCGAATTTCCTGCAAATAAGAAAGGCTTATGGGAAAACTAAATAGCCAAGAGTAACTAACAAACACCGTGCAAAATGTCAGTGCTAATTATTCAGTTCACTGCTAGAATCTCATTTCTGAAAGCAATAAGAGTTGCTTTTATTTAGTACTGTTTGTTTATTAGAAGAGCTTGATGGTGTGATCTTGTAATGAGCAGATGGGTTCATTTGATCGAGGTACTTTCCTGACTTGCCGTTGTGAATGATTTATTCTTGGTGTGTGCTTTTCCTGCCTGGTGAAAAAGGGCTCACTGACGACATCCGCTCCAACTTCACCATCATGAAGGACTTGGCCAGTGAAATGAAGCTGGACCCCGTAAAGCGTGTTGTCAACTTGCAGGAGTTTATGAAGAACATGACCAGGTTTGTGCAGCTTTAGCCTGTGGCTGAATCATTGATGCAATGGTTTTGTGCACAGTAAATTACAATCTCCAATATACTCCAATTGCCATTGCAATGTGCTGTCTCCAACTGAATATTAGGACGACATACCACAAATATTGGAAGCGGCCTTATTTTTGGCATTGCTGTTCAAAGCAGCGATTGCAAGATGCACATGCTTTTTGCGGTGCGTGCGAAAATGCCAGCCTCCTTTCAGTGCGGTCTTGGTATCAGTTCTCGCAAACTGGAAATTGGGAAGTAATGCATTTTGACCGCCACAGTAGAGGATGTGCTTATTGTATGACCATTATGTGATTCTCTGGAAGTTGTAAAATTTTTAGTCGTATTTTCCGGTGTATAAGACACTTTTTTTTTTTTTTCTTTCCTGGCGAAATTTTCTGTAGTGTGTCCTATACAACAGTGTGTCTTATGTGCGGTGGTTTTTTTTTTTTTTTTTTCTCTCGCAATGTTTATAGGCAAACTTTGTCGGGAAACGGCAGCGACACCTGCTATTACAATATTTACAGTCTCTGTAGTGTTCTAGAATTGTACAGCAGTCTCGTTGGCAGAATGGTAAAAGATGGTGACGTCCAAGCAGACTCCTTTCCAGTTACGATTTACAACATTGTTTAGCGGCTATTGCATATGTTTTCTCATTCCTGCACATGCTTTGCCGCGTTCATCACAGCGCTCGCGCGCAGCGCCGATGAGCGTAAAGAGGACGCCTGAGCGCTGTCGTGAGAAATCGGCGGCCGTACCAAGGTGAAGCCTTTCACTGCTTTGAGTAATAAGAAAGCGTCACTGCTCTCACTGAGCGAGAGTATTTTCACGCATAAGTCTTGCCTCTATTTTTTTCTATCATTCTCACGTGCACATACCATATTTACTCGTAGGTTGGCCACGATTCTAAGCAGAGACCAGAAAGTAAAGTCCGCAGAAAAAAGTACAAAAAAAAAAAAGCACTGCAATTGTAGGCTGACCAAAAAAACTGCGAACATAAAGTACAGCGCGCAAATGACATTTATTTACATCATCCTGCTCAGTCGTCATCGCTGAGTTCCTTATCTGAGTAGAGTGTATGTAGTCTTCAGTGCCATCAAGTGCATTGGAAATGCAGCACTTGTGGAATGCGCACACAACCAGGCTTTCTGGGATATCATCCCAGGCTGCAGAAATCCAACTGGCCATGGCTCCCAGCGATGCGCGCTTTACACGACCTGTTGGTGTAAGCTCGCACTGTTCACCAAGGAAGTCCACGTAGTATTTGCGCAGCCGATCTGTGAAAGCCTTGTTGAAGCATACAGTCGCCGACCGTTTTTTCGGACTTGAAGGGACCCGAAAAATGGTCCGAATAATCGAACAGTCCGAAAAATCCGTGAAGCACAAAAAATCACTTTATTCAGAGGAAATCGGCTTAAAAAAGTCGCCGATTTTACCTTGCGGCAAATTTCTTTTGCTGGCGGCGATTTGCGCTTGTATTTGCGCCAAAGTTGTCGTTTCGCTGTACACGCTAGACAGCAAGTTCACAGCGTTCGTAATTTGTGCAAGCGATGGCTGTGGTAGTCAAACACGCAAAAATGAGGCACTTTTCGTTCAGAGCGGTGGAACCGCCGGACGCAATCACAGAACGGCCAAAGGATTGACGTCGCGCCACTCGGTTGACGCGGTCGGAGAAACTCGTGTGACAACACGGCGGACGTATGAGACAAAGCACAAAGAGATAGCTGCCCGCGTCAGCGTTGGCGACAAAAGCAGGTTGACGGCGATGACAATCCGACTGCCACCTCGAAGTGGCAGAGATTGCAGGGGCCTCTCCTGGCAAAAATGGGGCACCGAAACCATGTCAAGCCAATCCAACTGCAGAGCCAATCCACCTCAATCCAAGATGGCGCTTGTTGCGCCGGCGAAAAGCCAATAAGATGGCAGATTTTGGCCTGCAGGGGACTGAAATTAGTCCGAAAAATCGAACTTTTGGACTTTTAAAGTCCGAAATATTCGTCGCGAATATGTATGCGCTTCTATGGGATGACTGACGGTGCCTCACTGAAGTCCGAATTATTGGAGTCCGAATTACCCGTCGGCTACTGTACATCTAGAGGCTGTAACTGGCCTGTCATGCCGCCAGGTATGATAGCGACGTCGGTACCAGCTTTGGCAAGTGCAGCTTTTACGCCGTCAGTTAAGTGGCCATGGTAGGAGCCTAGGACGAGGAGTGAATGTTTGGCCAAGCCCTCCCAAACTATTCTTATCCACTTCTCAACCATTTCACTCGTCATCCATCCATTTTAATTAGTGCGGACAGTCACATTCCTAGGAAACATTTGCAGAGCTGGAAGAGTTTTCCGTTTGAAAATTACATAGGCTGGGCAGCTTGTGGCCATCCACCGTGCAGCACAGCATCACCACATCACGGGCAATTGGTCAGCGTTTCCCATTTGCCCTAGGGCATAACTGTTCTCCATCCTCTTTTTTATAATCAATCGCTGAAACAAACTCTGCTTCTCTTCAATGTCGCTCGGCAGCTTTTGACAGATAGACGTGCGACGTCTGAGGCTGAAGCCTAAGTGCTTAATGAACTTTTGCAACCAGCCCCGGCTGGCTTTGAACTGGTCCTGTGGAATACCTCGCACTCTTGCCAGCTCTCTTGCTTTGGCTTGTAGCACTTCCGTGGTCACTGGAAGTGCCGCAGCTCTCTGCAACTTGACGAACTCGGCCAGTGCCGACTCCACTTCGGGATGGCGGCCTTTCTTCAGTCCTGTGAAAGCCATTCTCATTGCGGCGCAATCAAAAATTTCATCACGCTGCTTCCTCCAATGGCGAACATTCTTTTCGTCCACGCCAAAGTTCCGCTCGGCTTGAAGATTTGATGATTCTTCTGCAGCGAGTATAACTTTTCGCTTGAAGGCGGCGCTATAGTGACACCGCCTGCTTGGTGCCATGGTGTCGGTGAAAAAAACAGCACACATAAAAACTCCCGGAACACACTCAGGATACCACATGAACACACGAGAAGACAAGGCCAAAATGGCAGCCAGTGTTTGCGTGTGCCTTGGCCGGCTACGGCTCGTCTTTTATTTTATTTTTTTTTATTTATCTGGCCTTCTGTGAGGGCACCACCTGCGTGCTACTTTTTTCCCCTATTTTATGATTATGAGACCCCGAGACAAAATCCTCTTAAGGGGGGACACGGGTCTTGCGGACCAAAAAATCGCGAAAAAATCACTTTTTAGAAAATGTGATTTGCGAAATCAGTAGCTCTTTATCTACCTATCTGCTAAGTTTTTCATCTCTAGGGTCGGTATTTTAGTCACAATGCCAATTTATATAATCGATGTCGCCCAAATTTGGGCCGAAAACGACCCCCGAAACAACCATTTTCCGCGAGGCGTAGCTCCCATTTTGTGCGCGGCACCGTAGCCATCTTGGTCTCATTCGAAAGAGCCGCCTTTCGTCTTCAAATTGCCGCCTCTGCTGTTTACATTCGCCCATTGGTCGCATAAAAAATAGCAAAAAAAGAAAACGTGGCATTTGCAATCCCATTGGCTTTCGGGGTGCACGTGACGATAAGGCGTCCCCGCATTGGTGGAGCTGGCTGACGGCGTCTGCTCGGCGCGCCCGAGCCGCGGGGAGACGGCGGAGACGTGACGCCGGCCGCGCTTGGTTCCGAACCGCGAGGTGCGTTCATGGCAAGAATTTGTGAAAAAAGTAAAAAAAAATAGTTGAATAATCATCTCAAGTGATGCCCTGCCCCGGCTGTGCGCGCTCAGGCCGACGGAAATCGTGCGCCGAACGATCGTGTGTACGAGCCTGAAGTAGGCCTAGCGTGTTCCCCAGCACGGGGGACTGCTACTGCCAGCGGTCGCACCCGCCGCGACAGTGATAACGCTGGCCGCAGATGAGCAGAAAGATAAGCTCAAAACAGGAAGAGCTTGAACTCGCGCCAACTCCAGCAACGAAGCGGTAGACGGATTGTGTTCGTAACGATGACGGCAGCGCGGCGGACAGTCCGCTTGGCGATGCGGAGTTCACGATCGTCAGATCTAAACAGTTTGCCGAGATTGGCGAAGCGTAAAACATACGGCGGCGATATTGGCATTTAAAAAAGTGAACGGGGATAAGGAATCGCCGTCAAACTTATTCTCCAATGCGTAAACTGCGGGACACGTCGTCTTCGTAGAGCTCGCCGCGCGTTTGCGCCGATCGGACCTCGTTCATAGTCCTTAGGGAATTCACTTGCTTCCAGTGCAATGCAGAGCACCGGGAAGCAGCAAACAGCTCCAAATTACATTTCTTTTCCGCAATAAACGTTCCTCACCACGGTCTTGATGCGAGGACGTAGCAAAACGACGTACGTAAAAAAAAAAAAAAAAAAAAAAGAAGAAAAAGTGACAACTGAATGTGCTGCAACTGCAAATCAAAATGAAAGAGGCGACACTTGGACGTTGGAAAGCAAAGAGACTACATTCCTGGAGGTTTATAGCCATTTTAAATTGTAAACGTGTGCATTGCACCAGTGAATGTCTGAGAGCAGAGAGGAAGCGTGCTTCCTCTGCTGCTTTTCAGATCAGACTGCAGCAAAACGAAAGCAGAAGGGCAAACCCAATGCAGATTACTGTCCAGGAGCCTTCTAGGCCACAGTGGCCTGCATTTCTACAGTTTTTGTTTGATTAAATTAGTGTTTGACATTGCAATTCGTTTTTTCCATTTTTCTCAAAATGAAAATTTTGCCTACCCTTCTATTTTGCGGGTGGCATTGTGGCTCTCCTACTCCTTAGATTGTAATGATTTTTATTTTTACTGGCTCGTGAGTGTTAAAGGAACACAATAAAGCTATTATACAAGGTCTCAACTGCATGAAAAATTTTTAAACATACGAAGATGTAGAAAGGGGGTGGTTGCACTTGTGAAGCTGAAACTTAAAACTTCCATAACTTTGGCTTGTAGTAAGGCAGGAGCACAAAACTTGTTTTATTGCGTTCCTTAGACATTCAAGAACAGATCCATGTGCATTTTAGCAATTTCCCTTCAGTAGATATTTTTACAAGCTTCCCGCAAGTCTGGAACAGCAAAGTTGCTGTAACTACTCAGCAAATTTATGTAGAAGAAAACTAACAACATATTTGAAACCAGCACAAGAATTTACATAAACCCTGCAAATTTCATACTGACAGGACAAATATTAAGAAAATTTTGCTCAAGACCCATGTCCCCCCTTAAGCCGACCCCAGAGTTTCCTATCTTTTTTTTTTTAACTATCGGCCTAGATTCGAATAAATACGGTAACTAATTTTCTTTCAGGCACAAAGCATGCGATGGTCGAGCAAGCATGTATAGTGAAGTCCTATTGCCCTAACCTGAGTAAATTGAAGTGCGTCGTGTGCAAGGGTGTGTCTATATGCACCAATTTTTTGTTGAAGGCCTCTAATGATGAGCGGTGCGTCTTATATACCAGAAAATATGGTATAGTTAAATGTGCTGTCATGGAACTTTCACTTAGGGGCTGCTCTCACTTTGTGCTGCATTTTTCTTTTTCCCAGAAATCCACAGGTCACAAAGGAGATGGACCAATGGGGGTTGAAGTTTTCTGAAAAGCTGGTTGAGATCTCTGGTCGTCAAGTGCAGCCAGAGAGAGTGATTCATGGAAACAACATCAGGGTAAGTTATTTCGTCACCATACTTGGCCTATTGAGTGGGAAGTGTTTGCCATGAGTACACTTATCAAGTTTATATGCCAAATTATGTATAAGCGTGAGAACTTTTAATATAAAAAGGAAAAAAAAAAACACCTTTGTGTTTTCTACTGTGCAGCATTGGAAAGAAATCTTCAAAGGAGGTTTTCTGCTGCCCATTTTGTTTTGCAGTCACCCGTGAACTCGTCGACGGCAGACTTCTCGCGGGAGATGCGGGACAAAACTATGTTCAAGGCTATCCAGATCCGATCATGGGTGGTTGTGTGCACCCGCCGTGACATGCAGAATGCGCAGGACTTTGTGCGTGAGCTCATGTGTGTGGGACCACCAATGGGAGTGACCCTGCAGCAGCCGCAGGTGTACGTATTCGAGCTTGGCTTTTATTCTCTCTGAGTCCGGCTAGTTTCTTTTCCTGCCAGCCTCTTTTCTGTTCCTGTAATCAGGGTCGAAATATAGCATTCGCTTTTGAACATTGTACATTGTTTGAATCTTGCTTTCGGTATCAGGATTGCTCTGGATGATGACCGTGTGGGCAGCTACATAAACGGCCTCAAGAACATCCCTCGGGAGACTGAGATGCTCATGGCGGTGTTCCCCAACAACCGGAAGGACCGTTACGATGGACTCAAGAAGGTTGCCTGTGTTGACATGGGACGTGAGTTTTGCTGCTACTGCTCGCTGTTTCTTGTTGGAGTGTGTGTGCGCGTCAGTAGGCTCATTGCACTCGTATTCTGTTGCACAGTGCACACCCAGGTGATGCTGGGCAGGACCATCAGCAACAAGAAGAACCTGAAGTCTGTGGCAACAAAGGTGGCCATCCAGATGAACTGCAAGTTGGGTGGAGAAGCTTGGGCTGTTGAGATCCCGGTATGCCCTGGCTGCTGTTCAGCAGCTTTGTTTCTGATCTTTTTGAATGTCTTCATCCTTGCTGACAAAGAATGCCAGGCTGGGTAGTTGTCCTTGAGGGGGTAATAATCTTGCTATTAATCTTCAAGTTCACCAATTCTCTTCGTCCTAAAGTCGGTAGTTTCAGCATAATATTTAGTTTAGATTGCCGCGTGGTCAGAATTTGCGCCGCGGTAGCTGAAAAAAACTGGCACATTTTTAATTGCGCAGAAATTCCTTTCTACCGTACCAATCTTATCCATGTTGGGCTGCCACGAAGTGCAAAGTGTGTGGTGGGAATGCACAGGTTTCAAGAGGCGATCACGAGTGCAGTCTAGCGGTGAAATTTTCCTTGTGCATTAACTGCGGAGACATTTCGTCGGGAAGTTCATTGCGCATGTGAGGCAGTCAAAAGATAAATCCATTTGCTGTGAACATTTTTCTGCACGAGCTATGCAAACTATGGGGAATAGGGAAGCTGTGCTGGGAATGGGCAACACTAAATACTGAGTGAGCTCAGTATGAACCCAGGCCTCCATAACGTCTGAAGGATGGCTGATAAGAACTGACGTCAAAGAGCAGAGTCTGTACGCAAGCGTGCCTCGGGTGAAAAAGTATCATTCAGGCGAGAACAAGCAGTCAGACTATATGCCTGGTGCGTGTTAGCCCACAGGATACCTAAATATGTATTGCTATCTTTGAATTAATTATGCCTAGCTTTTCATTTCGCAAATTTTGTCTACCCGGCGATATATACATATATATATACAGTAAAAGCTCGTTAATTCAAATTCCACGGGGCCGCCAGGCCAGTTCGAATTAACCAAAATTCGAACTAATGAAAGTGAGCAAAAATGAAGGCGTTTGATGCCCGGAGGGCACGAAAAACATTTATTTAGCAAAAAAGTCTTATCATCTTCTGCTTCTTCTCTCTGAGGGCTACCGTACTCACTCGGTCTTCTAGCATGCGAATGCGACGCAGGGAGTCTTCTTCCCCCTCTTCAAAGCTGAAGAAAAGGCGCGCGACATTCAGCGCTCCCATAACTTTTGCCGCGGATGGACGCACGGGCTCTTGCTCCTCGTCGTCGTCCTCGTCTTCTGCCTCTTCTGGGACAGACTGCTCCCCAACAATTTCAGCGACAATGTCCTCATCACTTAGGGCACCGCACACTGCTGCATCGCTGTCTACTCCAACGTAATCATCAAAACTGACGTCCTGCAGCACAGCACGCACAGCCGCAGGCAGAGGCTCCGGACTCCCATCGTCGCCACTTTCTTTCATACTTCCGGCAGCAAAGCCACAGTGGTGGAAGCAGTTTGCAATTGTGGACGGCGTGACCTGCTCCCATGCACGCACCAACATGTGCATTGCTGTGAGCAATGTGATGGTGCTGGTCTTCTGGTTTCCAGTGCACAAAGTCATGCGCTCGATCATGTGGCGCCTATAGAAACATTTGATGTTTCTGATCACCCCCTGATCCATCGGCTGCAAGGCCGCAGTCGTGTTGGCGGGCAAAAAGACGAGCCTTGTGGCTTTCAGCTCGGCGTCGACTTTGTGCGCCGAGCAGTTATCCACAATGAGGAGAACTTGACGCTTCCCTAGCTCCATCCTCCGATCGAATTTCAAGAGCCATTTTTTAAACAATTCGCCCGTCATCCACGCCTTGCTGTTGGCAGAGTATTCCGTCGGCAGCGTCCTAATGTTCTTGAAACATCTAGGCTTATGTGCCTTGCCGACAACAAAAAGAGGGACCTTCTCCGTCCCGGTCATATTAGCGGCGACCAGAACAGTAATCCGCTCTTTGCTTCGCTTGCCGCCAGCGCAGCTGTCCCCTTTAAATGTTACTGTTCTGTCGGGCTGGAGCTTATAAAACAAAGCCGTCTCATCAGCATTGAATATATCATGTGCCGAGTAGCTTTCTAAGTACTGCTGCAGAGCACCGCTTCGCCACATGGCACAAGTTTCTGCATCCACTTCTTTGGCTTCTCCAGACAACACCCGGAAGACAAGATTATGTCTGTCTCTAAAGCGGTGAAACCATCCTTCGGAGGCGACAAAATCTTCCACATTCAAGCGCAGGGCGAAATCGTCCGCCTTCGCCATGATAATTGGGCCGCTCAGTGGAATGTCAGCGCTTCTCATTTCTTTCACCCACGTGATCACAGCGGTCTCAATTTCCGGATACTTGGCTAACCGAAGCCTTTTTCTGTTGCTGGCGAAATCTTCGGCTTCATAGACATCCTCGATGGCCTTCCTATTTCGGACGTACGTCGACAACGTGCTTGGTGGAATCCCGTGCTTTTTCGCGATTTCCACTTTGCTGGCCTTCCGTTCATCCACCTCGCGTAAAATAGCCACTTTCTCCTTCACCGTCTTGGCACAGTATTTCCCACGCGAACACATCTCGCGGACACAAGCTCACAACAAGCGGCGTGCAAAACGAGGGCTCACGAAATGCAACACGAAACCGTGGTCGATAACACTAAAACGTCGTTCCTCGAAGGAGTCACGGCAGGAAAGACTGTTTAGTACTTGTTCCAGCACCCTAGCGGCGCCCCGATGGTTGTGCCATCTATCGTTCTGCCGTGAAAGCTTCCAACGATGGTTTTTAACAGCGCCGCTTGGCGGCACGCAGTTCGAATTATGGGTGGCGGCACCAATTTTTGAGTGAATTAACGAGCTGTTACGCGCATAGACTTCTATGCACTGCGGACCGGACCACGATGACTATTTCGAATTATCCAAAATTTCGAATTAACGAGTTGTGAATTAACGAGCTTTCACTGTATATATATATATATATATATATATTTTTTTTTAGGGTCAAGTGGAAAAACTGCTTCGATCATTGCACTCTTTCATCCTTCTACTATACTGCTGTGCATTAAAAATGAATTATTAGCATGCCAGTTTTTTCTCATGAAGGTACTACAGTGGACTCCTCTTAAATGGAACTTGAAGGGGATTCAGAAAGTGTTCCATTTATCAGAAGTTTCATTTAAGCAAAGTACACATATTTCGTGATGCAAAACTTTATTCAAATTGTTCCAAGCCTTACTGTTGTGGGTGCAAAGAAAAAAATGAATCGATCTTAGTTTGCTTAACATTTTTCAATTGCTTTTTAACGAAGTAAGTGTGCATACTCGACGAGCTTGGCAGAAATTCCACACACCCCTCATGTTCAAAGTAGTGTTGCAGAAGTGCAACAGCATTTTTAGCTGCACTATCTGGCACTGCACTTAGCTCAGGGTCCTCACACTCGTCACTGGAGGAGGAGGACTGGTCGTCGGCTTGCACCTCGGCAATCATTTCTTGAAGACTTTCCTCACGACAGGTGCGCACGTGGGCATCCACAGCCTCATAGTCCTGTCGCGAAAAAGGAGCACAGGGCACTACCTGCCTGAATATAGTGTCGGCTTCTACAGCTTCTGTATCGGTAGCACTAGCCTCTTCATGAGGTAATGGTTCATGAGCTTTGAAGCCTGCATGGTGGAAGCACCTCTGCACTGTTGTCGCCTGCACTTGTTCCCAGGCACGGACCAAGATATGTATCGCCGACAGCAAAATGCTGTAGTCTGCACAGCATTTGCTGTATAGTCTGCACTGTCTGCACAAAGCAGCATGCGGTGGAGCAGCTGGCGGCGGTAATGCACCTTGATATTCGGTATCACCCCCTGATCCATAGGTTGTACCAATGCAGTTGCATTGGCAGGCAGAAACTCGAGGCTGATGGACTTCAGTCCTTCCACTTGGCCATGGGCAGGGCAATTATCGACAATGAAAACAACTTTCCTGCCCTGCTTAGTAAACCTTGCATCTTCCTCTTGCAGCCAGTTCTCAAATATTGCCATTGTCATTCACGCTTTACTATTGGCAGTGTACGTCACAGGAAGACTTCGCGTTCTTTTGAAGCAACGTGGGTGCTTTGCCTTCCCGACTACCAGCAGTTTGTTTTTCGTCCCCTGCCATGTTCGCGCCCACGAGCACAGTAATGCGCTCCTTACTGCGCTTCCCACCAGTGCAGGCTTCGCCTTTGTAGGCCAGTGTCTTAGATGGAAGTGCTTTATAGAAAAGGCCCATCTCATCAATGTTGAACACGTCTCGTGGTTCATAGCTGCTTAAAATATCCTGCAGTGGCCCCTGTTGCAAGTCGGCACACAAGTCTTTGTCCACGGAAGCACTTTCACCGGAGATTGTCTTGAAGACTAGGCCATGGCGTTTTTTAAAACGGCTGAGCCATCCATCGCTGGCGCTGAAGTTGTCGGCTCCTAGTTGCAAGGCTATCTTTCGCGCCTTTTGCTCCAGAATGGGACCGCTTATCGGAAAATTAGCGCTACGCGCACGCTTAAATCATAAAAAGAGAACCTTTTCTAATTCCACATGCGGTGTTGTCCTCATCCGCATTCGGCTTGAAGCAAAAGTCCCAGTCTTCACAGCTCCTTGTATAGCGGCCTTGTTCTGCAATATCCGCGACAGCGTTGACTTCGGGATGTCGAACTTCTTCGCAACTTCTGTTTTCGAAAGGCCGCTTCGCTCAAGCTCCTGAAGAACTTGTAATTTCTTCTCAAGCGAGAGCGCTTTGTGTGGTCGTTTCTGAACGTTCTCCATCACGACCAAGCATCGACCTCGCGTAGGCCTAACGCAGAGCACCGGGACGACGCACGACACGACAATCCGGCATAGATCCGGCACGGCGGCAACAACAATGGCTACTGGATTGGCTTGCCTCAGCTGTAGTTCTGGCTGTGAAGTATTTGTTTGTGAGATTACCGTTGCCATGTGCGAGAACATATTTGCTGGTCAGATTCCGAATGTTCAGCTTTTGTGCCGTTTAACCGAGGGTAACAAATAAGCGGTGTTTCAATTAACCGAATAATTTTACTGGTTTGGCATAGGAATCTAACCAAATAACGCTACTTAATTCCGTTTATCCGAAATTTTTATTTAACCGAGTTTCGTTTATTGGGCGTCCACTGTAGTTGGTGATATAGCACCTAGCTGACTTGGAGGAAAAAATGCTGCATACTTGAAATCCAACAAATTCATGCAGTTTCATCAGGATTGGCTTTAAAATGGGGAAAATAGCTCTAAGAGTGTCCCCCTTTTTCTCGTAGTGGACTACGGGATTCAATATTGCACAAAAAAAAAAAAGTGCAGCTTACAATGCAAGGGTGACTACTTTCCAAGAAATTATTGCCGATTTCCGAATACCACTACAATGATAATCTTCACGTCTTCAGTAAACGGCATTTTTCTCGGCGCAAATGTTGCACTTCCAGAAACTTGCTAACATACGTCGGCATGCAGAATATGCTATGTTGGGAGCGTAACTTGATAGGTTTCAGAAATTTTTTTTTAATGACTTAAATGGTTCTCGGCAGTTTTTTGAAGCCATTAAATACTTCAAATGTTTCTCCTCGTTCCTTGAAGGCCGAATTAACGGGATTTTGCCGTACTGTGCATTGTTGGTGCTCGCAGACCAGTCGTGGATGAGTCTCGTAATTTTTCAGCTTCAAAACGTCATGTGTATCGGCTACGACACCTACCACGATTGCCGCCAGAAGGGACTGTCAGCTGGTGGCTTTGTGGCCAGTTTGAACAAGACCCTGACTCGATGGTACTCACGTGTGAGCTTCCACCAGACTCACCAGGAGCTCGGCAGTGCACTGAAGACCCACCTGGCATGTAAGTGTTGTTCTTGCCACGAAAGCCCCTGTTCATTTTTCAAAACTGTTGAACGGTACTCTGCTGCGCACTTCATGGTCAAGTGCGAGCTTTTCTTTTTAAACGAAGCATTGATCATTGGGTCATTTTTTTTGCTTTTAACTTTAAGCTGTGTCAAGCATGAAAAAAAGCACTTGTGTAGAAATTGAGATTGAGTAGACTTAAAAATTTGAAGTTGGCATTCAAAATAAATGCAGACAGAAGTCTCTTTTTTTTTTTTTTTTTTTTTTAATGCTGGGTGTCATATGATCTCATTATTAAAGAGGCGATGACAGGGTTGTTCGATGCATTGCTGCTTTATACTTTTGCAAATAAGAAACTCTATAGAAACCGGAATTGGGAAAACTCCTCCCACAGAGAGCGGCCACCATTTTGGAATGACGTCGCATGAAAATAGACGGCGGAGCGTCGTCCGCAATGCAGGCTGGCTGCAATATCAAAGGACCTGTCTCTTTCATTCGTGAACGATTAGCACAGCGATTGTCCCTTATGCAGATGTGCTTGATGGACATATTACTGCACAAAAACTATATTAGGTATGGTTTGTTTTCTTCGGCATACTTCAGGCATGGTCACAGTCGGTGGCTTGCGCGGTTAGTTTCTTTAGCTTATCAACTCACTGACCTGTCGAATCAACACCGGCGATGAGCCAACACGACCAACGATCGCCTATTGCCGTAGTGTGAGGTTTTCTGCCCCGTGAAGCCGGTGGAACTCATCATCGGACTGGCACCCATCTGCTTTGGTTAGATCGGAGGCTGAGCGAGAACTGGACGCCCAATGAGTTAATGGCCTGAGCAGGATGCGCTCTTTCGTCTGTATACCTTAACCTTGTTAGAAAAAGGAAAACAAGCAGCTACACTTTATGTGTTGCCACTTCTCATGAGCAATTACTTTTTCCAGAAATATCAATCTGCGCAGAATTCCGCCGGCCTGCTACGCGACAAGTAGGCCTAGCGCGAGTATGCGGTGTTTGGGTCTGCAATTTTGGTGATTACGGACGCGCATGCACAAGCTTTAGCACTTGCATGTGGCTATCGCGTGTAGTTCTGGCAATAGTGATCCCAATTCAGCTACTGCTTACACCACAAAGCGTATGCACATTGAGCAGGAAGCGTCGATGTGACCCTGTCTGGTGAGCGCAGCTGACATCTGTTGGCGCCGCTTGTGGGTACCCGGCGCAGGGCGCTTACCTTGCAGCGCAATTGTAGTTCGTAAACAAATAAAGGTGCAACCGGCTTGAAAAGAAGCATATAGTTTTGATATTGTTAGCTCAGCTTGAATTTATGCCGTGCGGACGAGCAGTATACATCCAGTCATTACAAAAGCTGTGTAAACAAACACGTTGGGGGCACAGTCGTAATCTGCAAATCGGCGCATTAAATACTAAATGGTGCATTCACGCTTAATTTTCTCCACAAGCACTAGAAAAATGCAAGGTTAGGCTCGAGAGACAGTCGCAGTTGCGCGGCTGTGATGGAGGCGAGACTGAGACAGCGGCGGCTGGAAGGGTCTTGTTCGATGCGGGCAGTGAAGCGCATTCAAATTGCATTGGGTTTTGCGATAATGGGACTGAAGCGGCTGCACATGCTTTCGTGCACTGGCCGTGGCCGCAGCCTGAACATAGCTTTGCAAAAAAGGCTTTACCAGCTGAAAATAATTAAGTTTGACTAACACGCACATATAAAAGCATCTCAAGAGGTACTGCTTCGTTAAAGAGTTTTGTCTGCTGTTCTAATGTCGCAAGGAGTGCCCTCATGTCAACGTATCCTTGTTTGGGTTTTCCTCTTCGTTTTTGGACCGAAAGAGCGACAGGCAACACAACACTAATCCCTCCCCCTTTCGCGGAAAACACTGCATGAGGAAGCATTGGACATGTCGTTTTTTTTATATGCAGGAACGCTTGTTGCTGAAACAAGCAAACTCATAACATATGAATAACATGCTTTCGATGTATGCCTAATTAATACAGCATGAGCCCATTGATTTTGGCCTCCTCGACAATCTCTAGACGAAAGCCCAAAACAAGTCCACTTTTCCGACGATCAGGTTGCATGTTATTATAGTGCAGGCTTCTTAAAGAAAAAAGAGAATATAAAAATAAACATCTTGCTTAAAAAGAGAAAGAAAAGAAACTGCAACCGCCGTCCACAGTGTGCATGCGAGAATAGCAGACTTGGGGATGACGTTGTGACGTCAGCGGCCAGTGGCTGCCAGACCATGAAGCTGCTTTTGAAATGATTAAAGAAAATTAATTTTGAAATGTATCTACTGCTCCGAATGAGCTCAAATTTTGAGGAATTGTAATAGTTTATGCTCAAATGTTAGCTATCATGACCCCTTTATGTTTTTAGAGACCTTGCAAATGCAGCCGAAATTGCCATCTTGCAGGCATAAAACGGTTCTAGCTCAAGGAGGTTATATAAAACTGTATAACCTCCCTGTGCTAGCTGTGGCTGGACTTTTTTTTTTTTTTTTTTCTTTCTCTTCAAGCACTGAACTTTTCGATTGTGCGATTGCTGCTCCAAATCTTCAAATTAGTGTCCTCTACTTACATAACAACTGTTTTTATTGTTGGCGGTGTGTTGGTCGTCATGTGTCATTTTGCTTAGGGGGCAGCGGCGCGCAGCCGATGCATAGTAGATGTTAAGCATCACTGGCTTTACCTGCGATCTCTGCTAACAAATGGCTTGCTTCTCAGCACACCTGGCACACCTCTAATCGCATTTCATGCTTGCTGTTTCGTTTTGTGTGTATGTTTAGGATGTTCAGGACTTGTTGGACACTGCCTGATTGCTGAAAGTGCCTCTCTCGTACAAACTGCGGTGCTGCAGAACAGCTAGTGCACAATCTCCCTCTCTTTACCGAGCAAACCAATTATTTACAAGCGCGCATACTGCAGTGGCCTGAGGCCGTATTATGCGACGATCACATGAGAAATCTCCAAACCGATCAATTAGCCTGACACCTTCTCAATGGCAAGCGGCTATATCCTGCGGCTATATCACCCTTCATTTATATGGCGACGCAGCCTGTTTGCGCATGTGCACAGCTGGTGAGGCGGCAGCGTGCGTAGCGACTTCACTCGGCTCCTCACACATGCGCACAACAGCTGGCAAAACGGTCGGAGTGGCGGCAATGCACGCACTATTGTGTCACTCGGCTTCTCGCACCTGTGCAGAACTGCACCTGTTGGGAGGTAGCAAAACGGCGAAACTGGGGCCAGTGTAGCTCTCGCTACAAAATGTTCAGATGTTCTTTCATTTGGTGCCTTACTGATGCTGTTAGCTTTTTTTTTTTTTTTTTTTTTTTTTTTGCAGTGTCGATGAAACAGTACCAGGAAGAGAACAATGCAGTTCCAGAGCGCATCCTCTTCTTCCGTGATGGTGTGTCGGATGGCCAGCTGCTTCAGGTGCAGGAGTGGGAGGTTGGCCAAATCCAAAGCCTGCTGACCGAGATGTTTCCAGGGAGAGAGTAAGTTTTAGCTTCTTTGCACATTGTCCACTGTGACCCTGTTCAGTTTTATTTGTTGGCGATTGTTGCGTGTTTTGCAATCCTTGTGAACATTTGGGGTTATGTGCCAGTGCCACTGGATGATCTAAATTTCTAATAATTTGCATGCTTTGCTGTAAAGCCGTTTTTCACCTTCAGTGTGGATGTGACAGTTTAAACATGCGCTGTTGGTTGCTTTCTTTCCCCCAGACCTCAGCTCGCATTTGTTGTGGTGACCAAGAGGATAGCGGCCCGTTTCTTCAGCATTGACAACAGGGGTGGCTACCAGAACCCGCCTCCAGGAACAGTGATTGACAACATGGTTACCCGGCCAGAACGGTATGTTGTGGAATTTGTATGATTGTAGAAACCTTTGCGCTGGGCTTTCTCCTGCTAAATATTGGGTTTGGGTATCGTGCAACCAACCCTTGTTATAACAAAGCTCGTGATGCTACATGTTTTTATTGGTTTCCTGGTCCGATTGAAATTCATGTATTCTTTCCTGCATTTAAGTGGGGCAAGGGTGTTTAAAAGATTTTTTTCTCGCAAAACTTTCTTCACTGATGTGGTTTTTTCACCTGATTTTAATGCACAATTAGTGAATTTTTTACACAGCTTTAATGATCGTTCTCATTGCATTTTATTGCTTTTATTTAATTACATTGATGGATGACGTGCCGTTAGAGGAAAACGAAGAATGTCATCGTATATGGGAACTCTGGCTATGGTTGGTTTGTGGGCTTTGGGGCGTTAAACCCCACGAACCAACCATAGCCAGAGTTCCCATACACGATGACATTCATTTTCCTCTAACTGCACGTCATCCTGGTATGCTTCAGTCGAACCCGAATAATTTGAATTTCGGTTATATTGAACTCGCAAAATATCCCCTTGAGAAAATCCCATGTAAAAGTATAGGAATGCTGCGTCGTATATCGAACTCCGCACCACGCACTGGAAAGTGTGCCTTCCCCTAAGACGATAGCATAGTCCTTCAATGCTTTTATGGTCACGAAACTCCGGCCAGAGTTTCATACAGAGACAGCGCGTGCCGCTGGGGGCGCAGCTGGTCTAGTGGGGGCATGAAACGGTCGCGCGAGCCTTGTACGCAGCGGTTTCCCGGCCGGCAAGCTCGCATTCTCTTGGTATTTTCGCTTTTTGGGGGTTGTTAGCTGGGCTTTTCGTGAACGCTACTTCACTCATAACCTAAAAGCAAGGGTGCAGCAAGAAAATACTAAAAACCCTGTCATCGACAGTGGCCGCTAGCAAACCCTGCTGGCTGCCGTTTTCTGATGAAACACGCCCTTGCTTTTTGCTTGTTATGAAACTGATTCTCGTACATGAGTGGTACGTGACTTTTACGCACTTTTTTACTGCAACTTGTGTGCAATGCCACCTCTGGAAGATTTAGCGTAAGGTCAGTAATATATCTTTGTCCCTGCGCTGCGATGATCTGGGCCGACCTTGCTTCAGAGTGCATAGAGAGGTATGCTTATGACTGGCATTGCGAAACACTGCAAGCTCAATGCCGCCGAAATAAAACGCCGCGGCACATGACGTCAGCAGCCGCACTTTTAAGAACGCTATTTCGGAGATTTTTTTTTTTTTTTTTTTTTTTTTTTTTGCTGACACTTGCGAAGGTGGCCAATTCAGATGCTGAAGCCATTATAGTTTTACTTTTTCACGCTGCGACGATGATGAAGACGCTGGCGAAGACGACGCTGGCTATAGGCACCAAGAAGAGTTCCCGTGTCTATAAAACAACATTGAGATACAGATGTAGATGATTCTTTAAAATCTAAGTGATAATAAGGGAAATATAAAATATATTGAGAAACTGTATTCAATATACGGCAACGTGTTCGTAGTAAAAATAAAATAATTTGATACGAAAGAACATTTAATGACAAATGCTTAAAGTTCAACTAAAAAAGGCAAAATAAGAAGCCATTGAAAAACACATCATTTATTATGTGTACGTAAGACACGGGATACAAAATGTGAATGTAGCTATTTACAAATAATACGAAGATGAGCAAGTTTTTACGTTAGCAAATATAGAGCACACCTGCTCCTCAGAGACACCAACCAACCAGGTGTTCAGGAAAAAACAAACAAAAAAAAAAGAACTTAAGGTGGCAGCGATGCTCACATTATATAGGCTGTCAGAAGGGCTCCTATTAGGAAGGCTAGTGAATAGATTTGCATCGAAGCCAAAATCAGCCTTCAGGTTTCGCATGTAGCCATAGATTGTGCGAGGATTTGGCAAAGGCAGATAATCATTCTCGTGCAGAAATGTGTAGACTGCTGTGGACTTCATTTTGAGGAGACAGTCATAAAGCCACTCCTTGTTGTATCTAGAAAAAAAAATTAAATTATAAGTAGGACACGCGTTGTAGGCACTTCACATTTGAAATACATTACAGAAGATGGCAATCCTGGAAAACACACCTGTACACGTTCATTACAGACATAAAACTGAACAGTATGTACATTTTTATCGCCTGACCCAGTTAAAACTGATGCACCAGAACTCAGTCATGTTATGCATGTTACGATAACGAATTCTAGAACAGTAATTGACACGCATATGTACGGTATGTTTCGCTTAGCTTCGGAAGTGCAATACCTACGCAAGAGAAGGCGCTCATAGCGCGGTTTTCTAATTTTGGACTCTTACCTTGCTGCTTTATTAGACTTCAGGTTGGTCTTCATCAGCCACTGATCAAAAATCAACTTCTGACGCGAAGACAACTTTGCGATGTCTCCCTCCAATCGCCTCAGCTTGTTCAGCTTTAATGCCATCGTCGACAGCTTCATCTGGCACAAGCGAAGTTGTTGCTGCGTGCTCCGGAGCTGACCCTTCACTGCCTGAATCTCCGACAGTGAACATACCGCTCCCTCGGTCTGACAGCCAGTGTGTGAGCTTGTGGAGGCACTTTCAGGGTCCGGTGTCATATCTGCACGGAAAAGTAAACAGTTCTTCAGAACGTAGAAATGAGAGATCACGAAGCCCTCTGCAGGAAAACCTGCTGACAACAGCAATAAAAGGCACCCAGAGGCGTGAGCGGCTTACCGTCATCTCCGCATGCGGTAGTGGACTTGTATGCGCTAGAAGAACCATCACTTTCTGCCACAGCGCTGGGTTCCGGTGATTTCCGGAGTCTTTTTGCTGGCGGCTTGACTCTGGACTTGCGAGTTCGTGGCTTCGGTTTGCTCAGATACGATGGTAGGCCTTCGAATATGCGTGGGACGGCGCCGGATCTGAGTTTCACTTTCTCGCGCTTCAGAGACACAGATTCTCCTTTCACTACAAAATCGTCAGTCCGAATAATATCAGTGGGGTCAAAATGCCTTTCGCAGACACGGACATGCTTTGAGGCGAAAGTGAATCCGCCTCTTTCCCGTCTTGGTATAGCCCGCTTCCATTTATCATGCTGCTCGGCATCGCTCGGTAAACAGAACAGCGAGGCCTTCTGTTGCAACCCGTCACATAGCAACCCGTCACACAGCAGGTCTTTGGCATCGCAGGCTAACGTGTCACATTCACTGCTGTAAGAATGAAAACAAACTTGGGAGCAAAAATAACAGCAGCCGCACAGGCGACGTCGCGCTCAAAAAGGGCTCTGCCCGTGTCGATGTTCCCATCGCTGGCCCCCATCGTACACCTGGCGCCGCCTCGCGGAAGGCGCGGTCAACATATGAAGCTCTCCCATAGCGTTACGGCGGAGTTTCGTGACCAGAAAAGCATTGAAGGACTCTGACGATAGCATCACGCTCAGCCGTTTGCCGCATGACGTTTTCAAGCCACGCACGGAAGGAATGAAACAGAACAGTTCGGCGACTGCTGCTCTAAGGCAATGCCGCGCTTTTTCCCCAAAGGCGCATGCGTCTTAGGTGATTGTTTGGCGCACTAGCGCGTGACGTTTGCAAGCCATGTGCGTGAAGGAATGAGACGGAACTGGTTTGGCAAAGGCTGGTACAGAGTGGATGCAGCCAAAGCAGCCGTGGTATTCGGAAGAGGGGAAAAACATAATAGAGGGAAGCATAAGGCTGTGCCCATTCTTTTGCCGAGATTTATCTCTCCTTCCTCTTTCTTTCCCGGTCTTCATCATTGTTCACAGCAGCACGCGCTGAGTGCCTGTGGTGAGCTTCCACGTTGTCTGGTCATTAATGTCCTAACTTTTTTTCGTTACGATGTGTGAGAAGAATGCCAGTGTTCAGATTTTTTCCAATTGTGTTTGTTCTATGCAGGTACGACTTCTACCTTGTCTCGCAGAGTGTGCGTCAGGGCACAGTGGCTCCTACTCACTTCAATGTCATCCACGACACCACCACGCTCAAGCCAGAGCACATGCAGAGACTCTCCTACAAGCTCACTCACTTGTATTTCAATTGGCCGGTAAGTATGATTCCTTTCTTTTATTATTATTATTATTATTATTATTATTGCGAAAGCAACTGCGCCAGGTTTAACCGCTCGTCGCTGTGTGCTGGCAGGAGCTGCCAACTTGAGTCTCTCAGTTCACATGGCACAGCCTGCCAGGACCCTGCTTTATATGTAGGCTGGCAGGAGCTGCCAACTTGGGTCTCTAGTTTCACATAGGACGGTTATGTCAGAATCAGCCTGCCAGGACCTTGGCATTCACATTAGCCCTATAGGCACGTTCATACGGCTTGGTTAAAGCGGGGCGTTATAGGGAACCAAAGCTGGAGTTTGCTCCGCGACGCCAGCGCTCGGTTTCCAGCGGAGCGGAGAGGAACTACAAAACCTACGCGCATCCGCGCCCGCGCAGCGCGCGGCTGTCTGTGGAGTCTGCGCAGCCCGCTCGCTCGGGAGCGCGTGCTACAGGCAGCGGCACGTGCACGCGGAGCGGGAGAAGGAGAGTGAGGACGAGGGCGGATGGTCGTGCGTCTGTGCGCGCAAGCCGGCGCTCTTTGCCAGTGGTGTTTCTTATTTTTGCTTTTTTCTGTGCCCCGGCTAACATAGAGGCTGGCTGGAGGCACGCTTTTTATCGGTGCTTTCGAAAGTGAGAAATTATGATTAACTGATCGCCGCGGACATTGTTTTCAAAGAGCGCTTCTTGGCAGGCTCAGACAAAAAAACAACAACAACATGAACGCGAATTGGGTACTCGAAGGCAGAGGCAAGCGACAGGTATTTTGAAGGACTTGAGGCGGCACCTCTTGATGTCACTTCCATGTTGCTCAGAGAATAAAGGGTCCAGCCTTCTCGTTGAGAATTGATACGCGTGTACACAGCGACGAGTGCTCCGGGCGCTGGTTGGGGAGCTTCCTTTCCATTTGTGACTGCTCACTTGAAAGGGGCCTATTAAACTCTTTGGGGACAGACGTTTTAGGCGATGCTGCCGGCGCCGTGGTGCCTGTTTTCGGCGCGTTTAGGACGCGTTCCCTACAAAGGCACAAAGCATGCCGCCTTGTATATCCTTTGGTTCCTGCTGACAGCGGTCAGGGGGAGTTCGCTGCTGTGGCGCTGCCATCCGAAATCAATCACTTATCTACCTTTAACGATGAGAGGTTTCTTAACGACCTGGATCACTGACGAGAAGCCGAGGCATGCCATTTTTTCGGCAGTTTCCTCTCTCCGCGAGACGAAGAACGAGGAAATGCCTGACGACTTTTCATGCAGGCGGGGACATCTCTCCAAGTAAACCTTTGTCTTCTTAATTCCACAGCTACGCTGTGCAATCCCTAGTTCAGTTATCTGTAGCGAATGCGCAGTTTTGAGCTCCCGAAGCAGGATCGCGTATGAGGATAGAACGATTGACGTATGTGTTTTCCCTTTATAAGCGCCGAGTGATGGCATTAATGACATATATCTGTTTCTTGAGGCCGACTTGGTTCCGCGATGGCTGTTGCGGCGCCGCCAGTTACAAACAGAGGTGCGAGATACCTAAAAAAAAACCGACAACCATCGTTTCAACACGAAAGGGAGAAGAGAGAAAAACACTTTCACGAGTTTTGCGAAAAAGCGCGCTGTCACTTTTTCATTCCAGTTTTTTTTCCTTGCCCCCTTTGTTAGAGCGCGACGGCGGCCACAATGCGGCCGGAGGAGGAGAGAAACAACTGAGCGCGCGCGCGCAAACACGTGCTGGAAAGCAGCGCGAAGCAGACGACAGCATGCTTTTCTATGAGGCGGGGAGCAGACGACGTGGCCGGGCTGCGCGTAGATTTTGACGTGGTCTCCATGGAGGGCGCTGATGCACAGAGCGGCGCAGCGCCCCCTGGCCCAGGTTTTCTCCCCTATATGTAGGCTGGGGAAGAACGCTCAGTCGCCCGCAGCTAATGCTTTCGCTCTATGTTCGGTTCAGCAGCATTGAACCTTCAAATTTTTCTTTCGATCTTTCAGTATGTGATGCGCTTGGCTTTGGCATTTCATGAGTTTTGCCTGCGCTTTTTAAGGGGAAGGCAGGTGTCTCTACAAGTGGCAAATCTTTTGTAACTCAGCTTTAAACAAATTCATCAATGCTTGTTTCAACTTTTATGTGGAGTTAATCCCACTGCAACAAAATTGAGCAGGCATGGAAAGGTTCTCACGAAATTATCCAGAAAAAAAATGTACCGTAGCATTTGTCTCCACTCAACCTTCTACTCCGCTTCACATGCTGTTTGCAGCACTGCGAAAGGCAAGATTGACATACAGTAGAATCTCGTTGATACGATTCCCACGGGCTCCGACAATAAAAGCGTATTATCCGAAAATCGTATTATCCAAAACGAACTCCAAAAGATCGCGAATAATACATACTTGGCACAGAACTTGCTTTTATTAAAGCACGTTAAAATAATCCGTCACTTTGCGTTGCACTTTTTGCTTTTCGAGGTCCTGAAGAAAGCTTTTTTGGAACTCGTAGAAACGAGAAGCAGTTTCCTCACTCAGCTCCGCAGACGCGACAAAGCCACGAAGCCCGTCCAAAGCTTGGAGTGCGCCGTCAGTATTTAATGGCCGACGATCGCCGCTGCAATCTCCGGCGTCTTGGTTGTCATCGTCGTCGCTCTCCTCTTCAGCGGTAACATCTGCAATGATGTCTTGGATGGTGCGCAATTCGCATGTCGCCAGTTGGTCGTCCGCCGATACAAACTCTTCCGGAGACACGCCGACATCGAGGTCACCCCAGTCCGGGATGTCAATCTCTGCTCTGTCAGCTCCATGTTCCTCCGTATCGCCAGATGCACAAAAAAAGCCACACTTCTTGAAGCAGTTGGCGATGGTGTCGGGTTTGACGCGATCCCATGACATCGCTAGAAAATGAATGGCATCAAGAAGATCCACCTTCAAGCTGGCATCTTTCCGGTCAATCTTGGCCAAAAAGCGTCTGACCAACAAGCTCCTAAAGTGAAATTTCACGTTTCTAATGATTCCTGCATCTAGGGGCTGCAAGTGGCTGGTGGTTGGGCGGCAGGAAAATTACTCTGACGTTTTGCAGCCACGAAGTATCGACAGGGTGCGCGGCACAATTGTCGAGAAATAGAAGAATTCTACGGTTCTCGGCACGCATCCGGGCATCCAGATGGGTGAGGAACTCTGTGAAAAGGGCTCCGGTCATCCATGCCTTCCTATTCGCTTTGTAAACGACAGGAAGGCGTGGGTTACGCTAGAAGCAGCGTGGCTTCCAGAACTTGCCAATGACGGTAGGCTTGAGCTTCTCGGTTCCATCAGCATTGCAGCACAACAATACGGTGACTCTTTCTTTGCTTTTTTTTCCACCTTGACACGTCTCACCTTTCATACTGAGACTTTTCTCGGGCTGGAGGTTGATGAACAACCCAGCTTCATCTGCGTTGAACACGTCCCTTGGCTAGTATTGAGCAATCACTGCCGGCAGAGTCGAAAGCCAGTTGGAGACCTGATCTTGGTCGGCAGACTTCCCTTCGCCGGAAACGGTTTTATACGACAGGCCATGTCGTGTTTTAAAACGATGGAGCCACCCGCCCGAAGCTTTAAAATCTTCAATGCCCAACGAGAGTGCAATCTCACCAGCTTTCTCGCGAACAACTGTCCCGTCCACGTTTACGCCTGCCGCCCTTACTTCCCTGAACCACGCCAGTAGAACCTCCTCCATCTTGCCATGCTGGGCGCCCCTTGTTTGCTTCACGCCGGCGCCGAAGACTTGAATGTTTTTCCGAATTTCTTCTCGCTTGCCGACGATCGTGTTCAGCGTGGAGACAGGCAAACAAAGTTCGCGTGCCAGGTCGACACGTTTCTTCTGCGGATTGTCGTCGACTTTTACGAGAATATCAAGTTTTTCTTTCAGCGATAACGCTTTACGCTTCCTAGACATGGTGAAGCGCACGGGTGAAATGCGGCACCAAAACAAAAACGATAAGTGCGAAGTGCAAGCTGAACGCTTGGAAAACCAAAATGGCAACGAGAAATGGCAAACACAAAGCCAACAAAGCCTACAGCATCGTCAATGCATGCGCCAATCACTGCTTCTTGGTCACGTGATTTTACCGTGATTACTATGTCTTAGGATAGATGGCGCTAAAAACCTTCGGTGCGCTTCGGCGCTTTTGTTGTGCGAGCTTGGGAAAATGGCTCCCAGAGGCCGCCACACTGGTGCAGACGCTGTGCTGAGGCACGGCCGGACTCGAGCCGAGCCAGGCCAAGCCTCGAGCATACGAAGCGCATGTCGTCGCGTGTTCAGTCCGCCGTGCCTGTAGTTTCACTCGATGCGATAATTTCAGTAGCTGTGCCCACCCTCTGCAAAGGACTGGCTCTGATGTCATCATCATAGTTGGAGAGATGTGATTCTTACACGTGTCTAGCAAAGGTCATGTCCAACATCGAAAATCGGCCACGAGCGCTAGGGGAGTTACGACCACTGCAGCTACTGTCAGATCCCGCTAGGACACTTTTGCTGCCTCCTGGCGCGAAAATCGAAACTGCGCGAGATTTACGGAAGACGTTTCCGCGATCGTATTATCCAAACCGACGTGGAAATACGATCGTATTAGCCGTACAAAAATGCATTACCTCTAAAGGGCATCGGCCGGGAACGGAAAAAAAAACGTATTATGCCGAAAAGCGTATTATGCCGAAAAGCGTATTTAGCCGAATCGTATCAACGAGATTTCACTTTAAAGGAAAGGTTAATAGTGCAAAACGACACTCACAAATAGGCCGAGCAATCAGTTTTAAAGGCAAGAGTGATCTGGACCAACCACTACATGATTGTGCTCCTATCGCTGATGGCGACACAGAGTGCAAGCATGATGATGTGGTGTATGCCACCCTGATTGGCTTGGGTTGCCCCTATCTTTTTAGTGCGGCTAACAGCTTAAGTGATATGTAGCTCCTTAAAATAGCTGAGCTAATCCTGTACTCTAGTCAACATTTTGCAGAGCATGCATGTTTAGGGGGAATCGGTTGCAGCATTGATAATCTTTTGACAGTGGTTCAGGGCTTCTGCACCCACTAGTGTGGCCAGATGATGCAAGATAAGCTGCATTTAGGAAATGTCATCACCATGTCGTCGAGAGAAATGGAGTTAACAGCGGGGCATTGTGGCATTCCTCTCCCACAGGGTACCATCCGTGTTCCTGCTCCATGCCAGTATGCCCACAAGCTGGCATTTCTGGCAGGCCAGAGTCTTCACGCTGAGCCACACAAGAGATTGTCTACCACTCTCTTCTATTTGTAATGTGCGCCCATCGAGACCCACAAGCACTGCCAGTTTCATTTGCGTTCTTGTAGCAGCTGCGCCTCCCAATCCTTGACGTCCTTTCTGCTTTGTACTTTCGAGTTCCTTCTCTGTTTTGTATTTTGATTTCCATCCCCCCTTCCTCCTTTCGTTGTCTACATTTCACGCCTTGTACGAGTGGCGTAGGAACACTGAAGCAGTATCCTCCCATCAATGCCAGGCGTAACGAGATGCTTGGTTTGGTGGCTGTGTTCTATCCAGCTGCAAAGGGTACCTCACATGCTGGTGACTGAGCCACCTGTAACATTGTTGGGATGTGCTGCTCTTAATGTTTTCCATTATCATGCTGCAAGCCGAAAGATTGGTTTGTAATCTTTTTTTATTTTTTACATATTGTTGCTTCTCAGGCAGTTATTCAAATTATTGCTGGAATGCAATTTATTTTGTTATAGTACAAAGTTTGCATTTCTGTAACCCACTTCGAGTTGATGTTTTTTGGCAGGGGTCTAGTGCCTTGCAATAATGTTTCAGAATATGTTTCACTGTTAAAATGTCATCACATTGAATAAAAAGTTCTTTGTATGTCTCTTTTTTTTTTTTTTTTTTCATATGAGATTTTTTTAAGGCTCATGGAATGAAATCTCGTGCGCGAGATCTGTCATATTTCGCGAGGTGCGTTATTGTCTAGCAGCGTTCCTGCCATCTGCAATCCCACACTTGAACGTGCACCAAGGAACACCATGAAACAGGAGATGGTGTACCGTCCAAACTGTCTTCGAGAGGCTAAGTGATACTAGTGATTGGTTATCAATAGGGAGAGGCATAAGGTACTGATGGCAGATTTGACAAGATTGCTCGCGAAATGGAAATGAGCAGTAATGTGAGGACCATCTCGCTCACGGTAAAAAGCCACAGGGATTGAGGGCGTCTCCACGCATGTCTGCATATGGGACCTCCTTTTGACCAAGGTTAGTACGACAGCATAAGAACCACTGTAACGATTGTTTTTTTTTTTTTTAACCAAGGTCGCCTGTCTCGATTCTGCGGGTCAAGTTTAGTGCACACTGTAGACTTGCCACCTGCTACCTTTGGCAGGTGAAGAAAAGGGGAATGTGGCTGACAATGAAATCCCCTTCATTGTGAAATGAAGTGAGGGAAAAACTTGTAGTGGCTATGTTCAGTAGCACTGCAGTCATGCATAATTGCATCTTGCGCTTTGCACTGGCACTGTGGAAGCCGCATCGGAACCGCGGTGTTTTTCTGCAGCAGACTGGAGGCGTCTTAATATCACCCTCTCTCCCCTCGCCCTATGAAAAGGTGCATGTTGAAATTTTCCAGCTTTAGCGTGACTCGTTCTGCACTGTTGGAGGATCATCTCGTGAGAACGGATTGGCATTGACCTCGGTCCTCCCAAGCTTTGGACTGCCAGATGTGCGAGTGAAAAATCCTGATCGGGTATGTGACAGGGTTGTGATGCTGCAGCCACGTGACCTTATGAATTTCGAACACGTACAACGCTTGCATATTAAATATGATGTCCCGAATGCAGTGGAGGTGATCATAATTCGAATCAAAGGTTGCCATGCATTCTCAAATGACAGGTTTATATTAATAAATGATTTAAAGTATTCTAGGTGGGGTTTGAACCTGCGAGCCAAACACTGCCCACTTGGCCTGCTAGGGCTTGCTTGTATGAGTGGGGAACACTGGATATGTGCATGTTTTCTGCCATTGAGGTGGCTTTTTTACACTACTCGACTGCTATAATGAGTAATCTGAGAGCTAACAATTTCGGAAACAGCAATTAACAACAGTCCATATTCTCTTTTCTGAAATAATTATTGGAGTCTCGACTATCGATGTGGTGCAAAATGTTTCCGAACTAAGTGCGTATTTTGTTCCCATATTTAAACTATTTTGACCTTCAGCAATCCTCTAGTCTCCGTGATATTCAGTTGCCTAAGTTCTGGTAGACCTCAGGTACACCACCGCATTTGCATGAAAACATCAAAATCTGTACTACACCTTTCCAGATTCTCCGAATAACTTCTATTTGTTATATCGACAAAGTGCAATTATGACAGCTGTTTTGCTTTCGCTGTAATTTCGCTAGGTGGCTCATCATAAAATATCTTACAATGGCACCTCCTCCTGTCATACAATATCTTACAATGCCTCCTTTGCTTTTTGTGCAAGCTATCGAGCTGATGCTTGTCGTGCATAGTGGCACCACTCTCTGTGACTGATTCCTGCCACCCAACAGGTAGCCTCATTTCTACACCTGCCTACAGGCAAACTAGACTTCTGCCTTGACAGAAGTCTTACATGTTATGCACGTGATAGAAAATGTTTAATTGCACACATCACACTGATGCTGTGGCACGTTGATGCTGAAGCCATAAAAAAATCGCACGAATGTGACCAATAGCAAAACAAAGGCATATATCACAGGAACTATAATCCTTACACAGTACATAGCAAAATTCTACGGGTTTGTCAATGCAGGCAACATATACATGGGCAAGTGCATTTTCAGCATTTCCTTACTAACAGCCAGAACCTAGTGGTAGAATTTAAACATTCACTATGCACACTACGGTGCAAATCTGAAGCCACGAGTAACACAAAAGGACACTAACACAAAAGTACGAGAGACGAATGTCCTTTTGTGTGTTTTGTTAGCTTTCTCAACGGCCATTGACTTGAAACAGCAGCAAAGCTTTCAACAAGTCCACTTAAAGCACATCATGCCAATTGGTAACTGCTGAAACTGCACCTAGTGTTAGTCTGTAAACAGCCGAGGACATTGTCTTTTTGCGAGTAACATATCTGTTATTCACAGCTATTGTCCACATGCAGTTTGACTATTCGTTGGCTCTGCTTCCTTGGTATGCCTAAAGCTGAAGGAAGGTGAGAGCATTTGCCTTCGCATTTCGTACAGAATGATGGATGCTGCGATAGCAGTGTTCAGGCTCTCAATGCCGTTGTTGGCAGGCACATGCACCCTTGCACCGACACAGTCTATGGCGAGCTTGCGAGCCTGGAGACTGAGTCCGTGTGTTTCTCCACCTACGACGAGCACGGTTGGCACTTTAGAATACTCCACAGCTGTGTAGTCATGATGCGGCAGAGGAATCTCCCCGCACTCCTCCAGCTCATCCACATCACGATATGATTCGTCCACTTTCAGACGCTGTCCATCAGCTGTTATGGTCCTGTATCTGACTTCATCATCCTTCTCTCCCTCCTCTTCAGAGTCTGACACTTCTGCAAAGTTTCAAAACGAAAGTAAACATTAGCCAGGCACTTCCGTCCACAAGGCAAATGCAATGCAATGGACTGACAGAAAGCTGTTTCTCTGATAGTTTTATGCGAAAGTCTGAAGAACAGTACAGAATTTACACACATTACTGGAAAGGGAAAAACAAACAAAAGCGATGCATACCCTGCCACTACTGCTTTATGAAAAGTGTGGCATAGCTTTATTCTTTCCTTTTCCGAAGGCTGCCTTATACAGCCATAAGTTATCAAAATCGATTTTAACGCATAATTTGCATTTCACTTTTACGAGCTTAATGGAAGTCTGCAGCAATGGCAACTAGGCCAGCAAGCTAACCCAGCTGTGCACCATTCCACATGCTGGTTAATGTGTCACTGGCGTTTTCTTCTGTTTTCGTTTTTGTCTCTCTCACAACAATTTCGCAGTCTTTTAGCAAACAAATTTATCATGATGTAAGAATTTTTGGCAGTTTTTATGGGATCATTGCATAATTCAAACTTTTGGATTATTTAAACATTTTTCGTGGTCTGTTCCAAGTTCCAACTGAGCTTTTATTATGGTCTTTAAGATGAGTTGCAAAACACTAAAAAAAAGCCACCAAGTATGATGATGGCATCAGTGATGCCCTTGAGCACCCATATATGTTCAAAAAGTTCAAAATACCATCAGGCGCGGGAAAGAACAGGTGAATTGAAAAATGCGGGCAACTAATCACTCAGTGACCGACCATATCGCAGTTTCAAGCCTACAATGAAAGCGATTGCATCAGCAGTACTGACGATGAAAGTTCAGAGTGGTTGTCTTTCTTGCCTATTTTTAGTTTTTACCTATCTTGCTTATTGCCAAAACAGGTAACAGCAAGCACTTTTACCTAGCGTGCAAAATCGGAACCAATTCAATTACAGGGGAGAGCTTAGTGCCTCCTTGTGACCGTGTTTACTTTTCAGTACAAACTATTAGTTCTGTTCGAGAGCATGCACAGCATATATTATTGAAGCCGTCCAAAGGAAAGCCACTAGATTTATCTACCACCGTTGCGACAACCAGTTCCCTCCATCATTCGTCATACCTTCACTTGACCTAGTACCCACTAGTTGAACACCGGCGCGTGAACTTGTTAAAATTTTTTTATAACATTGTTCATTCATTCTGTCTTCTCTCCAGTTACTAGTATATCACCTTCGCTAAATTTTCAACCATAAGGAGACATCACGTGCTTAACACTACACAAATTTATGCATGTACAAATGCCTTCAAACATGGTTTTCCCCTCAAACAATTGAATACTGAAACTCACTAGCAAGTTCCGGTCTCATTCAACAAATTTGTGTCTACATTATATCTTTGTTGCCCCTATTTTTTTTAATTTTTTATTATGCTCCTGTATTTTTATTGTAATCTTCACTACTGCAATAGCCTCATATGAGATGCAGTGCGTGAAGATAAGTAAGTAATCGTTAACTCCCTTTCTTCCTTCTTCCCTTTTGCTTATAATGGTGCAATGCATAATCAAAAGCAAATAGTTTTGAAAACAGCGAACTAGAGTGTTCGGCCCTTCTTGGTTTAAAAAGTTGTTAGAAATAATTTTCAGAATTACATTACTCAGGCAAATTTACTAGTACTCACTTCGAACCCCCCCCTCAAAAAAAAAAAAAAAACACTACTACTATTAACACACCCTTAGCTAGTGGGTTTCATTTTCAGACCTTATTTTCTTTAGCATGAGGGCACAAAATGGGCTAGCTCGCAGTGCCGTTACTGATCTTCAAAGCAAGATTTAGTGATTGCTGTTCGCAGTGGTGAATATAATATTGTTTATTTGTTGTTGCCTCCTCTGGTAGGACTCGGGTGATGTCACTATACTGTCAGTACACAGGAACAAATCGCGTGCCACATTGCAGTGACTGTGTGCATGATATCATTGAATGCTAGCTAACCAGTGTGGGCTGATGTTACAAAACCAACAATGCTGAAGAACCAGGAAGCATGTTCTTAAATTGTCGTCATAAGGTGAACTTGAACTGATCAGATTGTGCATGACAACTACATTACTTGCGGACTGAAAAGAGGGTGGAAAGGTTGGACTGTGGGCTGCACTTGACCTTGCATAAGGAAGCAAATGCTCCTGACACTTGCTCTTGAAGGAGTGTGGACGCAAAATGTTTGGCTGTGTAACACGTTTTGTTGCCTCAGACAGTAGGACACATTTATCACCATATGGACTTTGCCTCCTTCCAGTAAATGATTGCCTTTCCTCTTTCAAGATGTTCTAGTTTCAATGGTCAAGTCCCACGAGGCATAAAAAGCGTGATAGGTCATCTGAATTTTCTACAGTGCTGCAAAAACATGCAAGGAGAGATTTCATTGTAAATTATTTACCGGGCACGGGCAAATTTTATGTAATAACATATTAATGTCTAGCATCTTACTCGAACGAAAGAACACAATTTAAGTTTGGAATCTCGCTAAGTAAACTAGGTGGTCGAAATTAATCTGGAACCTTCCACTGTGGCGTGCCTCAGAGCCCACATTGTTTTGGGACATTAAACTCAATACAAAGTCGATCCTCAATATATCAAAGTATTGCTTATTTTAAGAAAAAAGAATCCCTATGAAAATCCCATCAATCGAAGGCTGATGGCGGTTCTCACCAGGCTTGCTTCGCTCACCTTTTTGCTGAAGGTGCTGCAAAAACCAATCATGCCTGCTTTGCTCACAGTTTCGCTTTGCTTGATGTACACCAATTACTTCTAAGCACCACCCGTAGTGGCTTCGCTGCGAAGCAGTCTTGACCTACCGACATGCAGAGCTCTCCGCTCTGCCAGTAAGGCAGCGGTTGCAGGTAACCTCATTCACTGCAAAGTTTTATATACTGAGTAACCGAAATACTTCACAATCCTCTTTGAGTTCGATACAGCCTCAGGATTTTACTTAGGAGTAGAGCACATTCATAACTGCCTGGCTTTGCTTACCTTCATTTAGGTCGTCTTCCTCCATTGATGATGGCCTAAACTTTTGTTCATCAGTCCGGTGATCGGCAAGGTAAACGTTTGTGTCGGGGGTGACATAACTTGGCATGTGCTCCCATGCAATTCCACTGTGGATTGGGATTCTGAAGTGTGACCCAGCACCAGCACGCAACACTTTGAGATCCCATGGATCAACACAGCCTGGAAGAATCGCAGTACAGAGTGTGCAAGCACTTAACACCAAGGAAGAAAAAAAATAAAGGAGGTAGAATTGAGCAGTTACATGCCACACTGAAAACCCAATCCCTGACACTGGTAAATGCAGCTTCAGCGCAGACTTCCCAATACTTAGAAAGAGGACAAGTGGCAACGAACTAGCAGGACTTTACGTCACTAGAAGGGCTTGAATGAATGATAACAGGTAGAGTTTTCTCTTTTTTTATTGGTAGACAATCACTTTTCAAAGTAAGCGGTTATACTGCACTGCTCGGGGAATGCGGTACAACACCCAAGTAAAAGTTTCACTAAACAGTATGTAAGGGGAGCTGACATTACTGTCCTGAAACCTAGATGCTTCTGTCAGTTTTTACAATTACTGCAAAAACAGACAGTTCACCTTAGTTCCAATATAACTAAAAGGCAGGCAAAGCTTCTAACCTTCATGTCTCTTAAGTAATTAAGTGCCAAGTGCAAGTAAATTTTTTGCTTCATAAAAAGAGCATCTTTGAGTAGCACATCAAACAAGAGCACCAAAAACAAAATATGACGTTCGTAACTGAAGGGACCACTTCAGGAATCGCTCATAAAAACGATCATTCTTAGAACTGAAACTGGAAAAAGGGCTGGCATTACTAAGAGCCAGAATGATTTAGAAAGGAGTGCTATTGGACCTCTGGCCACTGTAATTCTCGCATTTTAGCAGCTTTGTGCTGTTTGTAGAAACCTCAGTGTTTGGGCATGAATTGCATTGACTGCATTGCATACCTTTTGAAAGCAGCAGTCGGCTGCAGCCAGCCGCTGCAGCACTTCGTATCAGTGTTCCCATGTTGCCGGGATCTCTGATGTTGTCTAGAATAACGCTCACAGGGATTGTCGTCCCTGTTCTTTGAATCTCAATGTCATCCACTGATGGTTTTTTGAACACTCCTGTAACAAGAGTATATGCATAATGGCATCAATTATTCAGCTTTCTACCATATTTAACTGCGTTGATCGGTGCTGTGCATACAGACATTCATTTTAGCATGCGCTGTGAGAAAGTGCACACAATGTATCTATAATCAAGGTCTGACAATTATCACAATGCTCTGAAGATTCCAATGCATACAAGGAAGTTGAGATCAATGATCATTTGTGGTTGTAAGAGTGGAAGCGGGCTCAAAAATTTTGGAGCAGCTCAGGGAATAGGGATGTCATTTTGGTACACCTTTGACGCAATAAAATGAGTTTCAGAGCATTTCAATATGGCCTGGAAAATGTTTCTAGGGTCAAATTCCTTTAGTAATTGCAATTTTCTATTCCCGACATACAAAAAGCCCTGATGTGGTTCATTTTTATTAGACATTCAATGCTTTGCTGACTATGCACACATCTCTGATAATGTTTTAAGATAACACAGCTGGCCTGAGAACAATCCAGAACAGAGCCACAGCAAATAGAAAGAGCACTTACAACTGAACACCAAGTCTGCTTTTCGATGGAGGCGAAAAGCAAGGCGCCCATGTGCTGTACGATGTCAGTGCACGTTAGAACCCCAGGTGGTCGAAATTTCCGGAGTCCTCCACTACGGCGTCTCTCATAGCCTAAGTCACTTTGGGACGTTAAACCCCATAAACCAACCAACCAAGTCTGACTAAAAGCTTTTGCCTATTTTGACTTCGACACATTCAAATTTGATGCGCTCAAGCACTGCCACTAATTTTGAGTTCACATCAATGAGCAGCACATTTTCAATCTTTATATCGTGCGTACCCTTTATGGTCCCATACCTGTGCTGGCAAATTTCTGGGCACTGGTCGGTAGTCTCTTTAGGGAGTATACACAGCACTAAAAGGTACCCTTGTCTTCCCCCTTCAGCTGCTTTATTTCACCGCCTTCTGCTGGTGCCTATGCGTTTTATTTTTTGCTTGAGTGACATTGGGGCTTCTGCAATTTCAGTTTGTTGGCAGTGGGTCATGTATGGCTTCTCTACACAGTTAAGAAGGTTTCTAGTGAATGGCATCTTCAATGCATCACCCCTATAGTGCTTCAAATATGCTTTTGCCCGACGTAGGCTTGGCATGCTTGCTAGTGACAAAGACTCAATGGTGAAGTACTTGTTTTCACAGCATAAGCTTTAGAACAACTCGTGTAGTTTTTTGTAGCTGGACAAGTTTCCTAACTGCTTGCAGTAGTTTGCAGTACCTGCTTCGCTCACTGTTCTCGCTTCTCTCTACCAGCGATTTAAAAGGTGGGGAGAGATGCTATGTCATGTGCAAAAGGGCATTTTTGTGCAATGAATTACCTTCAATCGATTGCGGCTCATTTTAAATTTACTTGCAAACAAATATCTATTATGATCCATGCTTCTCTAGTTCATGCAAAAGTTTATTTTTATTAAGCCCAGTACCCCTGCATAACTCACTATATGCCTCCAGCCTGCTGCGCCTTTCACTGTCACTTACTTCAGGTAGATCAGACTGCATTTTTTGTAAGCAATACATGCAGCAAAAAAGCAGTGTCCACTAAATTTGATTGCTAAATATTGAGGCAGCCAGTTTGGAGTAGCAATTCTACCCCTGTGGCAGCGCTCTGGAATTAATGTATTATAGACTTATGCAAAACTGTTCATAGTTCACTGTTCATGCGAAGGCGAGACAACTGATGGTCGTTAAGGGTAATGGAGTGGATTCTAAAACAAGGCAAGTGTGGCAGGGGGCAGCAAAAAGTCAGGGAAAATTCATGTGAGTGGATGACAATTGGGAACTTGCTATGGTAAGGTGGCCACAGCTGGCACAGAACAGGGTTAATTAGAAAGCCTACAGTGGTTGTAGTTAGGCTGATGATGCTCATAGTTTTGCAGTGCAATTTAAAATTAAACGAACACTAAAGCACTGGAAAATTATTAATGACCTACCTCAAGTGACAGTAACATTTGTTTTTCTGTTAACAAGAATTAACTATTGCAAATATTTAATTCCTGCTAATCTGCACAGAAAACAAAACCAGCACCCTTACCCATAATTCCTGGGCATGTTGTCAAGTCGGACCAAATTTTCATTTTCTTGTAAAACACCTTCTTTATTTGGTCTTCTTTGAGCGTTTCTAAGGGCAGTCCTTCCAAGTGTTCAGGGAGGGAGAAGTAAATGCTTTCGCATTTGACGCCAGCTTTCAGAGCATCGCCAATTAGCCTTCTTCCTTCCAAAAGGACTACATTCAGTTTTTCCCTCTTGCGCTTCATTTTCAAGGCGATCATGGTGTTTCTGCAGCAAGGAACAATACCAGAATAATCGCTTATATTCACAGCATAAAAATTCTTTGTCTTCCAACAGTTCCCCACACAACTGGAAGCAAGTTTCTTGCAGCAGCTTTTGTAGCAGAAATTTCAGGGTTTGAAACTGCAAGAATTGCATATTTCCTGCTTATGTAGCAAAAGGCTATTGCATTTAGAGCCCTGCATATATAGACTCAATAAAGCCAGGTCGAGTTTGCCTGTCAAGTAAACTAAACTAGTTGTCAGGTTCATGCATGTGCAGTCAAGTTGAGTAAAGTAAGCAGCAGAGCAATTCAAATTAACTCTTCTGTAGGGGGTAGGTTAACTTGCTTGACCTACTAGCTTAAAAACATGTAGATGCTGTAGAGTCAAGGCATCCAGTAATAAGGAATAGTGGGATCAAGGGCTTCTAGACCGGCTACTAGAGAGCGTGAAATTGGGTGCTTTCTGGCCCTTATTAATAATAATTAAAAAAATTAAACTCTCAACATTCAAGAGCAGCAGAATTAAACATGAACTGGAAGCTTGCACAACAAGTGCAAATCTTGATGCTACAGACAACTGCTATACTTGCTTGGTAGGAGCAAGTTCATGTAGACAGCAACTATGGTGAGTCAGCGTGACCTAAACCTGGTTCTGTCGAGTCCATGATACAAAGCTAATGTAATTGCTGTAATGCAAAAAATTGTGAGACCTGCATCCAAGTTTTGTTATCATAGCATTCTTGTAATCTTCAGGGTGACAAATAAATAGATGTATGAAATGAAAAAAACAAAAAAACAAATGCACACAAATGCAAGATTAACACTCTTAAAACTGAGGCCCGTAGCATTTGTCATCATTTAATCATTCTGAAAGCATGCAAAGTAGCTTAACACCAGTGAAACACGAGAGAAGAGAAGCAGCACCTCAGGCATAATTGTGAGCAGCACCACGTCTTATACACTCCCTTACAGTGCTTGGACAGCAGCTCTGCCAGACGAATCCCACTCAAATGCTACTTATTTGGCAATGTGCTAGTGCCTACATATCAGTTCTGCCACACTCAGCATTGCGGTGGATTCATAAATGTTACTGCATTTTGACAAACAGCGATGTAATTCTGGCAGCTACTTTTGGAGTGAAGCTCTACTTCTCGCATGCAAAGCTGAAGGTCAAAGCAGGCTTGGAAACCTCACTAGGAGGCGCATATTTTTTTCCTCTCCATGCCACCACAGCTATGCGCTTCAAAGCCATATCCGCCACTGCGCCGACTGTCACATCACCCGCTCCCTCTCGCCAGGTGTGACACGTGACGCATCATGTGACTAACCGCCGCCTCTTCAATCGCTTGCTCTCACCAGTTGTGTTACGTGGTTCACTCAGTGATTCGCTCTTGCTAGATAAGAGGGCAGTGCTCGCCGCCTAGACAACCCGAGATGGACACCGGGGGAGGATGGCAGTTCCTGGCACTAAGGGGCTGCAAATTCAAAGAACCCGCACCACAGCAGGGGTCCTCTTGCATCGGGGTGTATCTGTTGTGCATGCTGCTTCGGCGGCTGGACAGTGTTTAACCGAGCTGTCACTCCGTATAACCAGGCTCGGCTGAGTTGAGCCACAGCAATTGTTTGCTCGTCAATAACGCTTGACTATTTTGTTAAAGTTGCACATGAAAATTTGACTTTTTAATTCGTTCAGAAGAGTGACGGCCATAACCATGGTGTTTGAAGCCTGCTTTCAAGAATACTGGGCAGTCTCAGTTTCTGAAGCCATCAGAAAATTTTCAAGTGGTGCTCAAAGTATGTGTGGAGTAAATAGTATTAGTGGTGACGTAGTCCCATCTAGTGAACTAGATTAGTCCCATCCATACAGCAATGCTAGCACACACAACTGAACGTGCGAGAACGAAACTATAGGCAACACGCTGTGGCCATACGGCGCTAATAGAGCGCGCCATTCAGGGCAGCCCAGCCAACGCCGGCATGGCCGTGTTGCATTTGCGTCGTATGGCGGGAAGCATATTGGCCGCCATTTTCTGCTGTTTTGAGGCCATTGATTACCTTGAGAGCTACTTGGTGAAAGGACGCTGCCTGTTCAAGAATAGTCACGTTTATAACGTGAAAGATGTCGACAGGGTTTAAACGTGAAGTACCGCTCGCGACGGAACAGACGTGCGTACGACGTTGAGCCTCACATGTGTAAATGAAACTCTTCACTGACCTATTACGTGCACACCTCATGCCCAAGAATGCATGCTACTTTCCTCTTGGTTTCGCTTCAGTTTCATATCGTGCCGAACACATTTGTTAGTCGCGCGCAGCTTTCAACAGGGCCACGGAAGTTAGAATAAGGCATGTGCAGTTGCAGGTATGGATGCCTTAAAAGCACTGTGCGGCTGCAATGTGCTTCATCAACAAAAATGAGCATGCATCTTGTACTACCTCTATGCTGCAAGCATGGGGAAAGCTGGCGTGGAAGCAGGTAATATCTGTGTCTGGTGGTCTTTCACACACTATAGTCCGTTACGACTGTATGCTGCTAAAACACTTTTGAGCACACTGCAGAAACCTGCATTGGAGAAATGCTAAAGCATATGTGTTGGTTATGCAAGTGGGTTCTGCATAGAACGCCGGGGAACTTTGATAAGTTCAACAGAACTCTGATTGTGTTCGATGCAACGCAAATTCACACTCAGCACTTTTGAGTGTCGTGGCACTTTGATCAGCATGACTCAGCACTCTCAAGTGTCATGTCTAAGAACTTTTGAGAGTCATGACCAGACACTACTCATGGTTATGAATTTGAATTACGAATACACAAGTCATGGAGTCTGAGTGGCACATGACAAGTGACTGAATAAACTATGACTCATATAACATGACTAGGCATGACACAACATTTATATACCACTTCTCATTACATACACAATCATGACTACCAGTCTCATCTTAATGTGAAGTCATACCACACGTTACATTTTGTTTCCATGTTTTGCTTCCACGTATGAAGATAGGATGAACCAGCCAAAAAGACGCACACAGGAAAAAGAAGCAGACTGTGTGCGTCTTTTTGGCTGGTTCATCTTATCTTTATGCTATCAATGCAAATTTCGCAAATATAGCCAAAGCTTTTGCCTTAATAGCGGATTGTTGATACGAAACTACGAAGTTTCTGAGAAAGCTGTTTAGCTTTCCTTTGTAGCCGTATGGCTGCGCTTGGGTGGATGACAATGAGTAATTACTTCCTTATCACAATAGCGGATTGCTGTGTTGTGCTTGACTGTTCTCGGATCTCTCCTACGGCGAGCCTTCTTAACTTTGAAGCCGGAAGTGTGGTTGAGTACTTTCTGATGTCCCGTGCTTTCGCTAGGCTCATGGAACCATAGAACGAAATGGCGAAATCCCGTGCGCGAGAGTTGTGCCAATGCCTCCTATAGTTGTAATCGAGATGCGCCAAGTAACGCCACGCGACAGGAGCGATGGTGTACAGTCCAAACTCACACATGCACGTGAACGTGCGACGGATACCGCGCCTACCTTTCCTTTCCTGCAAACCAATTATAATTATATGTAGCACAGCAACGAACGCCGATAAGAGGCAATTGATAGGAAAGGAAGGGTAGGCTTTCGCCATACTGCTCTCAAGAGTCATCCTCTAATTTTTATCCACTCGCCGAGGGTCGTCTATTATTTTAAAACCGACGCAACTGAGCTTATGTTGGTTCAGGAAGTCAAGGTCAACCGAGGGCAACGAGAAAATTGAGAAAAAAGATATACAGTCAGGACACTTACGCGAATTCGTCATCGTCGCTGCCAAGTTTGACGTAGCGTGGTTCGCATAAAGGTTCGGTCACCGCTTCGCTAGCAAACGGCGCTGGATCAACGACTTTTGGTTTCGGATAGATGACTTTTTGAGGCCTCCTGGCGAAACCTTTGTGTCGGACGTGCGCAGGCCGTGGAGAGACACCGGACCAAAAGCGCGTGCAGTTCATTAGTAAGGCCACCGTGCTTCTGCCAAGGGATTCCATGATCACAGAGACATCTGATAATGCCCGTTGAAGGTTAACACCGTGTGGCTCGCCGAATCACTGTGCGCAAAAAGTGTTAATTACATCACCCCAAACCACTCAATCCGCTCAACTGAACATGCGAGCACTACATGTCGCATGCATGCCGTAGGGCGCAGCCATTTTCAAGGTAATCGACTCGGCCAGACTCGGTATGGATTTGTTTCTACTACTACAAAACAAGAAACCAAAACCGAAACTTGTGGCAACGTTCACGCTAATGAAGTATGTTGCTATAGGAAAAACTGTGCGCTTAATTTTGCGCTGAATTCTCAAAAGTTATCACTAATGTTTTCCTTGAAATTGCTAGCGAAACGATGTGTAGAGAAAGAAAGCTAACAAGAGCGCGCGGCTCGTGATCGGCGCCCCGCCCCCTGTCGCCTCACTCGTCTGCGGTACTTGGGCTGACTGCACGGGTCACCTTGGGCATCAGGCATTCGGGCTTCCACGGTAGCAGTCGGCTGGACTTAACAGCTTGCCGAGGCTCCTTTGAACCACTGAAGTGCTTCGCAAGCTTCTGTCCGGTGAGTGCTTCTGCCAGGGCTCCAGCTGACGCGTTCACTGAACCGCCACGGCCGGTGAGCGGTCTGCTCGGGGATTCGAACTGCCGCACGAGATCAGTCTCGCGAGCCATGTCTACCGTTTCGCCTGTCGGAAATGACACTTCCGTCTAGTGTTACGTTATAAAGCCTTGGCGAAGCTAACAGGTAGAGCCGTACAGCTCTGTCCCAACCGCTTGCGATGGTTAATTCGAAGACTTCCTGGATTTCTCGCACTATCCGCAGAGAGCGCAATTACTGCGCTTTCTGCGCGACTTCTCGACACTGTCTTAGCACTGTTTGACGCTCGGCGTGGTGCAACATTGCAGCATCAGTGATTCTATGCTCGACAAGTAAGATTCGTGTGTGAAACGAAGATTTCGGCGCTCTTTCATTAGCTGCAGGGAGTAAACACGATTTTTGGGCTATGGGGACTTGTTGCTGTGCATAAGCGAATATGATGCTGTGCACTTGCTCGCTGCCACGGGACACGCAAGCTCCTAGCTAGGTGTTTTTTTATAGGCAACTGGATACTTCATTTGTTAACAGGTTAACTGTCGTTTGAACTTCGTCGAATTTTATCAGCTCCGTTTGTTGTTTCCTATATTGTTCCATTCGCTGTTTAGCGCGTAATACGCCGCGGAAATTAGTGTTTTTCGCTCATTTTATCGCGTTAACAGCTGGTTTTTCTCGGGTAAGGTCGTTGCTCGCTTTAATACGTGACCATGCTCGCCTTGGCAGTGTTTCAAACTGGTGCGTCTGGTCTGTTTTATGATTGTCGTAGGGCGAAGATAGGCTTTGCGCAAGGGCCAAAGGCCGTCGGAGTTGACGTCCAAGGTGACCTTGCGGGAAATTCTTGTATCTTGTTTACAATCTTGAGTAGAGGCAGGCGCGCGGTAAACGAAGCTTATTCAGTCGGATCGCGTATCCATTTCTCACCTCGAGTTGCCCGCCAGTTCGGCTGTGTATTTTACGCAATTACATCCAGTACTCGGTCAAAGCTTCGACGTTACCTGTATTGTGCCACATTAGTAACGCTCGTTTAGAACGAAATACTTTGGATTAGGCTACATTGTCTTTTTTTGAAACCACATATGTAGCAGCGAGTGTTAATTCTCCGCGCAAATGAAGCCGTTCGCTGTGGCCTTCTATGACTCCCGCGGCTCGGCATTCTTCCGGGACAGCGATGCGCGGTCTGCAGCTGTAGCTAGTTTTTATCTTTCTCATCTCGGTACTTTCTTTCATTCTGTTAATGGTTGTGTGGACCTGGCATATTGTGCACACACCTGCTGGTTTCTACGGCGCAAATATGCGCAACACTGTGCAACACCCACCTGATAGATATGCAACCTTTCCTTTGGCCTGGTGCTCAGCTCATATGCGGTCTTCAGCCCCGAGTACAGGAAGATACCAGAAAGATACATGAAGAAAGAATTCTGCTCTCATGACTGTCGTTCTAAAGAGCTCTGAGCACCTCAACTCTCCTAATGCTTGTAGTGCAATATTTGGTAACTTTGAATGCCACCTTTTTCCCCTGACTGGTAGTTGCTGTCCCGTGAAAAGAAAATGCACAATTTATTTGAGAGTGATTACCACTACCAACGAACTAGCTAAATGCACAGATGATTTGAGAGTAACTACCAATACCACTGAACTAACATAGACTGCCTCGATTATGCTCTCATCATATTCAGACTTAGGAATTTGTCGATTTATATTCGTGGATGAAGTGAAATATTGTGGCTATGAAACTAAAACAATGTACCTGATAGCACCAGATGTGTTTGCTAAGAGCGTGCCAAATAAAATTATTTAAGCTTGATTTTGTGCCTTGCATTAAAACTAAGAGTCAAAGAAGGCAGATGTGTTGGAAATCACTTAGAACAGATCAGATGCAGACTTTTGTGTTTCTGATATATGCTATGCATGCAACATTGCCAGATGTTGCTCTTCATTAAGCATCTCAGCATTCATCTGCAAGTTCTGATCATTCCAATATCTCTTTTACTGATATTCTTCTGTTTAACGAAAATGTTCAGCATCATGCTGAGTGTTCGTAAAGTTAAATAGATGTGCCTTTTTTTTTATACATTATTATTATTATTATTATTATTATTATTATTATTATTATTATTATTATTATTATTGTTATGTAATCATTCTGTCTGGAGATGACCAGAGTGGCCTACGGTACAGAATGAAATAAGACAAAATGCACTAGCAAAGCAGTTGCTTTATAACTGAACAGTCAGTATGCTTATACACAGGAGTTAGTTTAAATGTTCTAATGATTCTACCTAAGCCTTTATTATGTCTGTACATCAGATTTCAACAAGCTCCTGGTTAGTTTGGGTTATGCTCTATGAAATGAGTTAAAACTGAAAGCTGGATGAGTTAGTATGAACTAATTCTTTTTGCAAGTGCGAAAGACAGCAAATACATTTTTTTTTTTTTTTGCAGAATCTGTCTTCACTGAGCACCTGTGCGCAGCATGTGGTTGTGACCGATTTCCTCTTCCCATTTCTTTTTTGCAGCTAACAGCAGTAAAAGATGGCTGGCCACTTTAGCTACCCCCCGCCCGAGATGATGAAGGAGCTCAAGGCGACTGCAGAGGCCATTGTTGCCCCCGGCAAGGGCATCTTGGCCGCTGACGAGAGTACCGGTGAGTGGTGTAGCAGGATGTGGTTAGGTTATTTGACTTCTAAGTGTTGCCAAATATTAGTTAAGGGCACTTAGTTCGCTTTTTAGCTTTACTACAGGCAGATGCCAGATTATGTCCTCAGTACCCTTGGTAGAATGTGCAGTATACAGTGAAAAGGTTACAGAAGACTTGCACTTGCTCAGATGGAATTGTTTTGGTGGAGCAACTCTATTAGTCACGATTTCTACAAGGGCTTTTTTTTTTCTCAATATAAAAAGCTATTCTTCCCATTTTTTTGTGCATACTTGATTGTCTCAATGTAGAGCTGGTTTCATAGCAAGCTAACACCAGGCATGCTAGGATTCACACAGTGGGCACCTTGAGCAGGCCTTTTTTGCACACTGCTACTAGCACTGGTGCATAGTCTCATGTGCAGGATTTGAAAAGCAGTCTTGATTGTGCTGGGGCCACTAATGAAACGAATTCGAAAATGTACTCAATGGGAATCCTACTTCAGAATTCATTGGCATGTTTTATCATTTCGCACTGTTGGGTGCTTGGTGCTGCAGTATCGCACTCTTCAACTTGAACCCGCGTTGGAGGAAAATTGTTCCAATGTAGCTGTGGTTATGCAATTTAAATTATTTTCTGAAATTGTCCCTCTTGATTTCTTCAGTTTGCTTTGCTGCTGCACTACAGCTGACTATATTGGGCACTACCTGATCTTGCATGTCAGGTGTCCGTTGTAAATACTGCTCTGAAGCTGTTGCAGTGTTCCCCTGTTTTATAACTGCATTCTGATACTGCATTAGACTAATTAGATTTTTTTGTTTCTGTACTTGCTGTGGCCACATTGAACTAGGTTCTCTTAGTACCTGGTCTTCATCAAGCGGCACACTAGGTGTGGCTCTCCAAGCAACCTCTTCTTCTGTAATAAATGCTTTCCACCACCACCACCCTCCTTATTTGTTTGTCGTGCAGCCACCATGGGCAAGCGGCTCCAGGGCATTGGCGTTGAGAACACTGAAGAGCACCGGCGCCAGTACCGGCAGCTCTTGTTCACCTGTGGTGAACAGATGAACAGCGCCATCAGTGGCGTCATCTTGTTCCACGAAACGCTGTACCAGCAGGCTGACAACGGAACTCCATTTGTGAAGATCCTGGAGAACCGCGGCATCATCCCTGGCATCAAAGTGGACAAAGGCGTTGTTCCGCTCATGGGCACTGATGATGAGAGCACCACACAGGGTGTGTGTGAAATTTTTGAGCTGCTGCAAGAAGTAGAAATGTTGCAAAAGTGGAAATTGCCTTGTTCGCCTTTATCATGTTTCAGTACAGCGAGGCACAACAAATTGATATCCAGATAACAGGTTTAGTTAGTCCGCTAAATTTACTGTTCCAAGCACTATTCATCGATGCATATGGAGCAATTGTTCTCCTAAAATTTGTAGTAGGAAGACTTGGAAGGAATTGTTGTACGAAGTCGTAAATTTTCACTTCGTGCACCTTGTCTGTTTCTCGTCCTTTCCACTTGGGTATATGGTAGCTTAATTTGCCTTAGCTTATAACTCTGAGCCTTTTATGAACAGCAGCTTAAACAATATTCAGAATGTGCCAAGAAGCAATATGCATTTCTTTTTTTTTTTTTTTTCTGGGGCCTTTCGCTGAGGTTTGGTTATTCAGTACTGGCAGATCGAGCTTTATCCTTAGTGGGTGTTTCTTCACTTCTGTGCTGCCACCTAACTTTATCTGCAAACAGTAGAGCTGGACCTCGGGACAGATTTCACTGAACTGGCCTTGAGTACTCGTGACCTCGGTGAACGATATTCGCGGGCTGCCCTGTTCTCCTTGGTCTACCTTGAGGCTCTCCAGACAGCCATGCATGCTGTTATCAAAGATAATATGTGCCGCCTGTCCTATCTCAAGGCTAGTCCCCCGTGGATTTTCTTACGCACTCTCTGCTCTTGTCGTTATCTCCCAAATGTATTGTACTTGGCTCTCTGCTCTGTCTAGCTGCACTTCTTGTGAAAGAAGGGTCACAAACTCTTGTTGTCATGATAGGAAATTGTTTCGATATTAGCTTCTGTAAACATGGTCCCTTTGTCTTTTTCTGAGTGTTGCTGGAACACTTATGTTGAGAGTACATGGGCAGTTTTACATGTGCACTTAATGTCACAAAAAATTATATTGACGGACAGCTTTGCTTGTGCAATTTTGCTTGTGCAGGTCTCGATGATCTGACCAAGCGATGTGTCCAGTACCGCAAGGATGGCTGCCGCTTTGCCAAGTGGCGTTGTGTCCTGAAAATCCGCCCCCACTGCCCATCGCCTCTGTCAATCTTGGAGAATGCTAACGTACTGGCTCGCTACGCTGTCTGCTGCCAGCAGGTACAGCAGTTTATTTTTCTTTTGCTTTTAGGTCGTATATGCACATTTTGAAAGGCCATTTTAATTTGTAAGCTTATTTGAATCCTTTCAGTCAAGTTCGAGGACTATATAGCTGTTTAAATATACGTAGGTGCATACAATGAATCTGAAATGAAATTCACGTAGTGCTGTGTTACCGCTGAAATTTAAGCTGTTTTGCCAGTATTTATTAATTCAAATAACTCACAGGCTCCTTGTTAGGAGTATTGTGTGAGTGGGGCATACAAATGAAATAACAAAATGTAAGAGCAAATAGTACAACAAATGAAAGAAAACGTTAAACAATGTTTACCCGAAAGTATTGAACACAAGACACTAAATGAAAAGAAACAGTTATACAAAGTTTAAAATAAGGCTACATAGGACAAAAAATTTTCAGTTGAAGCCAACAAGAGGGTAATAATGTGGATTTTATACAATGTCAAAATATTATTGTTTCTAAAAGGGCATAGACCAAATATTAAGCAATTATGTCAGCTATTATTTCTCTGAACACTGCAGTATCACCGATATTAGTAACGTCATCAGGAAGGTTATTCCAGAGGTTCATGGCACGTGGGAAGGCAGACAAGTTAAATGCTTTAATACGACCGAAAATGCGTGTGAAGCTATTGTGATTGTGAAGGCGATGAGATGTACGGCATGGCTGTGACAAAGGCAACATGTTTTCATGAGGACTGTATACCATCTTATGACATAAACAGAGAAGTGCGATTGTTCGACATGATTCTAAAGAAGGAATAGATAACGATAACTTGATCTTGGTCACACTGGAATGACTGTTATAATCTCGAGCGATGAAGCGTGCTGCGCCATTTTGTACAGATTCAAAACAATGTATTAAGTATGCTTGATCAGGCGACCAGATGGGCGAAGGGAATTCAAGTTGTGGGCGAACAAATGTCTGATAAGCAAATTTTTGAGTGGCAGAAGGCGCAGCGTGAAGATTAAGTTTTAGATATCAGAGTATGTGAAGTCTTTGCTGTGATGTTATGTGTGTTGACCAGGAAAGATTAGCAGTGAAATGAATGCCAAGATATTTGTATGAAGACGCCGCAGAGACTTGTTGATTATTGAGCGAATAGGTAAAAGTGAAATTAGATATCTTGCGGCTGAAAGTCATGAGTTTGCATTTGTCCGTGTTAACTGTCATTAGCTAATTACCACACCAGCTTGTTATACGGTCCAGGTCTTTCTGTAGAGCAAGGTGATCAGCTGGATTAGAAATTTTACGGTATATAATAGTCGTCTGCAAACAAATGTATAGTAGAGGTACCATATTTACTCGCATAATGATCGCACTCGCGTAATGATCGCACCCCTGAATTTTGAGGTCAAAATTCCATTTTTTAAATTCCCCGCGTAATGATCGCACCCCGAACATGGAGCCGCCTGGTGGTTGATCTGCAGTCATCCCGCAGCGAATGCATTCCGACGAGTTCCCAACCTAGTCTAGTAACGTTGGAGTTCCCATGATTCCATGCTTTGAGGCATTCGCCATTTTGCAATTCGGCAGCGTCGTAGCGTGCTTTGTGTTTTTGTGCGAGTTTACGCCATTTCACCATGGGGCGGTATGCCAGTTACACCGCCGCGTTCAAGCTCAAGGCTGTCGACTATGCACTGGAGCATGGCAACCGCGCTGCTGGTAGGCATTTCGGCGTGGACGAAATGAGGATACGCTATTGGAAGAAGCAGCGCGAGAAGCTGATGGCTACGAACAAGACACGGCGGGCTTTCCGTGGACCCAAAACGGGCAAGTTCCCTCGTGTTGAGGAGGCGGTCCTAGAATACATCCGGTCCGTAGAATACGGCGGTCCGTTCAAGGACAACGTTCGACGACTTTATGCTGAGTGGATGGCGATGGGCCAGCATGATTTGACGCCGAGCGGAAAGATTAGAAGGCCATCCGTGGAGATGCTGTGCTCGTGGATCACAGAAGCGTGGAGCAGTATCCCTGACGAGGTAGTGGCTAAGAGTTTTAAGAATACAGGCATATTTAACGCTTTGGATGGAACGGAAGATGACTTCCTGTGGGATTGTGAAGATGCTCCCAGCGACGACACTGCCGTTTCCGATGAATCATGCAGCAGTGAAAGCGAGGATGGCGAGAATTCAGACTTTGATTACAGTACTGACGAAAAAAAAAATAAATGGGCATTGTGCACTCCATGTGATGCTTAATGTGCATGTTTATTGCGAAGGTAAGCCTTACTCAGCTTTTATTTTTGGTTGTAATCGAGATATATGTTCCAAGACGTCTGACCTGCAACTTGTTTGCGTTTTCGGTGCTCAAAAATTTTTTGTAGAAAATTTACCCCGCGTAATGATCGCACCCCGAAATTTGCGTCAGTATCTTAAAAAAAAAGTGCGATCATTATGCGAGTAAATACGGTAATTTCAGTAGGCAGATCGTTAATATATATTAAAAATAATAAAGGACCCTAAACACTGCCCTGGGGAACGCCAGACGATACTTCAGAAAAGGAAGATGAACAATCATTTATGCAGGTGAATTGTTTGCGAAATGACGAAGTTCCTAATCCACGATAGCTCTAGGGTCAGCTTTCTGCATGAATTTAACTTTTGTTCAGCACCCTCACATTCAACATCATCACATTCAAAAATTTTTATATAGGGCTGCTCACTTTGCCTGTCAGGTACTGGGGCTTAAGTAGACATGCAATAATGTGGGAGTCAGATGGGAACTACGATGGTGACGCTGTGGTTAGGGCGCTCGACTTCTGCAGCCAAGTATGTGGAATTGAATTCCAGCCACGGCGGGTACTTTTCGACGTAGGCGAAAAGCTAGGCGGCAGTGTGCTGTGTGATGTCAGTGTATGTTAACGAACCACAGGTGGTCGCAATTTCTGGAGCCCTCCACTATGGAGTCTCTCATAGCCTTAGCCGCTTTGGGATGTTAATCCTCAAAAACCATAAACAATCTCCTAGATAAGCATGCTACCTTCGCATAGGCATTTACTATTTCGATGTACATAGTTTCGGTCTGAGATGATTTGCTGGCCTTGGCCTGCAAAAATAACAAGGTGGATGGAGGGCATTCCGTTGGATGGAGGGTAATTTAGCTCCATTATTTGGCTGAACTCCAGTGCAGATTATACGTTTCAAATTTTTATTTCCATTCAGTTTGATTTTTCATAGACTGTCCTTCTAGTTATGCCAAACAGTTCTGGTAATTAAAATTTCTCAGTTGTGCACTTTTACTGCTTTTGTGATGCTGTAGGTTTGGATGGACTGCTGCATTGTAATTCTGAAGCTAAATTTATATTGTTTGTGACATGGCTTCAGATCATTTCATTCTCAAAGCATGTTGCCTCATTTGTGAGGTATATTGCATGGTTAGACTTTAGTAGGCTCCTGGAAAATCTTACAGTAGCACCTGTTTAGTACAGTTTACTTTCTGATTTACCAATTCAATCACTCAAATTCATGAGTAATAAAAGCATGCTTTAGGCTAGTTTTGCATCCTTCAGGATGATGCAATATCCAAAAAAGTGTGCTTATAATTACGTTCCACCATACAGTACATTCAGTAGTCAATAGAGGGTGTGCTTATGTATGAGTGGGCCAAGCCTTATGGCGCATGCCTCAAGCAGTCTGACGTCAGGGTGGCTGCTCTGCAGTGTGAAAATGCCACGAGGGAAAGCAACCTGAAATACACATGTGCTGTCGAAAAAGTAGTCGTGAGCAAAAGTAGTGTGCAACACTCAGTCCGTGGCGGAGCTCGGGCATTGTGACTTCATCTAACATCTATTTCGGATTGATACAGTAGTGGCGTTGCCCCATTTTAGTCACATTCACGTGTCGCTGTCGCTATCCCTGTAGCTATCGCTATTTGGAATTTCTATGTAGTTTTCCCGAGCTCCGTCACTGGCTGAGTGTTGTATACCACTTTTGCTCACGACTGTACATAAGGTTATGTCGTGTGTCAGGCGTATAACCTCATGTATATGCATTTCTTCTTTCTAAATAGAATTTGTTGCGAGACAGCTTTTGCGTTGGGTACAGGGTCGTCCACTTCTAGCTGTCACGATCACTGTTTGCTCATCGTTATGTCCGACGCGAGTGCACATTAAACCAAAGCGGCTCAGACAAGAGGGACCTGGAGGTGGTGCTTCCCATGGCCTGCCACTTGTTACATGGCTGGGTCGGAAGCAATGTTGCTTTGAAAGCAGTGACCATGTTATAGCTAGAGGTGGACGACCCTGTACTTAGTTTTCGACCCTGTGTGCACTGTAACCCATTCTGAATGAACATATTCAGACTAGTCAGACTTGCCACTGTAATCCTAAAGACGGCAGCGCCACATGAATGTGAGCCGGTCTAGCCTGGCAGCACTCATGGAAGTCGGCAAGAGTGGATTTTCTGCAATTTGTAAATGCAGTGCAACAGTTCTGGGGAACTGTCCCGACCGGCCAACAAATGCTAGTAGCCATTCTCCTGAGTGGAAGCATTTATGCAGTTGAGCCTGGATAATCAAACCCGGGTATTGCGAGTGATTGCTTATGCAAACTGTCTTAATATCCCATTGAAAACCTCATGCAAAAGAATACCTGTCTTTTCCCATAAACGAAACATTCGATCTATTCAGCTACGTTCTGTTCAACTACGGGCAGCTTCGTCTAATGGCACATCCAGCTTAACTTTGTGTGCATGTAGCGGGGCTTGTGAAAGAAAAATGTTGATGCAGCTTTCACTACTTCATCAATAGCTACTGCATACTATGCCTTCTGTATTCCACACATAGGGATGCAGTCATACTAACTACGAGCAGGCAGTGACAAGATGGCACAGAGGGGCAGAAAGTTGGCCTTGCCAATGGTAGCGTGTCTGGACTCCTAGCAGAGTGGAAACCCCAATTTAAAGCCTTAAAACGCCCGTGGTCGAAATAACACCCCTTCGACGTTGCCTTTCGTCTTGTGCACAGGCTGGCATTGTGCCCATTGTGGAGCCCGAGGTGCTTCCCGATGGTGACCACGACCTGGACCGGGCGCAGAAGGTCACCGAGGAGGTGCTGGCAGCCGTGTACAAGGCTCTGAGTGACCACCATGTCTATCTGGAGGGCACCCTGCTCAAGCCCAACATGGTCACCGCTGGCCAGAGCTGCACCAAGAAGTACACGCCGGCTGATGTTGCCCGTGCCACTGTCACCACCCTGCAGAGGACTGTGCCAGCTGCCGTTCCTGGTGAGTGCTCATGGTCCCACTCTGTGAAGCCATTTAAGTAATGGTCATTGGCCACGTCTGTCTTGTCGAATTATTACCTGGAGAACTGATCACTGCTGCATTCTGTACTGATTTAACCTTATTTAGAAGGGTGTAAAGTTTGATAAGTTAACCATCCATAGTAGAAATGATCAGTACAAGAAACGATGGATGGATTAATAGGGACGGAGTGCCGCATTCCTTTAGGTCTGCTTACCCACCTCATGTTTCCTGTACCGCTTGTCTACTCTTATCATGCCTATTAAGAACTGAAACTTCTGCTTATAGACTAGCTGAAAAAGTACTCAGTGGCAGTAGTAACCTTTAACAGTTCAGAATAGCTGCATGCTCTATCACCCAAGGCAGCAGTGCTTGTCCACTTTAGTCTCTGCTTTTTGCATAGGTAACATTGTGATCTAGGCATTCGAGACTTTGGCAAACTACTTGAATCAAGAAATGGTTTCCTTCTTCCCTCATGTCTGCAGGCATCACATTTCTGTCTGGTGGCCAGTCTGAAGAGGAGGCTTCAGTCAACCTGGATGCAATCAACAAATATCCAGGCAAGAAGCCCTGGGCACTGACCTTCAGCTATGGCCGTGCCCTGCAAGCCAGTGCCCTCAAGGCTTGGGGCGGAAAGACTGGCAACGTTAAGGCAGGCCAGGATGAATTCTTGAAGCGCGCCAAGGTAAGCTGAGAATGGAAACTCCACTGGAAGCGTGATAGTTCCCTTGTTTTGCTTTTCTAACCAAAGGTTGGTTAGCAAGCAACTACTTGACATAGGCAGTGTGTTCTAGGCATGTGGTGTTGGTCTTCAGGACTTGTTAAGCATGAAATGCTTCTCAACTGATGTCATATGTAGCGTGCTGAGCACAATCCAGGTGCACTGGAATTCTATACTCTTCTTCAAAATACTATACTTTGCTACTCTTCTTTTGTAGATGTACACATCTAGAGGTACAGGGTCATTCACTTCTAGCTATTAACATGGTCACTGCTTTCAAGCCAGTACTGCATCTGATGCGGGCTCATATCGAAACAAAGTGATACCACAGAGTGACCCAGAGGTGGCGCTTCGAGCTGCTGGCCACTTAGCCTCATTGCATGGCTGGGCCAGATGCAACGGCGCTTTGAAAGCATTGACAGTGTTGTAGATAGATGTGGACAACCCTGTACATAAACCTCACTGGGGCAAGGCTGTGGGAATGTGACTGTTTATTTAAAATTGAAATCTATTGTAAGAAGGCTAGGTAAAAACTAAGATGCCGTCTTACTGTAAGCATTTTAGGTTGATAATGATTAGTGACAATGAGCAGATGTTGCTGCTTCGAGAAAACATTTCGTGCTTAGCAATACATTTGCATTTGAGCCAAGGCCATATTGTCTGAAAGTTTCCTTCGGTAGATTGAATGCGTATACTTGGGGTGTTTTCTGTTGCAGGTGTTTTTTTTTTGTTTTTTTTTTTCACTCTTCCCTTAGAAGTAGTGGTTGCCTCTAATGAATATGTATTTTAATGTAGATGCGTTTAAATTGCAGTGAACTATTCAGAATAATTGCAAATCAACAATTATGTCTCCAAGTCGTGGCTTCTAAGTGGCTTTTGAGAATATAGTAAGCAACAATCCTTGTAGCCAACGTCTACCATAAATATGCTTTTTAATGTTTGTTAATGCAATGTTACTGATTGCAGCAAATGTAGTGAACTGTCAACTTTCATAAAATCCTATGCAAAAATAGCCAAAATACTTGTCACATACTTTAGATACAAACAAAAAAAAAAAAGGATGTTGCACTTTTTCTGAAATTCAGTATAGCTGGCTGGCAAATCTGATCAAGCCCAGGATTTATGAATGCGGGATTGTAGTATTTATTGCCACTGCAAATTATCTTCTGGTTGTGCAGTATAAATGCCTGGAATAAATCGTCGTCGAGGGCTCCATCCACCTTCACAGTATCCTGCGGCTGATATGTACAGGTTTCCGAGAGTGTGCGTGATGGCAGCAGTGCTGCTTGGGTGCAGTAGAAATTTGCAAAAGGCTGGACATGGCAGAGCTCCAGTTTAGCCTCTACTGCAAAAACAAAAAAGCAGGACATTCCAGAAGTACTTTTACTAGCAGCCTGCTACCGTTAAATTTACAGATCATTGTGCATTGGTCAAAGAGTCAGTATAGCAATTTAGTTTCACTCGTATTTTTTTGTTTTCTCTGATTTGCCCAAACATGCCATGCTCCTTCCATTATGCCCTCTAAACGAAAGGCTTCACCAAACAGTGGTGGAGGCACAAGGATTATAAATGAAAAGCACAGTGGATAAGCTACTAGGTATTAAGTAGCTATATTGCATCTAGCTTATTCGTAAAAGTTCATGTCTTGTTGTAGTTATAACTTAAATCCCGCTGCTCAAAGTGTTCCTTTCATGGTGGTACGGGAAAGTAGTTTAAGGGAGCCTTGAAGTGCCTTTGCTTGCTTGGTTTAATAGGTTTAAGAGCAGTAAGAATGGTTTGAGAGGCTGCTAGTCATCCAGCAGCAAAGGGAGCAAACAGTGGTGTCTGCCACCTTTTATTTTTAAACAAACAACCAGAAGACCGCAAACATGCATTTGTTACACATATTCAGCATTTGCACTTTGCCTGCTGTTAGCGAGCATGGTAATTGCACCATACCCTTGCACGATGCATGCGTTTTTGCATTTCAAAGTGTTTGCAGCTCCAGCATGGCTGCTCCATGCAAAGGCAGGCAGCCTGCAAGGTTAATCTGGCTGCTGCATCATGGGCACACAAGTGCCCGTTTCAATAGCTTTTGTGGTGATCACCCCAACAAATGCAATGCTGCCTTTTGACTACACGGACATTTGCCAGTGGAAGCAAAAGTGCCTGTAGTGTGGTGCCTGCAGGCAGGTGCTAGTGTAAACTAGATTCTGCACAAATTTCACCACTCACAGTGCGTGACTGCAGCCTCCTTATCTCAAGCATCCAAGGTAGCAAGAATTTGCTTCTGGTGCTCTGGCATCAGGGTAAAGGCCCCTAGTACACTTGCGGGCGACTGTTATGCCTGCTAGTGAGGATAGAAGTTTTGGTGCTTATGCTGAATGTGCATACCTTGCACCATTGCATAGGTTAGCTGCAGCTGTCGAGCCAACCGAAAATGCTTGTAGCTGTTTCAAATCTACTTGGTAGGTTAGGGTACCTAGATCATAAACATTCATTGCAGTATTGAATTATACCTGCAAGCCTGGATTCCAGCTTACGGAAGTGTCATGTAGTCCTCCTTTTGTGCAGGTAATATTATGCAGCAGCTAGTGTTAACGTAAAGCTTGGTGTAGGTGTGAGTCTGCTGCGGCTATGATTGCAGTATGGTTACTTGTTGGTTAGCGCAGCATGCCTGATAAAATTGGTTTGACGTTGCCTGCAATTGAAATGCAAAGGAATGTGTAGTAATGCACGTTGTTCTTCCTTTTATTGCCACCTTCCCTCCCCCCACCCCACTCCCTTTTTATTTTCATTTTTTTAGGCTAACCACTTGGCTTGCCAGGGCCTGTACTCCCCGGGTTCCATTCAGAGCCTGGCCTCCGATCGCTCCAACTTTGTCCCCACCCACTCCTACTGATTTCTTTCAAAACTGCAGAAACCCAAAAGAGCTTTCAAGCCTTTCTTAAGCCTTGTTACTCTCCCTTCCACGAGTTTTCTTTATTTTCCAGTTTTATTGGTGGGGGGAAAAGCTTACAGTTTCCATGTATTTGCAAGTGTGCTGCCTACAAAGCATGCATTTAGCTGCGCAATAACTGTCCTGTAGCACGGTCTCCTTGATTATTAGTCTAGTAGCAATAGTGCTGTATGGATGAAAATGGCCAACCATGGTGTTTATAAAATGAATTGTGCCTTCTTAAGCTGTATTGTCCAGTTTTGCGCAGAGGCATTTATTGATGTACGCAGGTGGAATTTTTTCTTTTTGTCATTATACTCTCAGAAATCCTGTCATCCAAAGGAATCTAGACGTCTCAGAAATCCTGTCATCCAAAGGAATCTAGACGTTTTTTGCACACTTGCTGCCTCTCTTCAGAGTACAGGCACTTTTAAAACAGAACATCTTTGTGATTACTGCTTTTCTGCTTTTACGAGAAGCATAGTTTGTGCATGAAAATGTTGGCATGTTCATGTTGCATTCCAAGCCTGTTATTTTTGTTTAATCTGCAGTTTTAATGATGCCATACTTTTGTAATGCATTGTTTTGTGCACCAAAGCTGGCAAGCATGTATGCAGTAGTGTTTAGAAAGTATATTTTTTTACCAGTGCCATTGTTGCCCTACTGTTGCTTTTTCAGAGTTGTTTATTTTTTTCTTGCATTGCAAATATTTTCCCATTCGGTTCCTTTGTTTACAAAAGGTTCCTTGTGGATAGTCTTGTCCAATATTTTTTTATTCTGCCTTTGAACACATTGTAGCATGTCGATACAGTTTATTTGCAAGCTTTCATACGAACAACTGTGAGGCTTGATGTATTGTATTTTATGATCAATACTTTGGGCTGTGTGCGATTTGTGTGCCAATTCAGTGGCATTTAGAGACTTAGTGAAATGTAAAGACTTTGCAATTAATTTTGCTGCTGTTAAGCTCACAGGAGTGTGCATGCATTTCGTTGGAAACTTTGTATGCAGTAACCATGACACTGTGGTTGATAAGCTTTTGTGATAATGTGTTCTGTCCAAACAGGCCTGCAGTGAAGCTGCTCTAGGAAAGTACGCCGGAGGTGTTGCTGGAGCGGCCGCCTCAGAGATCCTCTTTATCAAAAACCACGAGTACTAGACTTCCAATTCCCCCCATTCCACCATAATTGGAACTTTTTCTCTCCTAGCTGTAGTGGCATGTGACCCCTTCCACTAGTCGACCCAACGTTTATTGCATCAAAATTTTGCCCCCTGGTGTGGTCTGGACATTCCCTTATATGCTAGTGCTGCCATTCGGTGTTACCAAGCGTTAATGTCTTGTGCACAATAAAAGTTGCAAGTTAACTTCACTTTGTGTTGGCAAATTTTTTTCTCTACCATAATATATATTTCTTGCAAGGTCCACTACTGAAAGTAAACATCCAAATTTCATGTTGGGCAACCAATTCTGAAAGTAGCTGGTGAGAGGGTGGAATTTTGCTAGTAAAGGCTTGTCACTTTGAGGGATGTGAGAAGCAGAGAGCAGCATAGCAAAATATGTTTGGATGACTCCATCTAGTCCATTTAGCCTTTTAAATGAAGGCTTGTGGCCGTTCATTTCGAGGACAAAGCCAGAGAAACTCCAGAGTACATATACTGCTGTCGCACGGGCATTTCGAAGGCCCTTGAATAGACTGTCTATTGGAAGGCCTTCGAAAGCTGCCACACGGGCGTTTTCAATGGCCATTGAGTCGATAGTCTATAGAGTGGACGTAACAGCTCGGAGCTCTGTCTAGATCTCTAAGTCCTTCGAACGTCGTGCAAGGTTGCTAGTGTTGACCCGAGGAGCGTCACGCACACACGTGCACACAGGGTGTTTACAATACCAAAACGTGAACAAGCGTTATTTTATATCTCATTTAGGTGGTAAAATATTAATATCTGTAATAATTAATATAGCATTGCTCTTTTTAAGGTGCATTTATCTACTCTCTACCACTGTAACATGCGCCAAAGCAAGCAGAATGAAAAGCACAGCCGTATGAACGTCAACATGTTAAAAAAAAAAGCAAAATTGTCCTTGAATAACAACTGAACACCTGCAGTTACTACAAAAAGTTGTTATATATAGCAAAACTGAAAGCAATGATAGTGGTGCCAAACACCAGAACTATTTTAATAGACTTCCGAGTTCGATCGCGATTGAAAATCTAAGGCTATCGACTCAATCACCTTTGAAAGTGACTGTGTGACTGGGGTATAACATATCCAGAGGGTAGTCATACCTTTAACTGGAGGAGTCTCACAGCGACAAATAGCACAAATATTGTTAAAGAGCGCATATAACTGTGTTTTCAAAAAGTCTGAATCCACTTCTGTATTTTTCTGTTGCTTTTATTATATAAATCAAAACAATAAGATATCCTAGGGGGGTTGTTCCCTTTTAGGCTGCATTATGTGATGCTTTTGGTTATCAGTAGCCGTAAAACCACCTTCTGGGGAAGCTGGGAGGTGACATCAAAATCTGGGGTATGACCATGTTCACAATATGTATCTAATTCTTTAATTATTCCTCTCCTTCAGTAGGTGTGTTACCTTTCAGACACTTTTGCGCCAGAGTCTCCGTTTAACTCGATGACAAAACTAGTGAGGAGAGAAGTTTAGGGGCCCTACAGTTGAGACATCAGAATTATGCGCTGTATTGTCTGCAACAAAATACACAGAATTTTCAACAATAACTTATTTATTTCATATCTACATTTGTGGAATAAAATGTACAACGCTAGTTCGTCGGGTCAATTTGGCTTTGGAGGCCACGCCAGGGTGACTTCGTTGTGAAGGCTCTCTTGTATCCATTCCAAGTACTCTTTCAGCAGGTCTGTGAAATGTACATGCAGAGAGGTAAGAGTATGTGTATAGCTAGACATTGCATCAAAACGTGCTATTTTAATAGCATGCTTAATAGCTTAAATAATATGTGCAATTAACATTAATTTCACAAACAATAAGATAACCCCACACCATTGCGGTTTTCGTGCTTTGCTGATGCGAAATAAATGTTCAGTTGACGTCTGTGCTCATCTCAAGTCTCTATTGGGAGCTTTACTTCCCCTTGCTGTGCAAATCTGTTGTATAGCCCGAACTGCTACTGTACCTTCAGCAGCAAAGCATTTGTGCTTATCTAATGCTTGGGAAAAAAAAAAATTTTATATATATATATATATATATATATATATATATATATATATATATATTTTTTTTTTGGCCTCCAGCATAAGCGACTAAAAATAAGGTTCATTTTGCACGAATGAAATTGTAGTATATTTCTGTGCACATTTTTTCAAGCATTAGATAAGCAGCGCTCTTGAAAGTTGCAAGGCACAGAAAAAAAAAAAGCCAAATCTGCAGTAACTAACTCCCACGTGCTATCCATGGTTGTGCTTATGTAAGCAGTCTTTGCCCAAGAAATACAAATAGCAAAACACAAGATTAATGATACGGATATACTTGTGCAGTAGCCATTGGGGCAATTTTAGATAGTATGAATGCCTTCTCAGGCTGACCACAGCAAAAATCAACGTCAGACCTGTACATCGTAACTCTGCTGCACCCATCGCAAAATATTCCTGACCAGAGGTTGATTGGACAAAGGCACCAGTGACTGCAAAACTGGTCTCTTGATCACCACACTACGGAGGTTACAAGCCAGCAAAGGAAAAAAGTAATGAAGATGACAACTGTAAATGTGCATCCAAGTCAAATGGTATGGGAGCCAAAAAAAAGGTGCTAGCTTTCATGCGTGTCAGCAGTTAAAATATTATGTATTACCATCAAAAGAGACAAAACCAAAGCACTGGGTACCTGCCAAGCGTGCTGCCTAAATTTTATTGCAAACAGCCTCCCAAATAACAAAATTTTGTAGTGCTGCTGTTCCTGTGTTAATAAAAATTAATAAGCACACACACTGTGTTTATTAACACAAAAAATTTAAATGTTGCATGCAACAACAGTCAAAAGCTTTTTTCTTTTTTTTGTTAGCCTCGATAAAGCAAACATATAATCAAGATCAAATGGCTCTAGGTACTAGATGGCATTTCTTCCGCATAATTTGCCTGTCAGAAATATGAGCATCAGGCCAAGTCATCAACCACTGGATCTCCCAGTGATCCCACAAACAAGGACACCCGACGTGCGAGCGTTCATTCTGCATTCGACATCACAGATTGGTGAGCATCACTGATTTGCATGTATGCACGCATAAAAAGACCAAATAAGTGCTTCCCACTTAAGGTAGAAAGCACGCAACGCATACAGCTGGTACAAGAACAAATTTTGGGCAACTCCCTAGTCAATGGGACATTGTGCCCTCCGATGCAACATCTTGTCTTTCCAGTTACAATCAGCCTCATTTTCTTGTTGACCAAGGGGGTAGGAAGGGGGTCCCCTTAAGTTTGATCCAGAGATCTAGGTGCCTTACTAATATGGATGTTATGTAAGAAGAGAGCAATTTCTTATTAAAATCAATAACAAAAATAATAAAACTCCACTACATTCATCACGGGACTCAGGGGAAAGAGAGATCTGGGAAAACTGTAGCCGAACACTGGAAAGTGAAGCCTCAGTAGTGGGTTGAACCCAAATTATTCTTCGTCACAAAACAATTGTACATTGGTGTCTCCCACATTTTTCACTATTTTTTACCAGCAGCAACACGCTTCTCTAAATTTTGTGCGACTTTCGAGATGCAGCAGCAACTGTCGGTCCTGATAGCCCTGAGCGTGCAAAATGTTCTGAACTGTGTGATGGCTCTCTGCAACATACCCACCCCTGCACCGTGTTGTGGCAACTGCTTTAATCCAACAAAATTCTCACAGATATGAATTTAATTCAATTCAAATGCAGAATGGTCACAAAATTTTCTCATAGGAACACCATGAAAAACTCCCTCTTTTCAACAAGAAATGCACTGAATATGTTGGATATACACTGGATACCATACAATGGATCTCGGTGTCTTGTGAATGACTTCATTTTTGACCATGTTCAACAGCTAAACTTAGGTCATGCATATACTTAGCAAGGTGTCAATACCCATGCTACATTCAACTTAACTTTATTTCAGCCGTTACCAAGTCTCGCACTCGTGCGGTATGCTGGTAGAGGCCAGCATTGTATGCTTTGCATGATGAGATGATAAGAGAAATTAGATGAAATATGTGTAAGCAGCTACGCTGTACGCTTTCCATGATGAGAGAAAGTACATAGATGAAAGGTGTGTATGCAACAGTGCACCACTCACACTTTGGCTCGCTGTCCCACAAGTCGCACAGTTTCTGTCTCGAGTTCGCAGACCGAGCAACAAGGGCTTGCAATAAGTGCTCCGTGCGAGGCTGCAGCCTATAAAACATGTGCAAGGACAGAGTCAACAATACGCATGGCAGTGCCAGTCATGCTATTCTTAGGCACAGGACCCTGCCCTGCGATAAATGCAGACGCATGACCCCCACAGGCACCCAGTGGTCCCAGCAAAAACTGCGAAGGTCACCTCTGGAGAGCAAGAGGGATGCAGTCAGACGTGACCTGGCTCAGATCGTAGCACAGCTGTGCGCGGGGCCTTGTTCGAAAGAAACCGGTCACCAAGAATAGGCTGCCCACTTCAAAAGGAAGTGAAATGTCTTTGCTGGCAGAAACTTGACACAGTATGTCAATCAATGAACGTTATTCAGAAAAGAAAAAAAAGAGTACACCAATATTTAGAGGAGTTGGAAGGGCGGGACAAACTACATGGCCCAGTTTACGTAACTCGTGATACCCCAGAAATTACATTCCATTTGTGACAAAGCAACTAACTGCCAGACTCTGAACCAAGCACAGAAAGCAAATTCTTTTCGAACATTTGACAACTTTGCTAACATAGCATTTAGCTACATTCACAATTAGCTGTAATGATGGCCTTCTTTGCAGGCTTCTTTTGAGCAAGCAAAACCATTTGGTACGAATACTTTTACAGAAACAGCACTGTTAGATGCTATGCAGCTTTATTGCTGAAATTACCCGCATATGTCCGACAGCTTACACTGTTCACAGCGTCATGGCAGAAGTGGAAGAAAGTTTACTCGTGGGGCATGCCATTTCGCATATGTAGACTCCAAATAAGTGGATCTCGGTTGATTTGGAACAGATTTAAAGTAAGAAAAAAGTCTCTACAAGTTGAACTGCTTTGCAGTCGACGCTTAATTAACTTTTGCAACAAACAATAACTGCGCTAGCTCCATCAACAGTACTTGGAGAGCATAAGAATCCATAAGGCAGTCTCCAGGCAAGCAAGCAAGAAAAATGGAAGGATAAAAGAAATAAAATGAAAGAAGCTTTGTCAGTAAGTGTGAAGAGTGGAAAAGGAGATGTTCGGGCAGCATTCCGTGGTATTTAAACCTGTCCTATTTTTCTTGACATATTCAAATTGCACAATATGAATTAGGCATTAATTTCACATCTTGCGCATCAGTAAACAATTCATCTCCCGAGTTTCCTGCCATTCAAGTGAAAGTTGGTAGGAAATTTTTACCTGCGCTCATCTGCAATTTTCTCACCCTAAGCTAAATATGCTGTACACCCAATAATGATGAGTGAACTAACCTGGCCCAGCTCTTGATCATGGTGACAGGTGGTGACAGAAGCAGCTTGCTATACTTCTCAAAGAAGGGCAACACATCTCCTTGGAGCAGGAAACGTGCGAACCACCGGAACTTATCGAGGCTCTCGGGGAATTCTTGCTCCACGGCCTCCATCTGCCATGCATGAGGTCCTGCGCATAGAACACAACCACTTGTTGGCTTTTCAGACCACCCCAGATTTCTACACAATATAGTAACAATTCCAATACAACAATGTAGTAACAATTCTGCATTCCAATAGATAAAGGTTATTGCATAAGATCAAAGCAGCCGGTGAAAAAACAATTACTTTACTTGAATTACTTCACTGCATTCCCCTTTGTTGCATTTACACACTAATTCAACGCCGACAACATTATGATTTTTTTTTTTTTTTTTTTTTTCATTTTTACTGTTCTACACCCTTTACTCTCTGCCTTTCCCTCTCAAAACCTTTGCCCAATGCAGAATAGCATACCAATGCTGTTTCAGTGCCGGCTAGATTCTGTTCTCAAGTGCAATGCTTTCCAGGCCGCTATGTTTAGCCAGTCCCACTCTAGTTCCCACAGCAAAACACGCATTAAAAATTAGCAGTTATGTCATGGTTGTGGCAGTGCTCTTGCACGGTACATTATAAACATTATGACTGTGGTTTACCAGTGCCAGCATTCAACAGCTTTGTTTTGTCACCGGCAGCTATCTTAAGTTAAAAGATGTAATTTCTGCATTCCAATAGATAAAGGTTATTGCATAAGATCAAAGCAGTGCATGCATGACACAACTTTGCCTCCTCCTTCCTGTATGCTCCTTTCCCTCCACTGACAGCTGCTCAGGCAGAGGAGAGAGACAGTGCAGGACGTTTAGGACACTTGGGTATATTTCTCATAGTCCTGCCAAAAGTGAAACAACGGGTTTCTTTTTTATTTGCAAATGGCCATAACAGTGAGAAAGAAACTGTATTATATCAGGTGTCAACGCTATGCGATCTATTGCAGGCCAAATTTCAGAATAATGCGACAGTCAAGAATGCTAGCAGTAGAGCCAACGTTTTAAGAACCTGGAGGCTGAAATGCGACATCAAGGCTATTACTCAGCCAAACATAGTAAGATGTGGAGATGGAGACAGATAAGAGCTTCGCTGAGAATGCTCACCAAATGTGGCTGTGACAGAGCACAGTACTTTGTCGCTCTTGCGATCGTAGTGCGGTGGAGGCTCTTCCAGTGGAGGTGAAAAGGTGCAGTACTTTGGAGCATAAACGGGCAGCCACTCAGGCTCCACTTCTGCAACCACTGCAGGAAGGCACGGGAAGATACCACTGACATAATACATAACATGGCAACAATTTAGCAACACTAGCAAGTCTAGGTAAAGTTACCTTAATGCCATGCCATTATAGCTATAGTGTCAGATGGAGTCAAAATAATACTTCCAATGACATCTCTATGAAGTACAACAACAAAAAAAAAATGGCTCACTGCTCAGCAAAGCAGAACCTTCATGCACAAAAATAACAACAAATAACCAGAACATGTACCAAACATCGCATATGAAAATACACAAAAAGAAATGGTTAGGAATATACAAAAGAGCAGTTTCAAAAAGCTACACAAAGCAGTTTTGTTTGTGCCTCATTCCAAGGATGATGCTTCTAAACACACCAAAGTATGCAAAGTATGCTCATATTGTGAAATTGATTTCCATCCACTTATTGGATCTTCAGAAGTGCAGCACTAACCTCTCATGAACATTCTACTTGTCTCGAATATTTCCTGGTACAAGACGAATAGTGGTTGTTTGCTGTTCAACACCGAGTTGGGATGGATGAACACGGCACCATCCACTTCCATGCTCTGCACATACAAAGGCAGACCATCAGAAATAGGAGCAAAATGGCGCATTATGCAGGTGCGAATCCCACATAATATACCAAAAAAGAAACTTGTGCTGAATAGCTCTCTGCCCGCAGACACTTATGTGGCCTACCTTGTAAGCATTCTTAGCAATGGCGTTTTCTGTCTGACTGCACCTTTCTTCGTCCGTCATCTTCCTATAAGAGTGGAGGAGCAAAGCAGTGAGAAGACATCAAACGTAATTCAAATTAAGAAAGATAATAAATTGGCTGATTTACTTCCATCATAATTAACAAAAACAACAAAAGTAACTCTTTCTTTACCATCTTGCAATTTGCAGTGACAGCGCTTTTAACTCTACTTCAGTGACCAGTATGGTCTCTCCTGAGCCTTGTGCATGTCTCTCCTGAACCTTGTGCAGCAACCTAACCCGCAAATTTATAAACAAAAGGCCAGTGGCAATTTTTTCGCATTCCATAAGCTGTTCCAAGATTTTTCAAACCATTGCACTGCACTGTGGTGTGCAAATACAGAACTCCAGAATTTTTTGAAACTATTTCCTCCCTTCTCGATTAGGCTTAGAGCAGAAGGCTAGAAGCATCAGCTGCATCACATACTTGGCAATGTGGTCACTGAAACCCATGAGCAAAACCTGACGAATCAGTTTTGCTTGAAGATCGGTCGGCGGATCCATCCCAGGGTCCACGGACAAGTTTAGGTTGGGAATGAGCAGATTCACTGATGGGAGAAAGAAAGAGAGAGAGAATATTTCTGGGGCCCTGAAGGTAATACAACAAAGTGAAGTTAAATAAAAAGCCACTGGCTGCAATCTTTAACGGAATACTGCACAGAGGCTATCCGAGTAAAAGTAAAAACAGTAGATGCAAAAGTTTTTAGGGGCGGATATATGGGAGACTCCAGGAAGAGCTACCATTTATGCTTCCTGTTTATGCGAAGCATTTCTTCAAAAATTTTCAGGTGAAAAATAAGGCTTTTCAACACTATCCATCAAATATTTCTCGGTTAACCACTCCTTCCTCCTTGAATCTTTCCCTGACAGTTTATAAGTAAGTCACTTGCATTTCTTCAATTGATACATAATTGCATATTCCGCATCAAAACCTTGTGCGCTGCAATTGTATGTTGCTGCATTTATGGTTGTTATTTTAGTTGTAATCTATCCTCCCACATTGCAATGGTGCTGCAGGACCAATAAATAAACAAAAACAAATAAATGCACCTAAAAGCCGAAACATGCATGTGCTTCTTTGTGTCGTAGCCACAATTAGTGAACATGAACTAACGACCGATTTAGTCCACACGTGTTGCGCCTTGTGGAGCACCAAGTAGTGTGCACAGTGTAGGCGACTGCATTTTGCCCACAGGCATGTGCACGAGGGGGGGGGGGGGGCTACCCCTAATCCTCTCGGGAGGGGAGTGTTAAGTCTGCCCCATACCTTTACTGCACCATACCGGGGGAAGTGGGCACTGCGGTGCAACGTCAATGCAGAACCCTGCTCACGCCTATGATCTTGTCACACATAAAAAGTGACACAAAAGACGTACACTCATTTGTGAGCTGAATTCGAAGCTTCCGGATCTCAACCATAGCCTTGTAGCGAAGGCCATGGCTCTCGCAGAACGCAGGTGTGCAACCAACAAACTCGGATGCACCAACCGCTTTGAGCAGCACCATGACATCCCCCAGAGCCAAGGAGTGACCCTGCGCAGTGAAGGAGAGACGCCAGTTTGAATGAGCCAATAGCTGTGTTCGGCACGAGTAATTACTACCATGTACTGCCACAATACAGTAAAGGTTTATTCCAAATATAACTCAACCCCCAACATGCAGGGCTCACTGGTAAAACAAATTAAAAGTTGAATCTTAAATTAAGCTGACTCATAGTTAAGTTTCTCGCATGTCTCCTGTCAGTATGTATACACATTAGCAGTACAATAGAAAAATATGCAAAAAAGTAAAAGCAGCAGTGACCTACGGAGAACCCTGACAAGGGAATGTGTGCACACCATTCTCAGGATAGCCCCGAGGACTGCATACACTTGGTGTAGGTATGCACTGCAAAGACACAAAGAGTGGGCTCCACTAAAGTGTCCATCACTCCACCGAAAGCAGGTCTCCAATTCCTTGCTAGAATTCGTCCAATGAGTGAAGTTACAGAGTCACATCTAAACCCTCTTCCCCCTCATATTCCCCTACAACTATTCTTACATCACCCTCCTTCATGCGATGCGATAAATCAGGTCACTTTGCGACTTTAGGTCACGTAATGCCACCCAAGATGACGGTGACCAAAGGTCAAGGCGGACCACCCTAGGCCCACGCCCCCCAAAGGGGGATGTATTACGGCGTTAATACGCTTTCGTTACGTGGGAGGCGGTAGCTGGCAGCTGACATGACCGAGCACTAACTGGACATAGGGCTTCCTGACATTACGTTTGGCAGGAGCTGCAAACTCTGGCCTCTCCTTCCATATGGGAGGGTGAATCAGCCTGCCAAAACTCTAGCATTCACGTTATCCATAGGCCACGCAGGCACGTTCATATGGCTCGGTTAAAGCGGGGCTTTATATGTTGACTGGTAGCTTACGCTATTGTGTCATACCGATCCATGCATCCATGCGGTACCTTTCATTTGGCGCTTCCTCGAATGCCGTACCACACAGCCTACAGAAGCAGACACAGTATAACCAGGAGTCAGCGAAGTTTCAAACAAAAGCTTTCGCCTTATTGCACTTTGGTGGTCCAAAGAGCCACACAATTCTACTTTTTTTTTTTTTTACTTTTTCGCAAAGCATATTTGCCACCTTTGAAACAGCCATAAAGAAAGAAGAAAAAGCTGTTGTCTTGGAGGGTGCACACTTGCCTGCATTAAAAATTGTTTTCACTTGCTGCCAGTTTAATGTTGCCAAGAGCTCTAGAGGTAGGAGCAAAAGGAAAGGAAGGTTATTATGCATAGTATTCTGGTTGGCTAGCTTGCACCATGAGAAAGGATTAGAAAAGAGTGATGAGGTAAGAAGAAAGGGTGTTGAATAAGTACTTGCATGGCAGTCTAAGTAGTACACCACCAAAATGCTACAGGTATGGTTTCTGCGCAAGCAGTGTACTATGCAAACAAAACTGCCACTGCACAACTGCATGCATGCACGCACGCACACACACACAAGAGAATGTACTTGCCTGTCCTGCCCACATCTCTCGCACCTTTTTCCACCTCGCTTGTTTATCCTGGTAGGGAAAAAAGGTCAGCATGTTTATAAATCAGCTCAAAAAAACTTGCCCCCAAGCAGCTGGGCCACATTTTGAAAATTCATGAATGTACCCTGTACAGGCATCACAAGCATGCAATCCGACAGAAAGCTACAGCTCTGCTATTCCCATTTCAAATATATGTATAGCAGGGTTAGCAGAGCCTCTTCCAAACGCACACCCCTGAGAGAGCCGGGCGCCGGGCCAGGGGACGCTTGTACCCATTTTACCGGTGGGTGCCCGGTGGTGGGTTTCGAACTGGCCACCTCCCGCAGTCGAGACGGGCGCCCATACATAAACTGGAACACACTGCTTTTACGTGCAGCACCACATTACTATCTGAAACAGAGAACAGGATCCTGAGCAGAGTACACGGATGATGTGATAATCTAAATTCCGATATTTTGAACTTTTGATTAATTCAAACAAATGTCAAAATTTTGGTTGGCTGGCAGTATTTGAAATGCATATTTAAAGCTGCTTATTTTGTACTGTGGCTTCTGTCAACACAAACTTGTTGTCATACTCCAACGTTCGTAGTGAGCGAAAGAGTGACAACTGAGGTCAGGTACGTCAGGTTTGTGGCCCCGCACGAGCTAAAAATTTGGCCTCTCCAACCAGCTAACTTGAACACAGTCCAAAGTGGAGCAGAGTTGAGGTCCAAATGGTGCTTCAAGAAATCGAAGCGGCTGTCACGAGGTGCTCGTTATTTCTTTCAGCGAAGCCTTCACACGTGGACGTTGCCGCAAGAAGACCGCTTAGTATTCTGGAGTACCTCTGCTTCGAAGTTCCCGACAATCAGCACACAATACAGCAAGATGGAATTGTGAAAATTGTCATTGGTGTGCCGTTGCCACTGGGCAATGAAAGGCAATTTGCATATTTATTTGTAGTTTTTTTTCATCAATCAAATTTACTGAAGTGTGAAATGGTTCCTTTAAAAGTCTTTTTTTGTAGCCATGCAATGATTCGAGCTTCAGATAATTTGGACATTTTTCCCAGTCTCTAGGGGAAACCAGTGCACTACTATATACTCTCTACTACACTGCGCTGCACTGCACTGCACAGCACTGTACTGTACTGTACTGTACTCTACTATACTGCTATGCTGTACTACATATTACTCTTTTTCCTCGATATAGGTAACCAGTTCTACGTGCTAATGTCTTCAGCTACGCTTTTAAGATAAATATTCCAAAAATACTTTAAGTATATAAAGATGTCCATGAAGAAAATCATATTTAGTGTTGGATTGTACTGAGCAGCACCTCTGACAATTCAAATAAAAATCTGTGATTTCCAGAAGTTTGAATTGATGAAATTACTGTAACCTATCATTAACAAATTTAGGGCCGGATACAGTAAGAATTGTAATTATAAAAAGTCAAACCAGGAATTTTTGGGCACATTCGAGATGCATGCAGCACAGTTCAACCATGCTAGGAGACACTTTCTTGCAATATTTTTCATCATATCACGAAATGTCTTTCAATCAAACAGTACAACTTTGGCTATAGTGACACTGAAATTTATTGCAAAGCCCAGAAGTAAATTTACTTCAGCTGAGTACAAATGAAATTAAAATTTATAATGCAAGTGGCTATAAACAACACAGTGTTTCCAAGAAACACAAGATGAACAGAGATGCCTGTACCATTGGGATAGATATTTCGCTACAAATTTGCACACAATTTTAGCAACCATTCTAAAGCACCCACACATTGCCTTTTTACAACTCCAGAAACGTTGCTGGCAGCCTCAACAAAACCATAGATGACTTACGTGCTTGCTGTCCTCACCAGAGAAGCCCATGGTGAAGAAAACCTCCTGCACAGTCATGGCAGCCACCACGGCAACCACGTAAGGCAGAAGGCCATGCTGGTGAGAGAGGGCCAACATCTTGGCATAGCGAGGGCTCACAGGAAAGCAAGACATGGCCCGCCCCAAAGGAGTGATTCGAGCGCTCCACTCCCCTGCATGAAAAATGAACAGGCAGGACTAAACATAGGGAAAGTTTCAGCATTCCAAGCAAGATTTTGATCTTCATACAACCATCAAATAAATCCTGTAAATTTCAAATAAAGTACAATTACTGGTCAGCCCTGCCTTGTCCTGTACCTGTTATGGTTTTGTCTTCATAATTACCATCATTAGTCCAGCTACTCCACCCTGGGGTTCTTTTTTAGAGTACTGCATCTTCCAGATGTGCAAAACAACCAACTAGCATTTAAGTTAAACCTGTGCTACAAAAATATGCACTTTATTGGAAGCTTTATTGTTGCTTAGGGACTTGACCCAAAATAGCTAGAGCCAGGGTGCAACATTAGTACTATGCATTAGAGCTGAAGTTGTATTCAAAGAATGGAGCAGATTTTCAAAAAAAGAGAACGAATGAAAACAATTTCTTCAACTACGACATCAGATGGTCACAAAGGAACCTTCCAGACAGTTTGCACACACAAAAAAAGTACTGTATATTATGCAAAGCAAATGAAGCAAATTAATGAAAACAACTTACACTTTGCCAGATCCTTGAAGCGAGCTGGTTTTGGAAGCTCTTCCAAAGCTCCCATTAGAATCAACTTCTTTTCAGCTGCCTGAAAGTTGGAGTATTCAGTTGTGTACACACATTAGCTGATATAAAAGCAATAAAAGGGTAGCAGTTCGGTTGCTTTACCTTCAGAGCCTCCTTGTCTGGTGCTGATGGGTACGGGAAATTCACAACCTTATCTATGTTCATGGCCTGCAAACATTTAAAAAAGAAGCAACTGCAATATATTTTAAGAAAGGAAAAAAAAAGAAAAGGAAATTCACGACACTGCTAACAAAGCAACAACAAATAAATGGAAAAAGAATTTTATCCCTTTTTGCATTAAAATTTTCACATGCACTCACTGCATCCAGTTTGATACAGCTGAGTATCTCTACGATTTCGGCCCAAAGTCCGCTCAGAATTCATTCAAATTACACAGAGTTTGAATAAATGATAGCCCAAATGGCTTGAATAGCTGATGCACAGATAGGCTTGGTTCAGTTTGTGGGGTTTAGTGTCCCAAAGCAACTCAGGCTATAAGAGATGCCGTAGTGGAGGACTCCGGAAATTTCAACCACCTGTGGTTCTTTAACATGCAGTGACATCGCACAGCACACGGGCGCCTTGCTTTTTGCCTCCATCGAAAAGCGTCCACCGAGGCCAGGATTCAATCCCGCATCTTTGGGAACGGTAGTCGAGAGCCGTAACCTCTGCGCCACCCCGGCGGGTTGATGCACAGATAGGTCTCGATGGTATTGGTAACAGCAATGGAAAAAGACACGCCAACCCACACTAGGCAACTTCATGTGCCCGCAGGTTCTGAGCAATGACAACACATGATGTGTATCGAGTGGCCTCCGACACATGCCAATACTACAATGGTGCCACTTGTTGGCCGGCATTCACCTCAACAGCCCCGCAAATATATACTACTGGATCCCAATATGACAGGTGCAAGAGCAAGGAAACAGCAAGAAAAATGACAAATTTCATAACAGGTGCTCTACACAAGTGAAGAATCTGACTACAGGTGCCACTTTCAAACACAAACCTTCATTTGTAGGACAAGGTCATCGACAGGTCTCCGTGTTATTTCTGGTGGCGTGAACTTTTGGAACTCATCGTTGAAAATGGCAGAGGAGTATAATCTAAAGGTGCACAAAGTAAAAGAAACATAAGCTAACAGGTCACAAGCCTCAGTCAGGACAAGGCAGCCTGAAGGCCTTTCTTACCTATAACAATGACCTGGGCATGTTCGCCCCGCTCTGCCAGCTCTCTGATCTGCAGATGCTTTGGAAACCCAAGATATAAGAAAAGCTGATATTCCTGTCACTTTGTCGTAGACACGCATTTTGACCTGCAAAGAAGGAGCAATCTGTTTAGGTGACCATCGCCACTGATGCTCCAAAGCAACAACACCTGTCATACGCATGTTTATAAATGTTGAAGTTAGCTTAATACTTTCCTGCCCATGGCTATTCTCATCGATAGCCCACTATCAATGGTCTCAAAGTCGTAATTCCGTGATTTCGAAGTGTTCCTGGACCGCGGGTAGTAGAGAAAGTATTCCCTCGGTTTCATTTTTGTTTCTTTTTTCCACCATGCAGTGAAATAAAACTCCTTCGGAGTCAAGTCAGGTGACACGTGTGCATCGTTTACATGGTGTCAGCATCGCACGCCACTGCGTGAACACAGCATGTTCCCTCAGAGTCTGATGCATGTAAGGTCAAGCTTTTGGACAATGACAGCAGTAGTAACACAGGCGACAACTTCAGTTCGTCAGATCTTAAAACAGAGCCAAAATCCGTCAAGTCAATCCAAACACTGACAGGCATCCTCCAATACGTTTCATTTCCTTCTCCAAATCATTTTGAAGCTGCCGTGCGCTGATGTAAAGGCGCCCTTCATGTTTTAAAGGTCACAATTGATATATACAGGGTGTCAACTTCTTTTGGGAGAGATCACTTGCCGATAACTGTGCAGAAAATAGTGTCATGTGGCACGAGACAGCTGGATGTTGACCTCGGCATTGCTTTGCCTGCTGGCACAATAACCACTAGGGATCGAACTTTTTTGCATAACTTCAAATATTCTGCACATAAGGTGCTGATATTTACTGAAATAATGCACAAGTACTCCCTGCAATAAACACACCTTTTAATTTTTGCGTACTACCTCTGCAAAAAAACATTGTTTTTATACCCCTTTTCATTTTAGTTTAAAATTTACTATACACCGACTGAGACTAATGTCATTAAAAAGAGAATGTTCTCTTCTAAAAATTTTTACTGTATAAATGCGTGTAAGGGCCACACCCAAACTTTTCATGACACACGTGGGAAAAGCCTTCAAAATTCACGCGCACAGAAGCTTCCAGATGCCGCCAACAGATGGGACCCGCAGTCGCGGGTCATCATCATTATCATATTTTCCCTCTGCTGCGAGCTTCCGCAATCCATATTGGCATCGGTATCGCCAGCCCCGCCCACCCCAGCTTTGTTTTGCAACTTCCGCGCATTAACTTGACAGAGTTAAACAACACATGGCAGTATCTGCACTACTATAGCCATCATTTCGGGCAGCCTCACTGGAATGCTGCAACCCCTGGACGTCAGCATCAACCAGTCTTTTAAGGTTGAATTCCGAAGGCAATACTCAGAATGGATGACAAACAACAATCACGACCAGAAGCCGACCGGCTCAAGAGGGCATCGTTCGCGACTGTGCATGGCTGGATTTTGTATGCATGGAACTTCATGTCTATGGACATTGATCCCGGAGTTTCAAGGCGACCAGGATTTCAAAGAGTTTAAACGGGACTGAAGACGACTTGTGAGGTGAACGTGCACCAGAGCACAGTGCCAGCTCGGAAAACTCCGCGAATGACGATTGAATGGTAAATAAATGCCGCACATTCACTGATTAGTCTGTTTTTACTTAAAAAAAAAATTTTTTTTTCGAGTGTCACACGTATGGGCTGCACCTTGAAAATTGGCCCCCGAACACGCGTTTATAAGGTACACTACGGTCGAACCTTGATATAACGAAGCCCTACTTGCAGCTGAAAATTATGTTAAATCGCAAATTTCGTTAATTGAGGTTTCCATGTTTTAGCTGCCCAAATCAAGTAACAGGTTCTTGGAACATTGCTAGTAGATGGGCACTTGTAAATTACAAATTCAGGAAATAAGCCAGAAGTTCCAGCAATAACAGCGCTAACAAGAACACCGGATGTATTTTTGTATAGTATCAGGAGCACAATGTGTGACAGCAAGCGGATGTGAATGCGTCATCTTCCTTTGTCTACGCAAAGCATGGAGTGAGCGCAACACCTTGTACTCAAAGCTGCCGCCAGATGTCGCCACTAGTACCATCATTATCCAACGTTTGCAAACGAGGCTAGAGAATAAATCAGCTGATCTAGGTACTTTAATGGGGACACTGTTCGCATCCCCCAGGCCAGCGCTGCTACACCTTGGGCGCGGCAATCTTTTTCTCGGGAATCAAGTATGCGTAGGTATTTCTGGTAAGCGCTAACATCATGGCGTGACACGTCCTGAAACTTCCGCACCACGAGTTTTATATATAAACATGACCAGATGGTGAAGCGGTCCGCCACTATCATCATTGTTTCGCTCGCAAATTCGAGACTGTTGGCACAATTTGCACGTAAACCGGCAAATGCAAAATGTGATGTGTTGGCTATAGTTTTACCTCTCATCCGATTGTCAAAGTGGCTGCTGGTACATGCATACACAGATTGCATACACATGCATACAAAAAAAAATACACAGATTGGGAAATAAAAAAAATACACTATAGCACAAATTTTTTTACACTGAGGTACGTTACATCGAGGTTCGACTGTATACACTTTAGCATCAAGCGTGGTTTGTTAAATGCAAAAAATTATTAGCTGCATCACCTGAAAACTACTTTGGAAAGTGTTAAGTATGATAAGGTCTTCAAATTTCTTCCCATGAAAAAAAGCTAGAATAAAGGAAAAGCCTGACAAAAAAAAAAAAAAAAATGCAACTGAAATTCTGTTCCTCATTCTGATTGAAAATGAATAATGCCCAAGGCCTGCAACAGTGATGAATTTGAGTGCGTATACAACTCCCCCCCCCCCCCCCTATTAAGACGTAGGTGTATCAAAAATGAACACGTCAGAAATGCACTTATAGTAATGAAACATCCATATGCTTTGGTGGAGCTGCTCTCAACCGCCAACACTTTTTGCCCAGATTAAAAAAAAAAAAAAAAGAAAAAAGACAGAGATAGAGAGACTGAAAAAAAGAAAAGCTAGTTAAGTCTTGTTTCCATCATTTGCCTCAATGCCTCTGACACAGATATAATGACATTTCATAACTGTGCTTAAGATCAAAGCAAAGCAAAGCAAGACATGAATGGAAGCACACATACAAATGGATGCAAACATTATTTGTTAGTGTAACAGTCTGTAAAAATATTGAAAAAAAAAAAAAAAAAAAAAACTTAATACAAGAGTGCATCCTACCTTGCCAGTGTCAACAACATATTTAATGTTTGGAATGGTCAAAGATGTTTCGCCGACATTGGTCGCAACAACACAAAGCCTGGTGCCTTCTGGAGGGGTTTGGAAGACCTGAAGATGAAATAGGAGTTAATTTGGGGTCAGAGAATACAAACAGAAAGTGCAAATAAAACCCCAATAAAAAACAAGATTAAAGTCAATGCAATTTATAATAAACAATGAAGCAACATTTCAATATTGAGTGTGCTAAAATGCAAATTACCAAGCATATTACATCAGAGAATGCATAATCACACATTTGTTTCCGTGTACAATAAAAGCACCGAGGCATTTCCAAGTGCCAATGCAAAAGAGTAAATATGCTATAATTCCCACTGATTTAACGATCAATCTATGCCCCAGAAACTTAACACAAATTGTTAAGGCATTAGTCAAGAACAAACCTTGGCCTGCTTCTCCGAGGGAAGCAGAGAGAACAGGGGAAGGACAGTAAGTGGCTGAACATTCCTGTTTGGGGCAAGCTCCTCCATGAGGTCGTCATCCTCAGATGAGGAGAGATCACCATCCTCTTTTACATCTTTTACTAGTTCTTCTAACTGGCCTTCATCCAGTGGCACCACAGAATAGCTGCAATGATAACAGAATCCCATTAGAGACATGCAACTGCTAGACCCATAGTGGAAATGTTTAGATATACCATCCAACGTACATGCTAATGGGCATGGGCATAGTCGTACGAACCTTGACCATAGACTCTGCTTACGTGAATAAAAAAAAAAGGAGTTCTTGAAGCCTGCGGTATCTTGCAATAAAACGAGGATAAGCAGAAGCCAATGCACTACCCTTATCACAAAGTTACGCATCAACAGCATGTTTGCAGCAGGGGCACAGTGGGCCAAAATGTTAGCTGTAAAGATCCCCCAACTCCATTACAGAAAGGCTTGTCATTTCATTTCACTACTTGCAACTATGTAAAAATATAATGAAATAGCCATCGAAACTAGTAGCAAAGAGTTTTACGACACCAAAGAACGGCTCATTGCACCTTACGCCAACACAAAGAAATTTTGCAGGCTTTTTGTTTTGAGCAAAGTCTGAAGCATGCAGAATGAGTACTGCTTGATGTTCACTGCACATAAAATTCGAAAGAGCAATTCATATCTATCATAGTTGGTAGCGGCTGAAAATGGCAGTAGCAAGCACAAGAAAACCACTTTTTGCATTGAACAAAAATGTTTTGCAAGCTTAACACGAAAACTGAAGTAAAGCTTGCTGCGAAGCAAGCATAGTGTTATAAACAAAGCGTTATATATGCAGTCTGTTTATATCAGTGCTATAGTGTTTTCACATGGTGCAGTTGTCATGTTCATGAGCAGAAGAGAAAAAAATGGAGCAGTCCCCAAGAGTTATTTTTTAAAACAGTTGACTTTCAGTACACTATGAAAGCCCCTCCTCTGTTTCCATAAACAATAAACCCATTCTTATTAGAAACATTTTTCAACAACAGTTTAAAGGTGATAGCACAAGCAAGTGGAATGCATTTGATGGAATGAACTCACGGGAATCTGGTGCAATTGCCAAATGCAACAATGAAATAAGTGTAATCATGGAAGAGGTTCGAGCAAGAGACTTGAAGCATTGTAAAAACCGCAAGTTGACAAAACCTCTGGATTAGCACATTGTTAGTTAAACTCACTTGTCAAGGTTAACACTTCTCGTCTTTGTCTCTGCCGTAGAAGAAGCTGTTTCGCCTTCTTCTCCCTTTTCCTCACTGAGGTCTTGTTTCAATGCCTCCTGGGTCTGCCTGTGAAACCCGGGGTTCACCGGAAATCGTTTTCTAAGTTTCCGACACAGAGATTGGACTTCTTGTTGCCCCGTCACAAATACCAGGATGCCACCCTCTGGTAGCTGTTGGTGTATCTTGCACACCTAAAAGAAAGTACAAAAGAAAGGGGTAGCAAGTTTTCACATAATCTGTAAGTTCCCTCTCTTTCCATCTATCCGGCTGCAGCTGGCCTAAAAAATGGACTCCTGTCGTTGCCTCGGATAGCCGGAGCTCCCCACCATTTTTAAAACCTCTGAATGCTACTAAGAGACCTACTCAAGGACTTGGGCCAACCCACTACCCCCGTGCAACTGCTGTTATGCGAGCAACTGACTGGCGGTGATGACCACGCACTGTCTACCAGTGCCTTTTTTGTTGCACTGCTTTTATACAACTGCTGGGCTTGATGCAGTTCTACAAAAGCAGGAGCTATAAAGTCTGCTCTGTTTCCTACACAGCATCGCCATCGTCGTTAAATCTTTGCAGTATTCAGCAAAATTTCAATTAACATGGGTCGAACAGATAGGCTACACATTGGATTCATTATACTGAAACCTACGAACGTGACACATTTGTTACATGGAGTTCACAAATACAGAAGCTTAAATGAAGGAAGGACTGATAAAATGACAAACTTGGCAATGCTGAGGAATTGGCTACCTGGAATTTCGGCACTTCCAGATTTAGTGGTGCATGGTCACTGAGGTAAATTATGACACCTGGAATTTCGGTACTTCTAGATTTAGTGGTGCAAGACCAAGGAAGGACTGATAAAATGACAAACTTGGCAATGCTGAGGAATTGGCTACCTGGAATTTCGGTACTTCCAGATTTAGTGGTGCATGGTCACTGAGGTAAATTATGACACCTGGAATTTTGGTACTTCTAGATTTAGTGGTGCAAGACCACTGAGGTAAATTATGACACCTGGAATTTCGGTACTTCCAGATTTAGTGGTGCATAACCACTGAGGTAAATTATGACACGTGGAATTTCGGTACTTCCAGATTTAGTGGTGCATGACCACTGAGATAAATTATGACAAAGTGCACAAAAATGAAAAACACAACCAGTGTCCCAAGGAGAACGGTCACATTTATGCGGTCTTAAATGTAAAGTTACGCACTGGGTACATTCAATTTTCCACTCCCGAACTGCTTGCTGACAGGTCTTGGCTTCCGCTCTGACAAGAAGTAGCATGATAGGCACATGACTTTGAAAACTGCCTCCATTGTCTGCTTTCAGCAGGTGACGCCAACCATTAGTCACCACAATATGTACACCAAGACTCGGTTCTTTCACAGTGACACCATGCGCACATTCACCTTTTGGCTAAAGATACTAAAGGTAGATAACAGAGGCATGATTTAATCAGTGCTTTTTGCGAACGGAGCGAGACATGTCTGAATGCGAAGCACTTGGCAGAACTCAGTTTGGCAGGGTTTGCTTGCTGTTGCTGCTCGCGCAGCTCTTTTAAGGGCCCTGCTCATTGTACTCGAAAGCAGACGAAAGCACTCGAAAACGCATTTACAATAAGCATTAGCTACTTCAACACACAGTGGTTCGCTTGCAACGCTTTCAAGGCCTGCGTGCTGAAAAGATTGCGGAACAGGTGAAGAACTTCTGGACAGCATGAACAAACCATTCGTACTTGGGGCTCTGGAAGCTTCGGCGTGATGTGAAACTCAAGAATGGAAAACGAGATGCAAGATTCAAATGTCTTAGATCTGCTTGGAGACAAGCTATGGAGCTTGTGTCATTGTTTAACGTACAATATTGTCTATAGGAACAGGAGAACCACTCGAAAAGTGCACGGAGCTTAACTCATTATGGCTGCCAGCACACCACTACTTTCCCAGGAGCTGTACTGGTGGGCGGAGCTTCAGGGCTGTCTGAGACTGCGGACCCACTGCTGCCTGCACTGATTTTTCAATAGGCTGAAATGTAGCCATAAGTCAAACATAAATTAATACATTGTGTCCTGCCCCTTATGTTACCTAAGGTAGATTTAGACTGTACCTTTTAGAGGATGCTAATTAACTCCAGGTAGTCTACATTAATCCAGAGCTCTCCACTTGTGCATGCCTCATAGCCCATACGTGGCTTTGGTATAAAATACCCTACAATTAGTTTATTTTTCTTCATAAGCAATCACATTTCTCACACTCTAAAATCGTCCAACAATCAATTAAACAATTTGAGTGCTAAAAACAGTAGTTACCTTGCGGTATGCCTCCTGCATGTAATCATCTGGTGTCCTCTTGTTGAAATGAATAGTAACAGGGTGCTGTCTAGCGTCCACCTACAAGTAATAATAACATCTAGTTTATGGCACAGTATCTGTACATAGCTTTGTAAAAATAGATGCCACCAGTCTGAACAATAGCGCAGCTACCCATGGATGTTACAGTCATACCTTGATCACAGGTGGGGGCGTCTTGAAAAGGTGAGTATTCTCCGTAAAATCTTCTACCCTCAGGGTTGCTGACATGATTATGAGCTTCAGTGGATTCCCTTTCTGCCAAGAAATGATTAAAGCATGAAAGCATAAAAATGACTCCTCTCCTCATGGCCCCTCTGGTGGTCAATGTCCAGAAGTCACATGTGCTTTCTGTCGCTTTTTTTTTTTTTTTTTTTTTTTTTTTTTTTTTTTTTTTTTTTTTTTTTTTTGCGAAATCATTTTTTTATCTTTCACGAGCAAAAGACTTGACTCTTTCATGTTTTGTAAATCATAGACCACAGGTGTACAACTCATCTTTCAGCCCAAGACCAATCAAAGCAAAGCAAACAAGATCAAGTGACAGTACTAGGCAGGCAACAAGGCAACAAGGCCACTCTCAGGACCTCATTTTGATGAGCCATAAAGGCATCACAAACATCACTAACAATACAACGTGGCATTAGTACGGCTTACTCGTCGTCGCAAGGGCACAATTCTTGAGAGGAGGCCGATTAAGATGTCCGAGTAGATGCTCCTTTCGTGAGCTTCGTCAATTATGATCACAGAGTAGCCAGTCAGGAGAAAATTCTGCGGAAACAGGAAAGTCATTAGCAGCGAATCAGTGGCACCTTCAGATATAGAGAGGTTAATGTCACACCAGTCAGGTGCTTCCCACAATTATGTGAAAGCTGGCTAGCAAACAACCACAATTACCTACAGACAACAACTGGGCTCAAGTGAAAAAGTTATCAAAAGAAATTTACTGTTGAAGCAATCATAAGAAAGACATACCTTACACCTGAGGATGAAAGCTGCTTTTTCTGATGACCAGATAAAATTATGAAATAGTTTGCAATGTTTCTAATATAAAAGCATCAAAACATACAGCAAAGCATGTGATTAATAATATTCACCCCCAGAACAAATCTGACTGTTCTGAAAGCATACCAGACCTGAAAGCCCAGCCCTGCATTTCCTACTGCCAAACTTGGCATTTTTTAATTTCAACCTTGGTTAATTGCAACAAAGGTAGAACAGTCTGGCGTCGGCACTAGTACCCACTTCATTCATGCAGCTAAATCCCAAATTTTGCTTCCAGCAAAATCTTCTCTGCCTTAAAAGTTGCTACCCCTATCGCATGGCCCACTCTTCCGCTTAATTGTATTGCCGCACTATTTTTTAGCCTTAAAAATAATGACAATAAGGAAATGAACTGCCCCGACCGGAGGAGGCCAGTAAAACCGGCAAAATAGGCCAACAAGAATCATCAACTCATTGAATGAGCAATCCTCCACGATTTGTTCAAAGGACACCAAGAAAGCTCTTTCAGAAACATCAGTATATCAGTACATGGGCTAGGAAGCTTATGAACAACTGTGAAAAACAATAACAAAGTGCAATCTGGCTAGCTATTTTATCTCTATCCCGTAGAGCACTCGTATAGTGTCCTAGTAGTTAGCTAACCAAAGCAGCAATTAGGTACTGTGAATTAAAATTAACAAAAATGAATATGAGGCCGGCAGCATCACCCTGTGACTAAGAATATACTTGCAAGGGGCAGAAACACACCCAGTGATTATACAAAATCTTCAAGGAGTTTAAAGATAATGATAGAGTTCTCTTTTACAAATATGATATAGTAAAGACAAATGTTCAAGAATGGCAAGGTACTGTTCTATCCAATATAAAAATCATTGCCTTGCGGAACTTGCACCTAATCAAGTTGTGATCTCCAACTTGAGCTACTGCTGTAAAAAAAATTGATTTATAACTATTTTGCAAGTGAAGACATCTGCCTGCCTGATGTTCTTACAGATAGACAGAAATAAATAATAACGTAATTATGAACTTTACCATGTTATGTTCCCAGTGTAATACAGATTTGCTAAAGACAATAAAAAAAGAAAAAATCTCGCTCCCCACCTGCTCCCACAAGAACTTTCTTTCTCTCTTCCCTCATATTCCTAGATAAACATCTGCAGCAATCGCTCATAATAGCCATACTTTTCTAATCTTAACAATTCATGATACACACATTTTGAATCTCTTTCAATAGAACACCATCTGTCATGAATTTGATCTTGGTGTCACTGGTGACATTTCCTTCAAAGCGGATCTGGTAGGAGACGATTGATGAGGAAAGGCTCATTTCTTCAGCAACTCGCTTTGACATTGACACAGCAGCCACACGCCTTGGCTCTGTTATGCCTATCATCTTCTCCCTGAAAGAAAGACAGTAGATTGCGCCACAACTTAGTTGCTACAGTCTGCATTCGCCAAGCCACATCTTGGAATGTATGATCAACCGTCAAGAGCAGTTTGAATTATCCTCTGATTTGTGAAGAAGTGGAATTTCCTAACAATTAGGGATCAAGTGCAGAGTGCCCACACCAATCATGCCACAAGTGCAGAAAGCACCTTTCTGCTCAGCATGGATGACAAAACTGCCATGGTATTCAAACGCTTGCTTCTGGCACTACATTTACCATGATAACAGCACAGCACCTGGTTAAGGCTCATTAGGCAACGGCTCAATAATTAGGCCAACTCGATTTCATAAAGCACACGTAAGCATCTGCTGTGCACTAGAAAAAAGTCAGTCCAACACACAAGCAACATGACCAACGTCAACACAGTTCATACACCCATGTTCAATTTTTTTTTGTCTTGGCAAACAAAAACATTCCTGCACTAACACGATCAAGACTGGCGATTATTAAAATCTACCACCAATTTTACCGCCAGTCAATGGAGGTATGTATACATGCAGGCAAACGAATAATAGTGATCTCTAATGAGATCACCACGAGTTATAAGAACTTATAAGTACAATTCATTATGTGTTTTTGCATGGTTCAAGCACACGTCAAATACAGTTCCTAACACAATGCTTTGAACAGGACTTCCTGGCTCGAGCTGAAAATAAGTTGCCAATACTTGATGCATGTCAAGTGCTAGAGAGCTTTTCTGATCTCCCAAGGGCCTTTTGGAATGTCCATAATGGGAAAAACAAAAAAAAGCAAACACTATGGGACATTGTGTAAATTGGAGGGCACAGCTTTTCTTAGAAGTTAAAGTCGTGCCTTTCAATATGCACAGAAAACATAATTTAGTTTTTAAGTTGCAAAACACGTGCAAAAGCACAAGGAAAGGTAGTGGCTGGTCCTGTCCCCACACAAAATGCCCGTGGAAGCCTTGCGACCCACACAGCTAGCGACAAACTATAACCTTACTACATTACCTCCTTTGAGCTTTATGAAAGCGTTACCATGCAGCCGCTGTACAACTCACCTGGTGTAACCAGCCTCATAAAGAAACTGTGGAACTTGGGTTGTTTTTCCTGAGCCAGTCTGGCCGCAGATCACAACAACATCATTTTCACTTATAGCTTCCATAATTGCTTGCTCTTCTGCAAGAATCGGAAGTTGATGCCGGGCATTCTGAAAAAGCCAAGAAAAGAGAAAAACGTAAAGAACTGTAGTAGACCGAGTGTATTTATTTCTAGAAGCTTGAAGGTTCAGTTTGAACCAAAAAATACGAAGAAAGTACACTGAGGAGTAGAAGCAGGGTCTAGCTTCTTGGAGCAGGCATGGGAGCAGCAAAAGCCTTACTTTGGAGAAACTTTGGAGCATCAAAAGTCTGATTTTGAAGCATGTTTGGACAATTTATGGGCTTTTTTAGAGCACTTTCGAGCAGGCTAATAGCATTAACTGCTAATAAGCACATCTTTTTGTTCACAGCCACAGTAAGTTTTATTAAATTTGGCATGCAATGGAGCAGTAAAAATGTTCAAGCTAGCCTAAAATTCGAATTATCGACTGGGCTCGAAAAATCTGCGAGAACAGTTTGCACTACAATAATTTTATTTGATGAATACCTAATGACAGCTGTGTGCATCTCACATGAAACCCAAGTGAAAACAACAGTTTCTCTTGGTTTCGTCCTGCGCTTTGCTTTGAGCACACTGTCAGGAAGGTTTAAGAATGGCTCCAAATTGTAAAAGCTGCCCTACCCTTTTCCCTGTGTGTCTCGTTATTATCGATGCTGTGCACAAAACGGACCCATTGTGTTTTGAGGATGCTTCACCTAAGGATGCCTCACGTTTGCGGAGAAGCGCGTAGTTCGGTAAAACTGCACACGACAAGCTGGAAGCAGAATGTGGGTGCACATATGCGTATGCGTTAGAACAGCGTTACTCCAGCCCAAATTAAAAATAAAGCAGTATCCTATGTGCGCGCACAACCGCACCCGCAGGATAATGCGAAGGAAAAGCAAATCCATAACTATGTGATTGAGCTTTACTTTGGAGATGGTGAACTTCCCATCTTCGTCACATCTGTCACAGCGTGCACAATGTGCGCAGGTACAATTGTTAGATACAATTCAGGTTCAGGAAGGCCTATTTCGGTGATTGCTGATAGCGCGTGCATGATCCTCCTTTTGAAATAACCAGAACGAGCCCACTGATGTCCGAATGAGCGAGAGTAAGACGCCATAGACATACATGGGCATCAGCCGGGATCACACTCCTAGTTCAAATTATCTGAAGTTCCGAATTAACCGGGGTTTAAATAAATACTATATTCCAAAAACTGCATGAAAATTGATTGTGTACCCTATTGGTCAAAATTGTTTAGGAGTGAAATTGTTCTAAAGGTGTTTGTTCGAGTTCACAAACAAAATAGACAAATGACAGCTACTATTGAAAGTAACAAAATTGATTAGGTGCTATTAAATTCAATCCAGAAAGGCACTTGCCACCAGCCTTTCGTGAAGCTGTGGCAATAACAGCTTTAGGACAAACACTACAAGTGAATTAAGCTGTATTGGATGTGGATGCGGCTGCGTCTTCTTTGTAGCGAGTACCCGGTACTCTCTCCCTTGCTTTTCAACATCACCATGTGCAGGCTCCCCCCCCCCTTTGCTGAGCGACATACTGCATGTAAAACACTCCTATATGCCGACGATATTACCTTATGGACAAACACTGGCTCAGACGGGGAAATTCAAGCTTCACTCCAAGAAGCAATCCACATACAGCGCGTTGCAGAATTAGAGTTCTCCCAGCTAAACCGCGGAATCCTTGCAGTTCAAATTTCGCACAGAAATCACATTTTGTCGCTAGTATTTTTTAATACTAAATTTGTTTGGGGTACTTGCCTGATTCGATCAGAAGAAGTCAGATGTTCCCATCGCCTGCGGCGGCGGCGACGCCAGACGAACCGCTGCCCCAGCGATGAGACTGGTGGCGCCACCTCATGCTGCTTACAACTCTGTAGCAGGAAAAGAGGGGGCGAACGTTTCTGGCAGAAGGTTTGAGTTGTTGTAAGCAGCATGAGGTGGCGCCACCAGTCCCATCGCTGGGGCAGCGGTTCGTCTGGCGTCGCCGCCGCCGCAGGCGATGGGAACATCTGACTTCTGATCGAATCAGGCAAGTACCCCAAACAAATTTAGTATTAAAAAATACTAGCGACAAAATGTGATTTCTGTGCGAAATTTGAACTGCAAGGATTCCACGGTTTAGCTGGGAGAAGCATTCTACATCACGCCTCTAATTGTGCAACACCCTATAGTTCATACTTTTGTCCAAACAAATGGGCTACTCTGTTCACCAACCAAATCAAAACTCCTAGTGATCCGGAGTGAAAGTTCCCGACCCTTTCACACGGAAACACAAGAACTCATTACCTTACAAATTAACACGCACCTAATCCCTTCCGTCAGCACTATTCGGGTCCTCGGTACGCTCATTCAAAATAACACGCCAAACTCGGAAGCCATACAGCGACTTCGCACTACCGCCCAACAGATTGCTGGCCTACTTCGCCGCATAGCCACTCACCACAGAGGAATGCAGGAAGCTGGTCTCTGCCGACTAGCCCAAGCCTTCCTAATAGGCACAATAGTCTACTGGTATCCCTACTGTCACCTTAGAAAAACAGACGAGGAGGCAGTAAACAGCACCTCTCGTTCCACATACAAGACTGCTCTGGGTCTTCCTCAATATGCTACTACACAACGCCTCCTTTAACTAGGGATCTATAATACTCTCTCAGAATTCATTGAGGCCCACAGAACAGCACAAATACAGCACCTCTTTAGCACCGAGCATGGCCGCCTAATCCTTGGTCATATAGATATCAACCCTATCGGAAACCGCACCCTGTTTTTCGTCTCCCTGCTGAAATTCACAGATGTTTGATCATCAAGCCTATTCCCAAAAACATGCTCCCTGGCCGCCATGAAAGACGCTGCCAACTTAAAGCTCAAGCACTGGACGATTTGTAATCTACTGCCGACCATGTAGTTTACAATGGTGCGGCACGACAGGACGCCACAACCTATGTGGCCACTTCCGCCACATCAATTTCCACCCTCGTCGTTTCTGCTACCATGTGCACTACTTCCACTGCTGCAGCAGAAGAGACAGCCATTGCGCTGGCTATCGCCGACCCCCGTAGGCGAACCATCCTCTGCGATTCTAAAAAAAAAAAAAAGCTATCATAAATTACTCGACTGGTTTTGTGTGCCGTCCGGCTGCCCGTGTACTGCGCGGCTTCACGCCTACCCATCCAATAAACCTCACCTGGGTTCCTGCCCATGCGGACAACGCTGGAAACGAGGGGGTCGACCGTCTAGCCCGAGGATTAACAAGCCGGGTGGTCACCCCCTGCGCTCTGGCCCCTCAGACCTTTGGTGAAATCACAAGGCAGATGCGACGTCTTTTTCCGCCCCCTCACCCAGACCTCACTCGGGCAGGCTACGACGCTGCGCCGACTACAGAACCAGTCGATTTTCAGTCATTCGAGATTGTCATTGATCACCAATGGAGAATATTAGCACATATCCTATGGGACTGCGCGGGACATCCACTTCCTCAAACTTTGCTGCCAGCCCCGCCCGAGGAGGGCTAGAACATATTCCTACGCCGACCAGATACATAAAATGACATAACTGGCGCTCGCCACGTGGGCTCAGAACGTCGCTCACATCTGGCAGCCACACTAAGCCCACCTGCCCTACCCGACCATGTTCTAGGCAATAAAGTTGTTTCACTCACTCGGCGTCTTTCAACGGTTGAGTGTGCACACATCGGTTCTATTTTCCGCCCGGGAAACCGCTGCCTTTGCCCTCTTCGCCCGGTTTCATACGCATTTACCACTGCGAGCAATGTGTGTGAAGCCACGCCAGGTAAGCAGAACACTCCTCTCACCTCCTTGCGTGTGCTTCCCCATTAGGTGGTTTATCTCACCCCTGTATGTGAGCGGGATGTTCGCTCGCTATTGCGGTTGTATTTGAGTGTTCTCTTGCCATGTACTCGAGCACAATAAACCCTGTTTGAGTATGTACCTCTGTGTTTGTCCCCTCTGCCACAGTGGCGACTTTTCGCACCGCGGTTTGAGGGTCACAGCTCTGTCTGTTAGGGCTGCCACGCCGGGGCTGAAAGGCGACTGTAGCGTCTAGACCCCCCCCCCCAATTGTGGTGCATTTTTGCGAGAATAACTCCAATAACTTTGGGACATTACATATTTCTACGAAAATGTTTGCCGTATTTTCAAAAGATAGAACTGAAAATGCCAACCTCCAGTTATCCCAGGCATAAAGCCAAAATTACGAAATCACTGCTGTGGCCTATTGCAAGTGTGCACTCCCATATGTAAGAGCCAGTACAACTTACTGTACTCTATTTCAGCACTAAGTCAAAAGATGTAACATTTAATATACAAAAAATTGAAAAGAAGCAATATATCCCCCTCCATTACATGGTCTGCAAAAAAAAAATATATATATATATATATATATATATATATATATATATATATATATATATATATATATATATAAGCAAACCAGCAATAATTCTTAACTATAAATACTCAAATAAAATTCTCATGCAAACTTACAAGTTACCTTAGCTCTTTCATTACCACGCTATACACAGTGTACCACAACGTCTCTCAGCCCTCTGTGAAAAACTGACTTTACACGTTTTTCAAGTAAATGTTACCACACAGCTCAAAAACCAGCATTTCAGTTTCATTTATCAGTTTCCAGTAAGCAGAAACCCTTCATCTGTACATCTGCATCATCGGTGAATGTCCAGAGTCCAGTGCTATTGTAGCTTTTAAGTCACAAGAACATAGCACACAAATTATTTTCAGTACCAATGGTGGCTTCGTTTTCAACTACTGTATAAAATTTTGTCAGAAAACAGCAGTGTAATTTGCTGTATGCACAACATTATGCAAATTCTTGACTTAGGTCAGCATACAGTAACCTAGACGAGTGATAACTTATATATATATGGCCATTAGATGGTGCCTGCAAGTGGGTCACTGCAACAAAGCTCAGTGAATCTCTCAGGAGTTGCTTCCGTTGGGTTCACTCAAACTCACATTCATAGCCTCCTTTCTAAAAATAATTCCTAGGTCAGTGCCACTTGGGCTAATGAAATAATTCAGCCCAGTGAGCACAAATGAATCGTGAGTTCAGATGAGCTGTGAGTCAAAATGAGTGAGCCCAAACAAGTGATGAGTCGAGATTAGTTAGCGAGTCCAGACAGGTTGAGAGTCCAAATGATTGACTGAGCCTAAATGAGTCATAAGATGAAATGAGCCATCAGTCACAACAAGTAGTTAACCCCAGATGTGTTGCGTGTGACAGTGAATCCAAGTGAGCTGAAAATCTAAATGGGGAACGAGAGTGTGTGCATCTAAGCTTGGGTGAGCCCGCAGGTTGACCAAGCTTTGGCGAGTGAGCCTAAGTTAGCACTTGTAATTTTGCCGAAGTTTGGCTTGCGAGCAGCTCGAAGTGTTGGCGACTATACTTCGTCTCACAAGATATCTGCAGCACTGCGAAAGGCAGAGGAGTCCTTGCAATTGTGCTCCTAAGTGCCTCTCGCCCCTGTGCACTATAACAGAGAATTGTGCTCCTACTGTCACCCCCGCCAATTTGGGGGGCGAGAGGCACGTAAAAGCACAATTTCCTATTGTAGTACGCGTGATTCTGACTGGACCGGGGTGCCTCTGCTTTTCGCAGTGCTGCAAACATCTTCTGAGACCAAGTATACAAGCCACATAAAATATCCGAGCTCGGCCCTATACATTACCATTGCCCTATGGCCTGATAGCAAAGAGACCGACTCACCTGAATTTCCTCCGTCCTGTGCACTGGCATAAACATGCATGGGGCAGACTGCTGGGAAACTTTCTGAGGTTGAGGTTGCTTGTCTTCCTGCTGATCTGCTGCAGTGGTAGCTCCAGTTTTCTCACCTGTCTTTTGGACCGTGCCCTCAACCACACCGCTCCCTTCGAGATCCTCAGTAGTGTTGTTTGAGCAATTTCGATCTACCTCTGAATCCATCTGGTTCTCGCCTGGTTCTTCCTCTTCGTGCACTGGCTCACTGTTGTCCTCCTCACTCTCTTCAGAGTCAGATGATTCTTCTGACTCAAATCCCAGCACATCATCTCTCTGAATACGAGCTCTCTTGGGTGCTGCCTGCCGGCTTCCTTTGGTGCTGCTTATTCGTAACGATCCTTTTTTCTCATCTGGCTGAGGGGCAGTAGTAAGCTCGCTGAGCCTGTCCAAAATGAAGATAAAAGTTATACATAGGATAAATTAACAAGGACAATAAAGTAACAATGTTAACAAGGCATTAGTGCATGGTTAATCATGAATTGAAATGGTTTCCTTCTACACTGTCAGCATGTGCAGCTGCAACTTTTTCCGCATGTTCTGTCAAGTAATGGGTTGGTATTATGCATTATAACGTACAGTCGTAGGCAAAAGTGGTATGCTCCACACGCTGCGAGAGAACTGCCCGAGGAAGCAGTTATTTCTGAGATATGCATAAGGTACCTTCCTTCATATACTTGCCATCTCGTCCAAGCAAATTTGTCTGGCACATTTTTTTATACCACTTTTTCTCACGTGTGCAAATACTCTCTCTAGTAACTGTTCTCTCCTACTGCCATGTGTGCATGCCATTTCCTGTACAATGGCTGCACACCAAACCTTGTACAGGGTGTCATAAACATTCATGCCACTTAACCTTTTCAGATGCCCCCTTTTTTTGTTTCTGTAAAAAAGTAACAATCAATTTTGAATGAAACTGCATGTTCATGCCTTCATAAAAACAATTTTTGAGTTTCCCATAGCAAAATACTAGCAGTTATCATTTTGCATGAATGCGTAAAATTTAGTGCAAAATGTTACAACTATTGTGTTATGTTAGTGATGCATTAGCAACACTGAAATGCTGCCACTTATGAAGTGAAAGCCTGAAGAATTGTAGAAATAATTTCTATTTCGGATATGCACATTACATTTCAAGTAGCAAAACAAATGTGACGTTACTACTGATGGCAAAATATGCCTGCACAGAAAAAGCTGGACAACATGCTACCCCGGTCAGCTCTGCTGAACACTGCTTACTGCTTTGGCTATATGGCATAAAACAAACCTTATTTGCGACATGAAAGATGCAAAATTCACTAGAAACAAAGGAATTCACACTATGTGCCACTACACTCTACTAAAGAAAGAGTTGCCAGTTCACTATGTGCACATATGTTTCAAAAGGTTGACGTAACTTTTTGTTTGTGGTCCACCCTTTCAAGATACATGAATATAACTTTCCCTCAAGCTAAAAATATATGAAAAATGCTTAGATTATAAAACTCACAGAAATTTTCTTTCTCTGTAGCCTGGGCTAGGGCAAAATGATGAGTTTATTTTCAAAGCGAGCCACATCAAACTAAACAGTAACTGAGAAAAATGCGAAAGTTTATAATCTGCAGAAACCATGGCGATATTCAAGCCATTATGCTATGTAAATTAAGAGTATGTTAGAGAAACCTTAAGCCACTGCAAATATGACTCTGCTTTGTTCTGAAGGCTTTATTTCTGCAGTAATAATTCATGCCTTATTTATGAAAATAATGCATACAAATGATTATTCTGTGAAGTAAGCAAATAATTGATAAATACCATGTATGCAATCAGAGGCACACTGGAGCTTAATTAATTGACACAATTAAGTAAATGTGAATAGCGGGTTTCTGCCACAAGCCAGGTGTGACAGCCTGCTTTCCTTAACTTTTCACTTCGGCAACAGAGATGTAAACTAGAAAGAATTTCTGAGAGTGTGAAATTATCCCATTTCAAAGTAGCAACCTAAACTTGTTTTTTATCGAATTGCATCATACCGTAGATAGAGAGAGCACACAAAATGTCAGGACTACCGCTTGCCCAGTTGATTACTGTCTGTGTCTGCCATACCTTATGTTATAAATGAATTTAGGAAGCAAATACCAACTATACAAACTACATATTTTAACGTTCAATGGAGAAGAGGTACATTTTTGCTTTCTAAGTGATGAGGGTAATCATCCCTTTGTTGTCATCACCATCTGGGTTCACACCTTCCACTCATTTTTTTCATATCCTATGCAGACTATCAAAAAGTAGAGCTAGAAAAGGAATAAATGAAGCCACAGTTGAAAAAAAAAAAAATGCAAGCTGCAAGTCTCCAAGCTGACAAAAAAAAAAAGCTCTCAGAAATAAACATGCCTTATTTTGGCCCATACAACAGCAGAATAAGGCCTTTTGCTGTGACTATATTTTTAAATAACAAATAGATGGACAACCTTGCCATTACAGCAAAATCTGACGAAGTTGATTTTCTCTAATCGGTTCATTCTAAAAGAAAAAGAAAAAAAACCTTAAATGTATATCACACTGAGGTGCTTACTACACTGTTCTTGCTTAGGTTAGTTTATCAGCTTAGCACAAGAACTAGCCATAGAAGACAACTGTGTCCTTACCGTTTCAGGCCTTTCGTCTGCATGGCGGAAGTGGAAATTAACATAGAAAGCTCCTTCTGGCTTGCCTGTGACTTCTGCAGTTCTTCCAAGAGGTGAGCTCTCTGCCCGCAAAGATAAAAAGTTAATTAAGCACAGGCAACAAACACACATTAGTAAAAATGGACTCTACAGCAAGGTGTGTTCTCCAAGCTCAGTCGACTGCATTCAGTCACAGCAAACTGCTAATAAATGACACAAACAAAAATATACGTAGGCACTTAAGCTCCGCCTTTAAGCGTGTGACATGAGAGCGTTAATGTCTCCCAGTTGCCTTTCCTTACAGATCCTTGTTCGTGCACATGGACTTTGCTACTAGCCTAATTACTAATCTTTTAATCCCCTCGTCTAATCTCTACAACATACAGTTGTATGTGAAAGGCCATTCCGACACAGAGATAAGGCCCTGCTTAACCAAGCTGAATAAATGTGCCTGCATGGCTTAGGGGCAGCATGCTTGAATCAAAATGCATGGGTCCTGGAAGGCTAATTTTCATCTCAACCTCCCATCTGAAAGGCGAGGCCAGAGTTGGCAGCTCCTGCCAAATCGACCATGTCATGCGGTCACATGATATAGAACAATCCAACAGGCAACCAATGGCAGTCTCCATTTTCCAGAGAATGGGGCATTTAATGTGATTGCGTTAAAGTGCACGAAACAACAAAAATCGAGGGGACACTTAAGCTCTGCCTTTAAGGGTATGGCGTGATCGAGTTAGTGCCTCCCATTAGTCGGCTGCCCTTGCAAATCCTCGTTCGCATGCATGAACTTTGCTGCTCGCTTAATGGCTATCGTTTATCATATGCATCTATTATCCCACACATATTCATAAGCAAACAATCACAAGATAGCAAATTAAGTGAACGACCATCCAACATAGGTATAAATCCCCATTTTAACCACGTCGTACAAATATGCCTGTATGGACTAGGGGCAACATGTCTAATTTAGGGCCTAAGGGTCCTGGAATGCTGGATTCTAATCGCACGCTCCCATCTTATGGGCAAAGCCCAAGTAGAGTGTGTTTGCCAACTTGGCCATGCCATGTAGACTTGCGACACAACAGTCTGTCAGTGCATGGCCATGCCACTTGCTAGCTATCACCTGCCAGAGTCATGCCTGTAATTTTTTTCTCATAACACCGACCATGACAAAACTGAATTTCTGGGGAACGGGGGCCTTTACCACTATTGTGTTAAAATATCACAGTTGCCACTCCAGGGGCTGAATTACACTTTAACCACATGACAAAAACTTGTCACAAACAGATCAGCTAGCCATGCTCCTATTGGTCGATTCTGGCCGGCGGACCTCTCGACTAATAGGTGTGGGGGCTGGTCGAGAGGATTGTGACAGTTTTTGTTATGTGATCGGAGCGGAATTTGGCCCCAGTTGTACAATGGTTAAATGGTTAATATGTTATATTAACGTTACTTAAAGTGGGATATACAGATGTTATGTATGGGCCTCCTCATATCCACATTTAAACTAGTGCGACAACAATAATCAGACAGTGAAACCCTACAGTCACTCAGGTCACTTACATTGATTTTCTTGTTCTTCTTTTCCAAGATTTTCTCAAGCTGTTTCTTCTTTTTCTTGGACAGCTTCGGGGCAACTTTGACGTCAATGGCCTTACCGACTTCTTTCTTTTCAATTTTCTTAGATGGCAAGATGAGGGCATTACTGCTATCATACTTGTCGTGTCTCACGTTCAGCTCAACCTCAACCTGCAATAATAATAATAATAATAATAATAATAATAATAATAATAATAATAATAATAATAATAATAATAATAATAATAATGCGCAAGTGCCTGAAGTGTGCGCGATCCGAAACTAATTTGGTTTCGCACTGCTAAAAGGCTCCTACAAAGACAGTACGCCCTCCTCATTATTGTAAGCACAACAGAGCGTATCCAGCACATTGAAACATAGAACTTCTCGCAGAGCGAGCTGAAATGTAACTACCGCATCTAGTCTAACACGGCCGAGAAACCAAGTGTGATGCCTCAGCAATGTGCGGCACGCTAAACGGCACGTTCTAAGCGCATACATTCCAACTTATTATTGACGCTGTTTAAACAATATCCTGTATACACAACGTTTTTGAAGCGCATCTCTAATTACGTGCAAAATTTGGCGATGCAGCCACAGACGCTTCCGAACGCTCTTGCATTAAATCGTGTTGGCACTCACAACAACGACGACATGCTGTAAGGTGATCAGGAGGAACTTACCTCTGGTGGTCTTTGTTGGTCTGTCGGTGTTGTACGCTCTGAATTCCTCGCTTTAAGATTGTATTTTCGCCGAGACCGACCCATTTCAATGCAGATCGCACGACCCTGCACAAGAGCACAAGCACGTGTACGAAGTTGATGTTAGCGACCCAACGTTGCTGTCATACTGCACCGAAACTGCTGAAACCGCCGACGCTGAGAGTTTACTTTGTAACGGCATGCACCGTGGCATGCACTCACTGCCACTCAGCTTTCAGCGGTAGCGTGCTACAATATTTGTGTGGATTATATTTTTTATACAGCAATAATTAAGTCAGAAGTTTAAACGTTGTAAACTAGTTGGCGAAAATTTAGTTTTAAATAGTTAGTCATTCTACTTCCCCTTCAACTAAGTTAATGTACATAACAGTTAGTGTTTACATTTTTGCTAGTAGATAGCAGCACATGTTAAAAACGTTTCCAGTTAGGATGCCGTAAGCACAAATTATATTTCAATGTTTTAATTTTTATTTTCATATCATTCAAGTAGCATACAACTGTAGCTTCAAAGCATAAGAAATATTTTTTCTCGCTTATTTCAGTTCCTAAAATAGGTGCTGCACTCTTGCAGCGAAAAATATTAACTGACACTCTCTGATGCCAACAGTCTTGGCTTGTAGACGCACTTACCTCTTTTGTGCTACGGTATTGATACGCGCGCTCACTCGAAACAGCTCAAAATCATCGTTGGCATGCTTCGCTTCGCCTTTCCCAAATGATGCAGTTTCCTGTGAATTGATATGAGTTTTACTCAGATTCACTACGACGTTCAGAAGCTTCTCTTCAAAAAGCTTGCCGAAGAATACGGCGAGAAGAAAATAAGTACGTAATTGCCGTATGCATCTTGTTTGAAATAACCTCTACTTCGTGAGTACCTTCTTGCAACTGTTTAATGCATCGTTTCTGTGTGTTTCAGTTTCAACAAAAACGCTCAATGAGTAAGTACGGCTACATGGACGTCTTCGCATTGATCTGTATATGACTCAGCTATGGCTCCTGAAAGCCAGGATTTTTCCTAGGATGTACCATAGGCTATGGATGTACTGATTTGTTTGCAGAACTTATGACAGCAATGCGTCAAAAGAAGTGTAATTGTGTAACGTATGAGAACCCAATAAAAATAGCACAATTAGATGGGGGTTTGGAATATTTCTTGTGCCATCTTGATATCGCATACCACTGGGTAATAATTTAGCTGTTCACTTGAAGGATAAACACCCTTCACACACACGAGCAGAATAAACAAGAGACAGGCTCTATAAACAGTTATTTAATGCTGTTTCTTTTAAGCTTCTTCCTTTTTGTTTCACTGTTTTTTGAATGAGGCATTTTTTTCCTGAAGCATTTAGGATCATGCTCATGTCGGGAAACTGATGCAACTTTTTATTAGTACTAGTTTTGATAATCCCAAATGGTAGCACCTTTCAGCAATTGCTGATACTATCCGTGTATGTGACAGCACTTTTGAAAGATTGACATACAAAGACAAGTCTAACAGACGTTTTCTGTGACCATGTCTCAAAGATTGGACCACTTCTTTCGAGGTCCTCTTCAATCAGCACTGAGACTTGTCGACAGACGCCGTGTCAAACGTTTGACCTGCCCACGTGGCCGAACAGTTTATCAAGTTGCTGGTGAAGCCAGGGCATTTTATACTTGCCTGCCAAGTGGCAATTTCTGCGCCTGCTATTCTTATTTGCACCAAGGTAAATCCAAACAATTTTGTTTGTTGTTTTATTCTTATGTAATATAAATCTGGCCTAAGTACTCCTCATTTGCACGCTTTTTGTACTTTGAAATTAGCATTATCATTACTTTATCTGTTAATGCAAGAGGGTACTGAGCTTCTCTTGCTTTCTTAGTTTCCTGAAATTAGACCTACTGTTTTGATGTTGATCTTGCTTCATTACATCATTTTCAGATTTTATTGTCACCTGGGATGCAATTAATTTAATATAGTTATTGCATTGTTCTATGAAAATGTGGACATGAATTTATTACTTTCACCTGGTACACCATATAACATTTATATCATCCAAAATATTTAGTATTTTTGAAAGCAGGCCTGAATAAGAACATCAAAGCAAGAGTATTGTATTTCTTGCTTGTTTCCTTTGCAACGTAGTTTGTGATGCTTGTTCAAATCTTTATCTCTCAAATTTTGTGAGCCAGCCGTGTTAGAATTTGTAGAAACACATGACATTGTTCACGTTACCAGAGGTCACATATTATTCCAGCGTGTCAAAGGTATGCACTGTTTAGGCTGTTCCACCTATCAGCATCACTACCAAACTTCTTTTAAATTGTCAGCAGTGCTCTCATCTTAATCTGCTGGTGGCAAGGCAAGGTCTAACACTATGTTATGTGCCAATGCAGCAAACCACGTTCTTTCCTGTTTACAGTGATCAACAAATTGATCACATAGACAGCCAGCCAGTAGGGACTTACATATGCTTATAGAAGCAGTGCGAGATGATGTCTGTGACTGTGTCACCCTACAGCACGGAGGCAGCATCATCTGAGACAGTACAGTGCTCTCTACTGTCGTTGGCAGCTTGGAAACAACATTTATATGGAACAGATCGAGAACATTTATTTTGCACTGGCCATCTACAATGCCTCTAAACATTTTCTTTCTCCTTGCTTTCTTCATTTTATAAGTAATCATATTTAATTCATAATGTTTATTTGAGTCTAACCAGGGTCTTTCTTTGCATATTTGAATGCTTACTAAAGGCTGTAGGAAATCAGTGTTTTCAGGACAGGACATCATGGAGAATCATTAAAGAGGAGCAAGAGCCATGTCATTTGCATATGTACAGTCTTTGTCAAAAGTGTAGAGCCCAGGGGGTCTACTTCTGAGTCACTTCGTGCAGCTTGTAATCTATTTCCAGTGTTCCGAATCTCTAGATGGTAAGAAGATTTTTTGTCCTAACTTCCCCGATGGAAACAACCTCCACTAATGCTAAATCAGCGCCCTTACGTGGCTCAGAAGTAGACCACCTGGGCTCTACACTTTTGACAAAGGCTGTACGTCGTCAACAACATTATGAGGGAGGGAAACAGCTAAGGGCCCCTTACCAGGTTGGGACATAATTGCGCAATGGATAGATCTGGTGCTTGCCGTCACTTTTCAAAAATACTAGAGCCACATGTGCTATAAAAGATGGTGAATGTTCTAAACAGCCACTCACCTTTCCTTTTGATGTGCTCTTTTGCCTGATAAGCAATTATATTGCGTGCAGTATAGTACTCATAACATGCTTCTAGTACTGTGTAAAGCTATGTGCTCTAGAAGCTTTATGCACTTGATTGTATCAGATACTGCTTGATTGAACAAAGAGTCATCACATAGTGTAATGCATCACTAGAGAGGAGTTTCATTTATGAAGTAGGCTTGTGCCTCTAGTTTGCGGTAACAGCTTTGTTGTGTTGACTTCTTTTTTCACAGTACTGCGAAGACAAGAAATACCAATGGTAAGTGAACAGCCAGTGCATGTCTGAGAGCCCAAGAGCCCAAAGTGCTGGCAAGACATGATAAAAACATGCTTATCGTCCAGGAGACAGCATAGCTAGTAATGTACAAAGCTGTTCCGAGCACTCCATAGTGGCTTTTTTCATAACTGCGCTGTAGCTTCTGGGGCCTGAAAATATAGCAATTTCTTATGAGCTGGAGCATGACCTAGTACCAATGCACATAACAGATTATATTTCATTTAGGAACTGGCACCTACACACTACATTGCAGTAAAATTTCTCATTTGTGCAGAAGTAACTTATTTTTTTGGTGATGTGTGTGGTTTGGAAGCCATGTCAAATGAGGTCCCCTACATTGGAAAAGAAAAAACATTCACTTTTTATTTTTTTTATATACTTATGGATATGTGTAGTAAGCAAGGCAGTTCAGGATGGGAGCACCTTTTAGTCGTAAAGCCACCATAACCGGCAAAAAGTGTTTCTTTTCACCTGACAGAAAAATTGAGCACCCAACATCATTTTTATGTCATTCCTTGTACTGAAAAGCAAAAATGCTGTCCTCCACAGTTGTTATATAGCGTGAAGTCATGTTGCCTAACCAAAACTGAAGCACTGTCACCACTGGATATGGAGAAATATGGATGGTGGAGCACATTGCAGTGCTTTGCTAGAATCATGATTATTTAGCCTTCTATATGCCCGAGCAAAAGTTTCTCAGCTAGAGCCTTTTTTGTTTTCTAATATATGTGCGTTAAAGCACCCAGGGCTGTTGTAGCGGCTTGTTTTACTGCTTAAAATTAAAACTAGTCACGGGAAAAGTGCACAAAGCAATCAGTAAGAATCAATCATAATGATGTGCAATAAAAAAATATTGGCATTTTTGCACTTTGTTCTTTAATCAACATTTCTGAAAATAACGACTCCGTTGATTTCAGACAGTATGGCTTTTGCGAGAACCCATCAATGGTAACACAGTTACTCGAAGCTATTCATGATTTTGCTGCATCTTGGATATGCAGAGCCAGGTAGACATCATTTAATTAGATTCCGAAAACAAGGCTTTGATTGCATATCCCATCAAAATCAGTGTTCAGGAACACTTCAATAAATAGCTAAGCATACCTTGCTTTGTGCTAACAGAGTGTCTCCACTGACGGCATTAGTTCCAGTCTGCTTTTGTCTTATCAGGCATATTGCAGGAATTGACCTTGAACCACTTTTATTCCTAGTTGTTATTAATGACATTGTCCAGTATAAACCAGTGAAAATTAAAATGTTTGCCGAAAATTTATTTTGTATCAGAAAATTAACGTTCTGAATGACCAGGCTGTTCTAAATTCATCATTATCTAAAATAGAATGTTGGTGTTTTGCTTAGCAGATGAAGGTGAACGAGATAAAAACTGTGTCTATGGCAGTTACAAAGAAATGGACTCTCTTGTCTTTTCAGTATTCCATAAATGGTCTCTGCCTTTCTTCAGTACAAAGTTATGATCACATCTGATCTCAGGTGGAACACACACATCAGTGATATTGCCTACATTCATTAGAAGGCTATTTAAAACTGTCTCTATGGCAGTCAACAGAAGAAATGAAATTACTGGCATATAAACATTCATTAGACAGATTCTTGAATACACCTCCATCGTATGAGACCCATTTACTGAATTTAATATTAGCAAACATGAAAGTGCTTAAAGGAAATCAGTGACATTCATATTTAATTCATATAGTTGGTGCACTTCCCCTGCCTAGCTCTTAGAAAAAATGAATTTGGACTCGTTGCATATAAGATGTCATCCTGATCGGTTGAAATATGTGTATTTAATATTTGATGGCATTCTATGTACCAAAATGAATTTATGCATTGAAGATATAACTCAGCATCCCACACGAGAAAATCATTACAAAAAAAGTAAGGGAACTGACAGCTTCAGTGGTTCATTTTTTCAATAATAATCCATTAATTGAACTGGCTCAGTATGTGCATTGCCAAAAAGCCAACTGTCGACTCATTCTTGAGTGAGCTTTAATCTGAGAAGCATTTGTCTTCAACTTGCACCAACATCCATTTTTATCTTGCCGACTTTGCATCTTCATATGTTCAGATTTTTTGCCTAGCATGATTTTGTATAGATAGATGCGTGATTCGTCATCTTTAGATTTTTTTCCTTTGCCCCTGCCAGTATTTGAGTACACACACTTATGTGTAACACTAGCTTCTCTGCATACGATATGAAAAATATCATCCACTCCTCCCTGAGGCCTTCCTTGAAGGCTGGAAATATTGATGAAAAAAACAAAAAAAAAAAACAAATTAAAAAGCCAATTGAAGCGGGGAATAAGTTCCTTTTCAGTGGTTACTGTTGAAACCAATGAAGCCCTACAGTGGTGATGACATTTAGGCTTATTATTTTTATGCAATAGCGTATTGGACTTGCTCAGTTGAAAAGCCTTTGCCCTATCCCAAAATTGTGGATGGTAGCCCGGAAATGTGCCAAAAAATAAGCAATTCAATAAGATAAATTTGTCACCACTGGGGTTCGATGCCAAGACCTCTGCTTGGTCATGGTCAGTGCCTAGGTCATGAAGAGTCATTCATACCACGTGTGTTAGAGGGGCACCTGGTTAACGCGTAGTGGTGTGTATGACTTGCATATTAACGTCTTTTTGGGATGTGTACTGACGTTACAGCAGTAACAATTTTAAAAATTTTAAGTAATTAAATAGAATTGCAGAATGAACAGGCGGTGTTAAAGGCGCTGTTGTGTCAACTCTTAAAAGCTTGAGCATTCTAATTTTTTTTCGTCTTTCCAGTGTAAACACGTGCTTGCATCTAGGCTGGCTGAAGCGCTTGGAACCTGCGACAATGTCTGCTGCACTGACGAGACTATGATGTTCCTTTTGCACGGCCTGAGTTAATGCAATTTTCTTGGTTATCTGTGTTCTTAACCACTTAAAATGTGCCACAGATGTATAATAAAATACTAGATGAAAATGCAGACTGCACATCTGAGAAAACTGGGTCTAGATCTTCCGTGGTGCACACCACAATAAACATGAACCCTTAAGTGAAATTATATTGGCATTTGTCCTTTGATCAGACTTTATTCATCAGTCTTGCAGCAAGAGTTGTCAAGCACATACATACATGCAGCATATATATGATGCAACGTGTCCATCTTTGAAACACTGCACCCACTTCTTAACATGCAAGGATATATTTTATTTTTAAAAATATATTTAAGAATACCAAACTGTTTCTTTATATGGGTGCAGTAAATATCGGTAATAAAAATATATGTTATGTAAGCATTCTTGAATCAGCAGACAACATACTGATACGTTTTAAACGAAAGTGCAGCGAACAGTAGGACACTTGGATAGTGGCGTATTGCACTGCTAATGCAAAATAAAAGGAGGAACTTGGCCAAACAGTCTTCCCCAGTTGACAAATGTCCACAGCAGATTTGGGCCTTTGTTCTGAAAAGTCAAAACTGTAATTAGAACAGAACACACATAATCGTAGACACAGTACATTTGAATAGCATGTTCAACATATTTCCACATACACTTCTAAATGGCTGCTTGCATGCAGTATAATGGATTCCTGCACAAGTTTTGAGTGACATTTTTAGTTTTTCATGTAGCAGTAAGAACCTCATCCTAGTGGCATAAGTGAAAAGAGTGTACAACTAAATTTGCAGTTTTTTTCTTTTCATACAGGTTTCCAGTTCACAGGAAGTGGATGTCGAGGTTATTGATCATACTCGCTGCACAAATATTTTTATAGTGAGGATTGTTTTTTTCTGGACAAAAAGTAGAACTTCGTTAAAAAAAAAAATGCGGTATTTGACAAATATATGCACCCTGTAGAATGCTTCCCTCAGCTGAACCTGACATCAGAATGACGAACTATTGCAAAGCTTGTGAACAAGTTAGTAGGCCTTAGAAAAGCACAACTTTGACAAGTCTGTCAGAGAGAGTCAGCTTGCACACCATGGATTTCATAATTGTATAGTGCACATCTTCAGAAAATATCCTTGTAATCAGAGCTTGCGCTGTAGCTTCAATAGCCATGAATTTTTTTTTTTTTTTCATGTAAACTAACTGAAAAGATGTGGTACCTGTGTGCTTGCTTCTTTGATGTACTAAGGAAACGTCAGTGTTCAGTTCCAACTGTTGTATCCACAACTACCTGCTTCTCAAATGCAGGTTGGGAAACCCAGTAGAGGGCATCCGCATATATTTCTGTGCGCTGGGTCATCTGCAAGATTAAAGGAAGACCAGCTTTATAAGTTAAGTCATTTGGAGGCAGCCACAACAAAGCTGGAAGCATATTGCACTCACCCTAAATCCCCAGGCATCGCGGACCTGCCGACACAGGTTCAAGTCGACTTCTGTTACCAAGAGGCCGTCACGAATACGGGACAATCCCTGGAAAACACACAGAGACGGTTTAGTTGAGAGTTCATCAAGAGTGCACTATAGGCATGCCTATTAGGCCTGATAATCCGAATGACACCTGCACGATTCTTGCATTTCATTGCGTCTGTGTGTCCCCTCTAGACATCGCTTGAAGAGCATTTTTGTGGATTTTTTGGCGGCTGTTAAAAAAGGTGCCATCACCTTATCTGGAGATGTAACATGTTCTAGTTGGGCAATTAAACCATGAACAAAAATAGAAAAAAGGTTTGGTTCATGGTGTTTAACGTCCCAAAGCGACTCGGGCTATGAGAGACGCTGTAGTGGAAGGCTAAAAATATTTCGACCACATGGGGCTCGTTAACGTGCACTGACATCGCACAGCATACAGGAACCTTGCTTTTCGCCTCCATTGAAAAGCCGCCGCCACGGCCGGGATACAAAAACGGAAAATGTAAATGTCTGAAATGTAGATGGCCATTAATGGTGTTCTTTTTATAGTCCAAAGGGTGGTATTGCCTAGAACAGACTGCAAATACGTTGCTTCAAGAAGCTGCTGCATCTACCTAAACCAGTGACTCGTCTGTATTGATTGTAACACAGTAAATCTCGTTAATTCAGCTCCTGTTATTCTCGGTAATTCGAACTAAGAACGCAGTCCCGGCCAACGCCTATGTGTGACAAAGTCCATGAAATCTAGCACCGGTTAAATGTAACTGAAGGTAACGCCGAGGTACGACCCGTGGGGCCAGCAATCATCCAAACAGACCTCTCCTGTTTGGCATGAACAGTGATGCCTGTGAACCTCGGGAGTGCATGCTATTGACGATCGAAAGTCCTCCAATGGTTATATCTAGCTGAGCAGTGTAGTTTGTTTCACGTTTCTTAAATGTGTGCCATCTTGACGCTGTCATCAGGTTCGCGCATCAGCCGGTTGTGGCATTTCGGGCATTGCTAGGGGCATCGCTAGCATTTCATTTATTTTTTGATGGTGTCATGCCGGTGCAACACCTCATATATCTCTATCTTGCAACCGCATGCTTCCTCCGCTCTTGGAGTATTCTGAATCGTCGCATTTTCAGGATGCCTAGTGCAGTGAAGCATCCACAAAACATGAAGGAACCGTTCATGAAGGTGCACCGCTGCTACAACTGCTACTGCAGTGCATTGTGAAAAGTGTCGTAGAAGCATTTATGACTTTGAAGCAATCCTTCGACCTGACGTTGTGTGCACTGCAAAGCACTTGAAAAAACTATGAAAAATCGTCGTTGCTTGCTTTTCATCTCAAATGTATGAATAACCATGTTTCAGGTATTCATGAATGGCAGTTTTGTAGGGCCATTCGCTAATTAGAAAATTTTTCCTGGTCCCTGACTGAAAGCCGAATTAAAAACATTTTACAGTATAACACTAACTGACTATACCAATGATTCCTGTTAGATAAACGTTGTTAATTATTTAAGCTTGCAGTCAAGAGAATAAACTCACAGGAGTGCGGCTTCCATCGGGAGCAGTCACGTAGCTGGAGCCTGTAATAGCGCATGCATCAATGTAATGGATGCATAGATGAAAGAGTTTCAGTAAGTAATATGCAACCTTTTATAAGCATAAGCTTTGTTTGCAATAAATAATATTGTTGATCTTTTCTTACACATAATCTGGCTATAAACAGTCTCGAACTTATAAGTGGTCGACAGTGTACAAGAATAAGGCTGCAATGAACCTAAAGGGTGAAAAAAAAAAAAATTCGATCTACTTTGGTAACACAGTTGGTCTGTCTGACTGAAGTAAGGATTAAAACATATGCAATACTGACAGAAAAACATGCATACTATACACTAACTCTAAATGATATGTTGTCTCCGCCTCTAATTTTACAGATACAAATATCTGTTAGAAAATGTATAAACAAGTGAAATACATACCATAAAAGTGGCCAAAGTCCTTGTGGGCTAACAAAGATGGAAATCATTTAGAATAACGTCCACACCAGTGGCAACTGACTATGTCAAGCTTACCTTGTTTCTTGTCACCAGAAGTAAATTCTGTAGGAAATACTTCCTGCAAGGCAAATAAAAATATGACAGGTGCACAGCTACAGGTTGCAGACTGCATCCCTTGAACAAAATATGCAGGCACATTTGACGGCATCACAATCACAAGTCGTGCTAAAGAATTGCGAAAGCGTCCCACATTGCCTGGAGGGCTGTCCACTGCTCTGACCAAGCGTCAAGCATTAAGTCCTCCGGGAGTAGCCTGCTATCTAAACACTTCAAGGAAGGAGCTAGCGTCGCCTATCATGACCCTTTTTCTTCTCTCCTCCTTCACCAACACAGAGTAGCAAACCAGATACTCATCTCTCATCTTCCGACTGTCTTCTTCACACTTCGCTTTAATAAACTCATCTGTCTAACTACTGAGTGCAATTTTGTTTCCTGTACATTCCAAACAATGGAAGCTGTAGTATACAGCCAGTAAACCTATCGCACTGAAATGTGCAGCATGAATGCAGAAAAAAAAAAAAGAATGAGCGCTATGGTTTTCTAATGCAAGGAATTGAAGAATTGAAGAGTAAATGTAAATGACAGTATATCAGCAATAAAACTCTGCACACATCAGCTGTCAGGTCTGTCCTTAGAAGAATCAACTTACAGTTCCCACTCTGTTGATGGCACATGTAAAGTAGCTGTTTGCAATGGCTGCGTTTCTTGCTTCAACATGCCACAATGGTTCGCTTAAGCCAGCCACTGTCGCAGATGGGTTGAACACAACCTCTGCTCCGTTGGCACCGTACATGAGCCAGTTGAGAGGGTGGTGTCTCCCATAGCAGATGTTGACGGCAATCTTGCCTGCAAGGACATGTCACCACAAAAGCATGCTTTCTACTACACTGCAGTCATTAATGGCGGTGCAACACGCGTCAAGTGCGTCAGCTTTATTTGTGGTCATGGCAAGCATCATCACCATCATCAGCCTGAATATACCTACTGCAGGGTGAAGGCCTCTCCCATATTTCTCCAATTAACCCGGTTCAGTGCTATCTGCATCCACTTGACCCCTGCGAACTTCTTAACCTCATTCGCCCACCTAACTTTCTGCTGCCCTCTGTTGTGCTTTCCTTCCCTTGGAATCCAGTTTGTTACCCTAAGCACCCATCAGTTATCCTCTCTTAGCACTACATTTCCTGCACATGCCCATTTCTTCTTCTTGATTTCCATTAGAATGTCAGTAACTTGAGTTATTTCTCTGACCCACTCTGTACGCTTCTTATTTCTTAATGTTACCCCTACCATTTTTCGTTCCATAGCCCTCCATAGCCCATGGCAAGCATAAGCGAGGTAGAACTTACCAAACTGCGTCTGGAAGACTGGGTGTCCTAGTTTTGACTCCATGTAATAAGTCGACTGAAAGAAATAAATTGAAAATGAGTTGCTACTGATACGTGAAATCCCATGTTTGAAAACATGTTTCCACATGTTTTAGAAAGGCTTTTAGAAAGTACCTCACCTCATTAAAGTCGCCTACTCTTGGGATGTGGTTCTTGCGCGACTTGCCCAAGACAGCTCCGCTATTTGAGACTACCACAGCTGTGTTCCAGAGGACGTCTGAGTCGTCGCGTTCAAGGATTGGGCAGACAATAACCATGTTGTGCTTTTTTGCCATCTGGATGTTGTTTTTTTTTTTTTTTTTCAATTGAAAAAGAACACATGGCAGGTCAATTGGCCACGTGAGTAAACACATAATGATATTCAAGAGCAGCGTTTCATGTAAGGTAAAAAAAAAATATGTTGCAGATTAATAACAGTGGACCAAAATCACCTGCTGACACAGCTGGACTGATGGACCGTACTCTGCAGATTCTGCAAATTCGCACCATGGGGTTTTCTCTCTCGTGCAAAAGGCAAATGGCATATCTGAAAATAGAAGGGAAGGCAACATACACGGCAGTGTCTTTACTATGTGACATTTGGTAAAGCACAAGTGCCTGCTGCAGCAGGCAGTAAGTGCTTGGAATGCGGGATGTCCCCTCAAATAACTATTTTGTGCATTTACAGTTTGTTGACGAGCTTTATGTGCTGATTGCAATTTTACACATTATACAGCATCATCATGCTGGCACATGCTGAGCATATATCAGGAACATAGAAGACACTCCTTGTTAGCTAGTAATTAAGTAGAGTCGACCCTTGTAAATTTGAACGCTTTATTTGAACCAATGCTTTAGTCTTGTCAACACTGAGTGCATTAATCGAGGCTCTTAGTTAAAAAAGGAAATGTCAGTCTCCCTGTGAGTAGTACCAAGTTATCAAGTGTCAATTGTATCTACATCCCTCCTGCTGATGAATACAGTTGTTATGAGATTTTGTATTAATGTAACCAATGGCGACTAGTATATTAGTCATGAACAAAACTTTGTGGCGCGGTGAAGCGAAGATGACTATGCTCAACCTGCTGCATCTAACAGTTTCTCACATGATATGACCACACTTGTCTATGGTCTGCTATTTTCGTCTCCCCTTTCAATACATTCCTGCTTCTGATATTGACACGTGAAACATGACTTTGCTGTGATTCAAAGGAGGACATTTCCCCAGAAGAATACTCCCCCAACAGGGAAGAAAACAACACTTAGGTGAAGATGCATAATTTGCTACCAATCTGATAAGAAAGAAAACGAAGAAACTGAAACACTAGTGCAAATGGTGTGGAGTAAGCTTCTGTGCCACACTTTGCTTCGGATTGTACCGTACAAAGTGTTCTATTAAATGTGTTGTAGGTGCTCGGAAATTGTAGCTGCTTTTAAGATGCCTTTCTGCAATACACGAGTGACAAGCCATGAAGCCCTCTTCAAAATATTTTTTTTACGCAATTTCTGAAGTAGAACTTACTGAATTGAAAGAATAGTGCCATTTTATTCAAAGCTATATGACCTGAGTGAAATAACAATCCGGTATATTTAGAATCGGAATTCTCTTTATTTTCACGGTAGAGAAAGGGTTAACGTGCGTGTCTTTCTTCATAAGCATATACCGATCAAACAAGGGCTGCCCTAGGAATCGAAATTATAGGGGGGGGGGCTAATCTGTTTTAGGTGTGTCACGCAGGACATTAATGAATCCGAAACTTATGAGAAAGGATGCAAACGATTACTTAACTTCATACAAGACCAATGGTCGTATTTATGAACAGAAAAAAAAATCTAAAGATCAAGGACTGCACAAAATGAGTCGAGAAACTACGCAACAGTTAAATAGGATTACATGAAATGTGTTGAGAAGCCATGCAGTAGTTCAGACTACTGGCAATAAACCTTATAAAAAAAATTGCTGTTCAACAACACTCGTGCAATGCAGATAGAAAATGCTGTAAAAGGCGCGTACCTTTGCACTGTAGTATAACAGATCAACACAGTAATCAACACAACCAAGACGGCCGACATATTCACTGTACTTGCATGCGAAAGTCTTTGTTCCACAACAAGCCAGCTATGGAGGACATGTCCATTCACATACATGCATTCCCATCTTCCGGTGCTATTAAACAAAACTCCCCGTAGCGTGTAAAAAAATGTTCTTTATGAATTAAGGGGCCGGGTGCCTTCAGAAAAATAAGGGGGTGTGCAGGAAAATAACTGCCATCAATTTTTTGGTTCTAACTGTATAAGGCTTCAATGTTCACAGAAGACTGGATTGGCCAATGAACCACGGTTCAGGAACGTGGCATGAACAACACCTGTCAATGATTATAAGGAATCGTTTGTTACTGACATGCACTGCGATACTTATTGGTGGGTTTGTACAGTTGGGAATACACTCACGCCAGGTCTCCTGGAAGCAAATCACATTCACTCCGCACAGGGCCGCAGCCTCGACAATGGTCTCTATGCGGCGGTGCAGAGCCTCGCGCTGAGCTGTCACTGTTTCAGTCGTTGGCAGTACTATGCGATTTTGTACTAGGCCGAGCCGCACCACCCGCGGCTGGCGCATCTCCTCTTTATCGGCAGTGATTCGGTAGCCCTTGAGCTCAAAGTTGTGTTCTTTGGCCAGTGCAAGTGCGTCGGGGCCCAAATCCAGTGACCTGGGGCAGTAAAATACTATGTCAAGAACAAGCAAACGGCAAAAAAACGGCAATATATGCTTTTTTTTTTTTTCCAGTCACGCTCCCATGTAATGAAATCATGGCATGAAATCAGTAAGTCGGACAAAACGGGCCGAGCACAGATTACCGGCAGAATGAATGACAAAATATTCGTTCGAACATATATGCGGACTACAAGATGCATACATTCAGTGGCGATGTCGAATATATTACTCTGCATTGGTTTCTCGAACACATGAAGGCCCACAAAAAGTACATGTTCGTCTCGCGCAATTCTCCTGGCGGATATGGGTCACGATGACCACCTCACACGTCAGCCGATCGCCATCAAAGAAGAGTCACGCACCCGCATTCCTTTCCGTAGAGCACGCCGCGGACTTTCTCGAACTCTTCAGGAGGCAAGTTTTCGGTGAGAATTTTCTCGACGCTCTCAAACTCTTGGCTAGCCATTTCTCTTTCTCCGGATGTAACGTGATAGCAAACTTGTGGGGCAACGGAGGGACGATGAAAGCGATAGATGTTTCCACGGCGGCGACTGACAGCGGACTGCGGCGGCAGGACGACCCAGTTGCAGAAGACGATCTCCGACGGCGAAACCTGTTTGACCTCGGGAAAGGGAAGTTCAAGCTCATTTGCGCAACTCTTAGATACTGGGAGACTGCCGAGGTCCTGATCTCGACGCACGCTTCCACGCTGATAAAAGGGACGGAGCAAGAGCGAGAGCAGCGGGAGCAACAAATTTCGCAAAATCGTCTGCAGTCTGCGCGCATGTCTGCGCGTACTAGACCCCACCGGTTCCGTTTTGTAACAACTATATCATACCGCTGCTTATGTGAGTCGCTTTCGCTTTCTTGCATAATTTTATGCTTTCTTGGCTGCAAGTTTGCTGCTCACTTTGGAATATTTTTTAATCCCCAGAATCGTCCAGAATCCTCGTCTTGCAGCACGCAGTGAGGGACAAATTGAAAAATATTCTCAAGAGATATTCATGAAGTCACAAAAAGTGTTTGGATATCTCCCATAGCTCGCCGTGTCGCAAGTATTTATGAATAAATAATCTTGTAAGGTATTATCGGTATTACCATAGTATTAGTTTGCCATTTCTGAAGCTGAGGCACTAGTCATAGAAAGAAATGCATTGACCATGCTGATAATGCTGATGATTAAAATAGTAGGCTCGCAGTAAAAAAAAAAATTTGTTTTTAATTTAATACTGTTCATAAAAGCTGTTCAATAATGAATTATTAAGGCTTAATTTTAATGTGGTTGTTTAATGTTTTTAAATTAAAATCCCTTTTTTTTTTTCTGCGCGATGAATGTTTACAGCGGGAAACGCACCGGTTACGTTGGCTGAAGGAGTTTTGCGTGCGATTTGCAAGCAGTTCTGTGTAATCCATATTAATCGAGTGCGTTTGCTACTTGATTTGCAAGGTAATAGGTCGCCATGTCAATCGGCGTGCCCATAAAAGTTCTTCACGAAGCAGAGGGACACGTTGTTACCTGCGAGACGAACACTGGTGAAGTCTACCGAGGCAAACTGGTGGAAGCCGAAGACAACATGAATTGTCAAATGGCTAACATCACAGTCACCTACCGGGACGGAAGGGTGGCTCAGCTCGAGAACGTCTACATCAGAGGGAGCAAGATACGTTTTATGATACTACCGGACATGCTCAAAAACGCTCCGATGTTCAAAAAAGCCGGGGCCAAAAGTGCGACGGCGTCCGCCGGCAGAGGAAAGTCGGCGATCTTACGAGCCCAAGGTAAGGCAGAAATGCGCTCTGATGAGCACGAATTCTCGTTTATTGCTGGAATAGGGCGTATGTTATCATTGTCTCCGCTCTGCAATCGTTCCATCTTGATGTGCGGTTGCTTTGTCAGTGATAGTGAGCTACTAGTTTCGCTTTGTTTTTTTTTTTTCGATGCCTGCAGACCGGTGCCCAAGCACCTTTACAACTATTGTTTTCTAAAAGGAAACGAACATCTAGATCGTTAAATCTCTTACGAGTCACTTTTTAAAATCCTAATTTTTCTCTTGGCGTTATTTTCTTTTTGCTCTGCCGTGGCGGTGCAGTGGTTACGGCGCTCGACTGCATTGCTTAACGGCGGCCGCTTATCGATGGAGGCGAAAAGCAAGGCGCCCGTGTACTGTTCATGTCAGTGCACGTTGAAGAACCCGAGGCGAAATTTCCGGAGCGCTCTACTACGGCGTCTCATAGCCTGAGTTGCTTTGGGACGTTAAACCCAGAAAACTAAACTTTTCCTGGTTCAAAAATCTACATGCTATGCTTTAGAAAAAAGGGTTGTGTTTTTATGATGACGCTGCTATCATCCAGGAATGCATTTTCATCAACAAAATGCTACAGGACAACCATAGTGACCTAGTGGGGCTCAGAAGAGTTTCAGAAATTCTCATCTGTTGCATCAATTAGAAAGTATTTTTAAGTGAAGAAGCATTAACTGCGAACATTGCCCACAATAGCGACATTGTGAGGACATAATATAGCTTGGGAGAGTTTCGAGCACGTATACCCCGAAACCATGAATGTAGATTGGTTTATAAGAAAGAAAAGGAGCAACAGCAAGCTCCGCATCATGCATCCCTGAAGAAGGAGCCGAGTCTGAAACGTCGGGTATCTGTAAAATAAAAAAGTTTCACTTAGTATCTGTAACATATCTTCGTTGGTATCTAAACCACCCTGTATGCAAAGGGATGAGGTAGGATTGAAAGAAGAGGGAAGTGCCGTGGTGGAGAACTGCCTGGGGATTTTTAACATGCGCTGATATCGCACAGCAGATGGACATATTTTAATTTCTCCCCCACCGAAATGTTGTCGACTCAATTCATGGGCACTGGACACTCCACTCAACATGCAGCGATTTTAACGTCGACGCTAAACACTGTGGTTGCTAGTGTTCATGTGCAAACTATTCGGGGTCACAGTTGCTAGTCCAGTTCAATCCAGTCAGATTATATTTTTGCATGACACATAGATGTAACCAGCACAAACTGCTTCTTTTTAGTTACCACATGCTGTAGCTCACTGGGCTGCGTGACAGCACAGGGCACATATGCATTTAAAAGCAAGTTTGCTCAAAAACTGTTTTTGTTTACGGCAACAAATTATGGGTCAGCACACAGGCTTTCCTGTAGTAGAATAGTCTGTGTGTAGCATGGATTAGAACGCCGATTTTTAAAAATATACCAGCACTCCAACTCACCGAGCCTCATACATTAGTAGTTGTGTCTTGAAATTTGCTTGCATCCACTTGATCTGTGTCCGTTATTCTGAGTCGTATGCTTCTGTGCGTTGTTTGCAGGTGTGACGTTGTGAAATTGGTCCAGATTGCCCTTGCCTTTTCTAATGCTACGCACAGCTTGTCAAACAGAGTGGGCATTCTCAGTCCTTCAAGCAAACTGTAGCTTTTGCATGTGTTGCCTAACTGGCAGTGGAGGCACTAGGTGTGTTGATGCGATAATTTTATGATGACAGTGCTGTCAATACCAGCGTTTAGTTATTCTGTGAAAGCCGTAATTTTTAATTTTGTGTGGCTGGCTTGGAAGTATGTGATCATCACTTGTCTGAATAGACGGTAGAGATTGAAATAACCTTGGACCCACGTGCGCAAGTTTGTTGACTTGCTAGAGCCATGGTAGGTGTGCCTCCCTCCCACCAACAAACTTAGGCTTTAGTTTTCACTTCAGAAGCGTTGTTGACCTGGTTCTACCATGGCTGAGAGTAACTAGTGTGCATGTGATGAACTGCAGCATTATGTACGATGCAGGTGGGGTGCCACTTCCTACCTTCTGCATTATATTAGAAGGATGACAATGCATGAGTTCATAAATTTCGTCTCAGCCTCTGTGCAGTGATGGCTGTATAACATGCCATCGAAATTATAGTAATGAAACCAGGGGCCGTATTATGCAATGGCCACATCACAAACCTTTCAGTAATCTGTGGCAAACATATCAGTCAATTCCGCTCCTATTGGTCAATTCTGACAGGTGGACAGGTCGACCAATGGGGGCTGGGGCTAATCGACAGGTTTGTAACAGTTTTTGCGATGTGATTGTTGCGTAATTTGGCCCCAGCACTGTTTTGACTGTGTGTTCCAACCTGTCAGGCTAAAATGACCATTACATGACGGATGCTTGTACTGGAAAATGTAGAAGAGATCACAACTTTTGTTTGGAATTAGTGTGTTAGTCCAGTTCAGTAGTACAAGTCACGCACAAATAGGTAGATTGAAATGGTCATCTTGCAGCAAACCTGGCTTGTGTGTGCTGCATGATACTGTCTGGTAATCTGGTCTATTAGCACCCAGTGTAATTGTATCGGGCATGAAAGTGATATGGCCGTACAGAAGCTTTAATTGACCAGTAGTATGCATGCACCTTATTTTTTGGTCACTCTTCATTGAGTATTTCACTTTTGTAGCATAGAGAAGACATAGAAGTGACCCACGGGAAAAATAACACGAAACACTGGGTCAAGTAGAGGGGGAAGGGCACCGAGTCTCTCCACACACGCATTCTAATGGCTTTGCTGAAACCCAGTGCACAACCCTTGTTTACTTCCAGTGGTTGCCACTGATGTCATGCTTTTTTACAAATGGCTCATTGTGATAGTTGTGTAAGTGTAGGAGGGTCAGTTGCACGAGTTGGTAGTAATTCATATTTTGTGTGGAAAACAGTGCAAATGGACAAAGGACAGAGGAACAAGGAGCGTGTGTCTGTGTGCTGTCCTTGTCCTTCCGCTTGTGCTGTTTTCCACCCAAAAATTGTGTAAATGTAGAGCTGTGGCTATAACATGGCATATGAATTCTGTCAGTTTAGGTGAAGTGTTAGCATGGATATGCACCTTGGGTGAGAATTGTTGAAAGTACAAACATTTTGTTTATCTTAGGTTTGTCTGGATCATATATGATACAAATAAGTGGTCATTTTTTTCTTTAAATCTGGGCCATGGGGGGCACTTTGCAATGCTGTTCATACTGCATTCATATGCGGTTTTGTGCTGATCTGCTGACACTAGGAGCAAGTCTCGTAACTGTTATACCGGAATATTTGTAGGATGCTACAGTTTTAGAAAAATTCATGCAGAATGTTTTGCATGGGGCACCTATGTTGGGTTATGGAAGAAAGCTTTTAAAAACTGTGTCGAGATCAACTGTAATCTTGCGAGGCTGGTCAGCAGTACATAATCACCATGTTTTCTAAGAGGGCAACAGTAGTAATGCTAAGGTGTACTCATTAATGTTGGTTGAGATATTGATGAGAAGAACTAGAGGGTATTAAATGGGATGTCATAGGGCTTAATGAGGTTAGGAGGCCGAATAAGGCATATACTGTACTGAAGGGCAGGCATGTACTGTGTTATCGAAGTTTACCGGAGAAGCGAGAACTTGGAGTAGGTTTCCTTGTCAATAAGTATATAGCTGATAATATAGATGAATTCTATTGCATTGATGAGAGGGTCGCAGGCCTCATAATTAAACTTAATAAGCGGTATAAACTGAAGGTTGTACAGGCCTACACACCTACATGACCAGGCTGTGGAAAGCATCTACGAAGATGTAGAATTGGCAATGCACAGAGGAAAGACACCATATACTGTACTAATGAGCGAATTCAATGCCAAGGTAGGGAAAAAAACAGGCAGCAGACCAGGCAGTGGGTGACTTTGGCGTTGGTTCTAGGAATAGCAGGGGGGAGTTACTAGTTGAGTTCGCAGAGCGCAGTAACTTAAGAATCATGAACACCTTCTTCAGGGAACAGAAGAATTGGAAGTGGACATGGAAAAATTTTAACAGGGAGACTAAAATTGAAATTGACTTCATAATGTGTTCTAACCCTGCCATTTTGCAGGATGTAGAGGTAATCGGGAAAGTGCGATGCAGTGACCACAGGATGGTAAGGTCTCGAATTAGTCTAAATCTGAAGAGGAACGAACTAGATTAGTAAGAAAGAAATCCATCAATGAATTAGCGGTGAGGAAGAGTTCAGGATCTCGCTACATAATAGATATCTAGCTCTAACCGAGGATGACATTAGCCTAAAAGCAATGAACAGTTATTTCAGACATACCTTTACTGAGCGCGCTGTAGAAGTAGGTGGTAGGATAGTTAGAGAGGATACCGGTCAGCTGTCTAAGGAGATGAAAGAAATGCCAAAGTATGAAAGCTTCCAATCCAACAGACCGGATAGAATTGGCAGAGATATCAAAGCTAATCAATAAGTGCAAAGTGGCCGATATAAGGAAGTATAACATGGACAAAATTGAGCATTCTGTAAAGAACGGGGGAAGCCCTAAAGTGATACAGAAGAGATTGGGCAAAGGCAAAAATCATATGTATGCACTAAGGGACAAGGTGGGCAATGTCATCACGAATATGGACCTGATAGTCAAAGTAGCCGAGGAGTTCTATACTGATTGGCGGTAGGGAAATGCAGTCAGGCATTTCGCCAATGACGAAGGATGAAGTTAAGAAAGCATTAGAAACTATGAAAGGGGGGAAAGCAGCTGGAGAGGATCAGGTAACTATAGATTTGCTGAAGGACCAGGGGGATATCATGCTAGAAAAACTGGCCACCTTGTATACGCAGTACCTGATGTCATCGGCGGTACCGGAACCATGGAAGAACGGCAACATTATCTTAAATCATAAGAAAGGGGATGCTGAAAAATTAGACCAATCAGCTTACTGTCTGTTACGTATAAGGTATTTACTAAGGTAATCGCTAATAGAACCAGGACAACCTTAGACTGCAACCAAGCAAAAGATCAAGCAGGATTTTGGACTGGGTACTCTACTCTTTATCATATCCATACCATCAACCAGGTGATAGAAAAATGCTCGGAATGTAACAGCCCTTATACATAGCATTCATTGGTTACAAAGCATTTGACTCAGTAGAAACCTCGGCGGCCATGCAGGCATTACAAAATTAGGGTGTAGACGAGCTGTACGTGATATAGGGGCTGCACAACAACCATAGTCTTGCAAAAAGAAAGTAACAAAATTCCTATAAAGAAAGGCGTTAGGCAAGGAGAGACAATCTCCCCAGTACTATTCACAGCTTGCTTAGAAGAAGTATTCAGAGACTTGGAATGGGAGCAGTTAGGGATAAGGGTAGATGGAGAATACCTCAGTAATCTGCAATTTGCTGATGACATTGCCTTTCTAAGTAACTCAGGGGATGAACTGCAAAGAACGATTGATGGCCTAGACGGGTAAAGTAGAAAGGTAGGCTTGAAAATCAATATGCAGAAGACTAAGGTAATGTTCAACAGCCTCGGGAAGGAACAGCAGTTTACGTTAGGTAGCGAAGCACTGGAAGTAGTAGGCGAATATGTCTACCTAGGATAGGTAGTAACCGCAGATCAGGACCATAAAAGGGAAATAACAAGAAGAATAAGATTGGGATGGAGTGCGTTTGGCAAGCACTCACAGATTATGACTAGCAGCTAAAGGGTTGAAGAAAGAAATCAAATGGAGAAGAGTTGCCACCGTAAAGTGCTTCAGAATAATTTTGATCGCCTGGGTTTCATTACTGTGTGCTGACATTGCACAGCATATAGGCACGTTTTTCATTTCGTCTGCATTGAAATGCAACCATTTAATTTTTCATATCTGTGCTGAAGCACTGTAATTGCAAAGCTACATTTTTTTTTTTCTCAGTTAAATAGAGAGGATTCTGACAATATTTACAAAACATTCTGGTGCATTACTGCATCTACCTCTTGATGTGGAATAAACTGTTTCTTGCAGAATGGATATTTTGCTGTTTTTCATTGAAGTCAATGAAAAGGCTGGTTTTTACAGGTGGAATAGATGTAACAGTTGAGGCTCTAAGTACACTGCTTTCTGCCACTGTTTATGCTGCTGAAATTTCTCATGTATACTATCCAGTCTCAAAATTCAAGACATACTCTAGGAGTATATTATAATGTTATGGCTGATGTTGCCACCTTTCGTTTTCGAGTGTGTAACAATATACTTTGTAGTGGATTGTCAGTGTTTTGTAGGACCAAACCTTTTGAAGAAACAAATAATGGAATTCCCTGAGTAGTACTGCAGTCTGTGCATCATCTTTGGATATCTGTTATATACATATTGCCATAGGCATTATTGCTGCGATAAAGAGTGACACTAATGAGCTTGGGAATGGGGTCAACAGCTAATTATATTCATTGTAAAAGGTGGCCTGCTACTTTTGCATACCTTTCTCTAAGATGCACTTCCACGTTTGTGTAAATACCAACAGGAAAAGGTTATTTCGACAAGATTGTTACATCCTTCATCCCGAATCAAAAATATCCAAGTAGTTTATGTAGATACAAGCTTGTACCTTCATAAACTACTTGGATATTAGATATGTATTGGATATAAATTGCTTGGCTGGCTTCAAATTGTGCCAATAAATATGATGCACTTGTAGCCTTTGGTCTTTTCTTATGTGTTTCCATTTCTGTATTTTGCAGCTGCCAGAGGACGAGGTCGAGCCAGAGCTTTGTTCCAGCGGCGGAAGTAGTGCTGCCACCGTGCCATGCTCCATATTTTTTTATGCACATCACATCTTCGGCACTACCAAGGATCGCATTTGTTGTTTCTTAAGGCATGCCAGGTGCATTGATTGCAATTCGTGTCATACGAAGAAGCCTCTCCTGTGGCATTTCATCGCTCATCTGTTAGTAGCACCTCTGGAAGGAATAAAGACTGAAAATACCATCTGGATCATAAGGCGAGCTCACTGCAGTAATGCGTTGTGTGTGTGTAATTGATTAAAGTTTCATTCCCTGGTTTCGTGAAATGAGAATAAAATCACTTTCGGGGTAAACATGGTTGTGTGTGACTGAACATTTTTGAGATACAGAGCATTTTTTTTCTTACAGTGATAGCTTTTGTGCCACTAGGCCTTTGCTGACCATAAAGTCAATGGTGAACTATTACGTGGCACTGCCGGTCATTGGGAAGTGTTGCACATGCTGGCTTGGGGAGGGGGCTCGCCGTCGTACATGCTGTTTTGTTTTTCAGTAATAATGCTAAGGTCGTATCTCTGGAACGTTTGAGCCTTCATTACCAGAAATGACCGGCATCGCTACTAGCTCGTGAAGAACGCATAATGTTTAAAATCTTTAGAATCATTATTGGTTCCCCTAGGGTAGTTAACCATTCAATTAAATCAACTTTTCAGGAAAAAAAAAACTTGTGAAGTCTTGCATATATATGCTGTGTGTGATGCAGCCTTCGTAGCGCAGTACAACCGCGCGCCCAGGAACTTGTCGAATTTGAAGCAAGGCCAACATTGCTCAGATCTCCGTTGCTTCTGCCGCGCCACCTCGGCGGGCTGCAGTACCGCAAGCTCTACGCGAGAACGGAGCCGGAAGCGTGTTGCGCAACTGCGGCGTGGGATTGCGCAATTATTGTTTACATGCTAGGCGGCCGCGTGACGGAGACGATTGAAAGCAGCAAAAACACGTGAGCTGGTAAGACTGCGGGGTGCCTCCCTTTTGCAGTTGCTTGACTGGGAGACATTTGTAAATAAGAAATTCGTCAAATTCAGCACATCGACGCCTTCGTCTTGGTCACCTTGCCTCTATGTGCCACGTGGTTGTCAGTTAAGTAACGCGATCAAAACCCTCTTGCGAGTGTGTGTCGCTGGAGTGTTTGGTGCAGCCTGCTTTTATTATTGTTTGCCTACGCTCCGTCAGAGTTAATTTGCTGCCGAAGAGTGCCGGAGCACATTGGAAATTTATTCACGGAATAATTTAGGCGCGTCTTGGCGAACGAGAAGAAATCGATTCTGACAGCAAGGTAAATAACGTGCTCAGGCGGTTGTGCTTGCTTTTAAGGAACCATTGGTTATTTTATTTGCTGCTTGCCATTAGTGCTTGCCAACATATTATGAGAACATTAGTATTGCCTTTAAACGCGGCGGTGAATGTATGACATAAACATTAGCCGCACGCGCAGAGGTGATTAAACTCCGACAGTTCAAGAACATGGGCGCTTGGCCAGCATGAGGAAGTAGTGTGCGACGTTACTGACGAGAAATATTCCTTGTACTAAAAAATTGCTATACTAAAACTGCCACCTTAAGCGTTACTTCGTGTGTGCTGTCTTTTTGAAGCGTGTTGGGAGGTTTTTTCTAAACTCAAGGGGAGAGCGAACTTTGTTTTCATGAAGTAAAGTAGTCCGGCGGCGGGCGAAGGCGAAACGCGCCCACGGCGTGTATTCGGGAACTCGCGATTCCCCAGTTAGGCTTAGGATTGGGGCCTTCCTTCGGCCCGATAGGAGTTTCCCGGGCAACGGGCATCAGACACTGGGACTGGAGAAGGTGAAGTGTAACATACTGGCTCCTGTATATAACCATTCCTCCACTAAAGCATCAGATGCCTTGTTTTTATACATTTGTCTGTGATACCTCTGGACTGCTGTGCATCGGACTTCAGGAGAATCGGCCCTTTAGGCCTAGTGGCTCAAGTGATCCACTTATCAACCCACTTCGCTCGCTACGAAGCTGCAATAGTTGTATTATAGTATAAATAGAAGACAAACGGACATTTAGAAGGTAAGCGCCAACTTAGGACTGGACTGTTTACACGATTTTACTTGCGGCCCAAGTGTGGAAAGGTGCGCCAAATCGTCCCATCGGCCTGTGAACAATCATGAGCGGCGATACGAAAAGGAAAAACAAGAGCAGCACAAGGTTTGTACCCTTTTGATTTCGGCGTTTCGTGCCCGGGCGCAACTCTGCCATGCGCTTGCTTGCCAGAAGCTGGTCACTTCCGTGTTTTTAGTTGTTACGACCCGAAACATGCTGCTTGTGATGTGTAGGCCTAGACCGTGATCGCGTATGAATCGATGCAGTAACTTCTCGACCGTCGTCCTTGCTCGATGCTGAGGAATGCGTTAGTGCCCTTTGCTGCTGCTTGAGGAGAGCGCACGTTTGCTTGCCTGTTTCGTGCTTTATTTTTCCATCTAATCTAGGAAGTCTAAGTGGAAAACATCTCGGTGAAAGAATCTGTGGATTCGTGTGTAGCTTTGGTATGCTGCGCTGTTTTCCAAGTGTTGTTTAGCGTGCCATCATATTGTGAACTAACCGGGCGATTTCCTGACTTGCCTGTCGCCTAGCCTTTATTTAACCCCTTTTTTTGCGCAGACATAGTTGAGCTCGCTTTTGTGAGATTTGAAGGAACGCATTAGGATAGTGTGCGCACGATGGGGGTTTTGCTTTTCGCCATGTGCACTTAGGTTTCACGCTTCTGCTTGGATTCATTCGTGTTCACGTGGACTTTAGAGCAATTACTAATGTTGGATTAGCGGGTCGCAAAACTTCTCCTCTGCAGTCTACGGCGTGTCGGCCATGCAACGTTCGCAACGTGTAACACCTCCCTTCCTAGTGACCTCGTTGGTGCTGAAACATTCCGCTGGAAGCGAGGGTGTGTTAAAGAAAAATAAAAATCGGACCCATGCCATTCGATGTTAATGCTTTGTACAATTAGCTGCGTCGGTATCGGGGAACAAACGCTTCCCATTTTTGGGCCTATACTCGTTGGCAAATCGCGAGCTAAACTTGGGCAGCTTGTCCCTGTGTAATATCGTACCCGCTAGATAATTATGCATTAAGCAACTCGTTCGGATTTTGAATATTTGGTTGGCTATCGTGCTTTACGAATATATATAAAAAAACGATTGGGCTGATAGGGAAGTGAGCAATCCCCCGTAGTTGTGCTGCAGAGTGCATCAAGTGTGAATGGTGATTTCATCTAATAGACACGAGGGCACGGTTCTCTTTAGGCTCAGTAATGAATCTGCTGTGACAAAAGTGAAGGTTGTCTTGTTACGCTTTCTTTTATGCTGCTGCTATTTTTTTTTCTTTTGAAGCAATTTCTGTGGAGCTTACTGCTGTTTAATAATAAACCATATATGATGCAGTTGGGATGATTGCGATGTTGGTTTTCCATAGCATTCTTTGTGGCATACCCAAATGATGAATAACATTCTCTATTATATATCCATTATGTCTTGCTATGCATAAAACTTCTCAGTGCTTAGTCCTTGCAGGCTCCTTTGTAGGAAGCAGTGACTGCATTCTATTTCTTATCAGTCCTCCTGCTGAGATGCTTCTTGGTGGCTAACAAAAACCATCTTTGATTTATCATCAGCCAACAACTATAAGAGTCAAGAATAAGGTGTCGCTGAGTATAGGCACCGTGCGTATCCAACTCCAAGGCAACATGCACGCCACAAGCGGCGGCACACGCATCCAGAGTGAGAGGGCGACACGGACCTCACCGCAGTGGCTGCATTGCAGTATACCGGAGAGGTCGTTTTGGGCACAAATGAGCCCTGCAGAGAGTTCAAAAACTTCTGTTTTCTGCAACAGTGCTTAAAATAATTCTCCTGGGACCAGACCCAACATTGGGAGCTGGAATGACACCTGCGTTGCATTCAACTGGTTCATCGCAACTGTCGTGATTAAATTTAATGCGATAGAAATCATGACTTTTTCTTTTCTGTTAGTTGCAAAAAACCAAACACTTGTGTATTTACACCGAGGCCTTTTTCCAAGTGGAAGGTATCTCTCCGATTCGGTGCCTTAGGATGAATACAAAAAGGATCGGTTACATCTGAAGTGGAGGAGGCTGGCCGAGTGCACGGGGATCGAGGTGCCAGTCAAACCATCCCAGGAATTCTTTTATGTCGCTATCTGCAATTTCCGTTTTTGTTGTTAAACAGGAAATGTGTTCGTGGCTTCAATATCAAGTGATGTGCATTATCTTTTGTATCATTGTACAGTCATAAACAAAACTCTGCGGTATGTGGTACTATAGAAAAAAAAAATTATTTCTATGCGGATGACCAAGATGGGTGCATAAAAAGTGCTGAAACACATGGGGACATATGGGCTCCATTCACAGGAAAGACATTAGTAGACTAGTTTAACTAGTGAGGCAGGGCTGATTTAATCTGAATTCTGCATTGTGCAAAATTTTGTTCGTGGCTGTGCTTTCAATCAATCAGTCATCCAATCTTTATTTCAGTTTGTGCATGCTAACTGGGGATGGTGATAAAAAAAAGCATTAAATTATACACTGCTTGACGGGTTTCACCACCCCTACAAGTCAGCAGTAGGCACAAGGCAAAAACAACCACTGGTAAAAAAAAATGAATACAAGTGCATTTACAGAACAAGGTTGACTGATGCTTATTTCATGACTGGCAATATTAAGCACAAAAGACCGTGACAAAAGACAACTTTTCTTTTCAAGCCTCCCTTTGATGTCCTGGGCTTCTGCTAGTTTTTGAAAAATTTCCATTGACCTCTGGAAATCTAACTTAAACATTTCTGTAAATGATCCAGTGTTGAAATGGAATCTCCATTCCCCACATTTTAGGGTGACTAGATTTCACTCGATTGTACCACTTAAGCTTGATGCCTTTCACAAACTTTGAGCCTCAGAAAAAAAAAAGCTCTTCAGTCAAAAGGCAGACTGGCATCCAGCAGTGGTGTGAAGATTCCTTTTGACATGGTCGCTGTCTGCTACAGCGAGGAGCCTTCTCACTTTTGATGCCTAATCGGTCATTGCTGGCACTGAACACAACGCTGTGGGGTGTAGAAATATATCTAAACTGGAAAAGGCAGATAAGGAAGGAATCTTTGATAACATGATAGGTAGTGCCCTACTTTTTGAAGCTAGATCTGGATGCCTTAGAACATGTGTGAAGAGGAAGAAGTACACAAACATTCTAGGCAGTGACATCGTGATCGCTGCGCGTGTTGGACCTGACTGTGTTCGCTGTCGCTGTGCTCGCCGCTGATCTGCCCAGTCCTGCTGATCTGCTCAATAAACCCCCATCTTACACATGCAGCTACAAAGAGAAATATAATCAAGATGAGAGATGTGTAGTGTGTGGTGAATCTGTAGAAACAATTGATGTACTTGAGTGTTATGGTGTTCATCCAGATGTCGATGCAGGTGCAGTCGCTCTCCCGGTGGCCTTGAGATTTATAGACACCAGTGGTTGGGTGAATGAATTTGGGATGCAAGTTAGCAAAAAACGATTGGAAGATTAGTGGCTGAAAATCCTAAAGGTGGCATAAGGTTAGAAGGGTGGAAATAAAAATTTAGTAACTGAAGAGGTGAAATAGTTGTTGGATTTACAACATTCAAAATATAAGGGTGAAAAAAAAAAAAAAGCCGAGCACGGTGGAAACTGACATTGCCGTTTCAAAGGGGAAACTCATGTTCAATTGCTCTGGTGGAGGTGCTTTTCTAGGCGCATGGTGCCCACCAACACGAAATCCGACGCAAATTCTGTCTTGATAAAATCTATGCTGTGATTGGAAGCTACCATCTAATGCAGCTTTCAGATTGTTCTCCCATTTCTTCTTGTGATAAAGAAATGGCCTGTCAAAGCAGCATCATTGTCATGTGAAATAATTTATTTGCATTAACTCATGTAAATGTGTGTAGTATATTTGCAAGAAAACTACAGTGCTAATATTTCAAGCCATCTACTTCTAATGCCATCTGTACATGTAGCTTCCTACTGACAGGATGGCTCAGTTGGCTGGGTAAACGAGGACAATCCTGGTCGCAGTGGCCAAATTTCAGTGGCGGCGAAGCGTAAGGTGCCAGTATGCCCGGCAGCATCAGTTCACGTTGAAGAACACCAGGGGTTCGAAACTGTTCGGAGCCCTCCATTTAGGCATCCCTCATGCCTGAGTTGCTTTGAGACATTGGAGCCTTTAAACCAATACACCAAACATATACCCCCTCTTTTTTTACTAGTAGTCGGATACGACTTGTCTGCAGTAACTGCCACACAGTTTCTCGGTTACAGAAAGTCCGCTGTTAAAGTGTTCCTTGTTCTCCAACCAAAATGCTACGCATCAGACCAAATTACAAGCTAAAGAATTTCGATGCCTCTGGCTTCTTTGGTGTGCTAAAATTTTAAAAATGGATTTTGTTTGTTGTTTAACGGACTAATACACCGTGTACAACTGCCTACAGTTGGCAACTGTTTTCTTTTTCTTTTTTTAATTTGTACCCTTCTATAAGCAAAAGCTGAGCTGCCGCTTTTAAAACTCCAGCCATACACACCAACTGTCCCAGAAGGGAAGTTGCAGAGCTTAAGGCTCTTGATTTTGTATTTGTTGTGCTGAATTTAATACTGCATGCATACTTTTATTTTTCTCCTTTCTGCAAACTGAGCAAGTTTTTCAATTTTCAGTCGGCCACCACGGTCTAAAGCTTCGCAAGAGCGAAAGGTGAGTTGTCAAGTTTTCTCAAGTTGTGTAGTACAGGTGAGAGCAGTGGTGATGGTACAGAGCTGACTTCTACCACAGTCACACGAACTCTGCTGAACTCCTTTAAACCTCCTTCAGCCAAGGTTGCCTTTATCTAAAGGAAGATGCATACTGTGTCACATGAGTCTTCTATGAAAGGCAGCTTAAGGAAGATTCTAGTGTAAGGACCTCTGTCATCTTTCTTGAACAGCTGAAAGGAGTATTCTCACTCCTTGTAATCTTGAGTTCTGAATTTTAAAAATAAATGGCATTGATTTTACTTTGAATAGCAATTATAATATTTTTAATCATATAACATAAGTACATGAGCCCAGATAAAAATGTTTTTTAAATTTGACTCTTTTAATTTAGTGTCAAAAGAATGGTACTTTGTTCGAATAAAGCTTTTAGTTAAAGAACAACATCGGAGGTGCTGTGAACTCGATCGTTGTGCGTGCATGTACAAAGCGAGCAGTGCCTAAGGGATCTTGAGGGGCCTGTCTGTAAAACTCTTTGTTAGCTGTGTGACACGACAACTCTGTTGAAGAGGAACTCCGTAATAGTGCTTTGAGAAGTCAGTTAGAAAGAGTTGCGAGTTGCCCGTATGACACAGGTATTAAGGATTTCATGTCTCATCGCTGTGCTCTGTGAGTGATGTAGACAGTTCATAGTTTTCTCCTTTTCCTCGTTACTATGTGGTATGGTCTTTGTCAAAGAGCACGGCGCATAATAGTGGTACTGTGAAGGGGATAGAGTGCTGAAAAAAATGTTTTTTTTTTTTTTTTTTTTTTTTTTTTTTTGTTGTGGGCATTCTTTGAGGAACGTGCTTCATGTTCACTGTAAGCATGATGCACTGCATTTTCTTTGTTGGAATGCTATGCTATCTTAGTAAACACCAGATAGTACTGGTGCGAGGAAATCAGGAGGAAACATTTTGTGTTTCTATAATAAACACATTTCATCCTAGTATTATCAAAGTCTTTTGCTAGGAGAGGATGCCATTGTCGAAATTTTTTATTTTTGATTTTTTAAAAGAAGTAAAACTAAAACAAACTGAGTTATTTTAACAAGAACTGCTTTACCTTGAGTTTGGCGCATGATGGCCTTAGTTGCCTATGTGCCATAAAACCCAACACAACCCAACACACACACTTACAGCTCTTTCCCTCTAAATCCCATTGCACAGTTTGTAATGTGATGGTAGGTTTCAAGAAGAAAAGACCCTTATTTCCTAAAAATATGGCTAGTAGTGATTCGGTTGTGTGTTGTAACGGTTCAGACTAGTTGTTTTTGCATGCTTCAGCATTCATGACTTTTTTTCTAATAACACCTGTGGTGTTTTACTGAGTGACAGTCAGTTGCACATGAAATGAACACTGGACAGCTTTCCTTACATTATGTACTAGTTCCTAGTATAATGCAAGCACCACATAGGTATTATTGGTGTGCATCCTGCCTGCTGCAGTTAAATTTAAGCAAACAGAATCGAGACTTGGACTACTTTCACCTATAAATATACCAACAGCTATGCTGTCGTAATATGCTTGCATCACACAGTTCCTTGTCTTATGGTTGACCAAGTTTCTGACCAACTTGTTTTTATCTTTCAGCTCGAGGGCGTGTACAACAATGCAAGGTTTGTCCACGTCGCCGCTTCTCTTGTGGTGAGTTTTGTCAATTTCTTGTTGCCAGCACGTCATCCACCTTTCTATTTTACTTCTTCATTGCATGAATGGTTGAAATACTTGCCAGTGTTCTAATAATATATGAACCTTGTAGAAGTGTAGTTAGGGATTGGATGTTGGGGAAAGTAGTAGTTCTGAGAAAGTAATTTTTTGTCTTTTTTTCTGTGGTACAAACAGCTGCAGGCCATGCATACTCATATTCTTGTTAGTACTTGCTGATTAATAGCTACTTGGACATAAGAAGTTTGAGAACCTGAACGGTTGGTGTTTGTTACTGGGTATGTATTTTTGGGGGTTGTCTGAGGACCTGATAATGATTCACACAATATTAGTGGTCACTTTTTTGCAGCTCTTCCAAGTCAGTTCTTTTACATGTGGTTGGCATATATTTCGCACTGCTTAAAATTACTTCTTTACTGCACATAGCACTGCTGCTCGATGATGCCTAAGGGTGGTTTTACTGTCTGAAGTGTTACAATAGGCTTCCGAAGCTCCGCATGGCGGCAATGCTGTTCCTGACGGTAAGTGCCATCTATGGGCAGAAAAATAGGAACTGGGAATATAGGCTCCCAAAGCATCGCTGGGCGGCGCTGCGGCTCCTGATGGGCAGCGTCATCTGTGGCAGAAAAATACACAGTGGGGCGCCGCCGGCTTGGCTCGCTGCCTTTGCGGCGTGCGCCGCGCGCTTTCTCTCGCACGAGCACGCGCCCTGACGCGCCCCCGCAGGCGCATCACGACATGCCGCCTGCATTCCGTCTTGATTATTAGACAACCTGCCGCGTATTTCCATGAAGGAAGCGTAATTATAGGCGAGAAAACTTTTATTCACGTTTGTACTGCACAGCAGACGACAGACGGCAATGAGTAAATACTGATTGTGAATGCGTTTCCCACGTTAGCGAAAACGTAGGAAGTGTATTTCGACGTAAGTCTGCTATGTAATTATATTATTGTATATAAAATGTTTAAAAACTGCAGACGTATTATCAGTACTCTGAAATAAAGAGGCTCGCTCGTTGATCATCGTTTTGGCCTGTAGCATTAGATCTGTATACAGTTTTGTTTTTATTATAACGACGTTGCTAACGCAAATCTTGCAGTAGAAGAATGAGTTATAGTCCGAAGGAGGTGTTTCTTCAAAGGCATGAACGCTAGCAGTCTCAAAGCACACGTGTGCTGCACGCGACATAACCGGCTCGCTGGCTCGGAAGGCAGGTGAGATCCAAGCTTGTACTACATAGTGTTTTATTTCGGTTCTTATTAAATGGTTGTGCTTCATTTCTATTTGGTTTGCATTAACGAAACCTGTGACGCGAATAGGGTGCTCCGCGCGAGTATTGTCAATCGAGCCATAACTAGGATCGCTTTTGTATTGCACTTCCGACATATTTTCGTTATGAATAATAATAATGTTGGTTCATTTATTGGCTAATTTGCGAAAATCTGTAAAAGAGTTTCAGCTCAGCAAGGCATGTCCCCACCCCCCTCCCCCCTTTCCAAGAAAAAAAAAAAAGGTCTCGTTCCTAGATATTTTCTTGGTCTTAGGGTACATTCACACAACATTGTCGATCGTGGACGTCGCACGCTGGATATCTGTTCATTTGGTTGCTTTCAGAGCACTCGCAAAGCAGGGAGAGAGCACAGAACAAAGCAAGACACGCGGGTAGCGAAGAGCTGGATATTCCTTCACCCCCTTCGCTTTGTATGCATGGTGTTAAACCACTGTACTCTTTCGATGCCTCTCCAAGCCGTCTTTATCAACTGTCGACATTTCTGAGTTTATGGAGAAGGAGGAAATTAGCTCTTTTCGTTTCCACAAATAACGCAACACTTCTTAGAACGCTGTCACGCGGTTGGAAAACAGGTCTTGTGGAAACGCTTCCAAAGGAATCTGCAAAGTTTCACACATGAGCCTCGTCTTTTGGCGCTTCGCCTACTATTGTGGCTGCCCATGACACAATGCTACTTAGTACCTCCGTTTCGCGTCAGCGGAAGCGTTTTTGTATCGATAAATAACCGCCAGGCGCAACTCAATCGCCGCACACGCACAGGAAGCTAGCGGAGCGTCTGCTCCGGCGACGTCCCATCGTTTCACATTTCGCCACCATGCCAGGAATACGGCGCTGCCATCGCGCGGCGAAACTTGAGCTTGGGTTCCCTATAGGGGTTGCGTCAGCCACGCATTCTGCTTGCACTGCTGCATTCCCGCACCCTTCCGAGCACGTGCAAAGCTCTCGCGCTGCATCTGCGTCGCGTCGCAGTGTACCATCAGCGGCACGGCTTGAGAAAAATCTGCTTGCTTAGCTTACTTAAATAAGGTTGAAAAGTTAGTTGACAATATGTGCTCTCTCAAACAGACAGTAGACAACTACGATAAGTACTGGAGGCGTTGTGCGCTTTGGAAGTCAATGGTCACATTGCAAACGCTGCGTCATTTGTGTTAGTCATTTTAAGCGATAGTTTATACAGCTCGTTTGCTCGAAAAGTCACCAGCACAGTAGTAGTAGTAGCTGCACCATGGATCGGAAATAATAGAAGGCTCCGTAAGAAAATTGCATCATTGTAATTTGTGATTCTAGTGATTGATGATTGATTGCTGTCTAACAGGCGACGACAAGTTTATGAAATCAATGTAATTAATTGAATAAATAAAGGAATAAAAGAGTGGGTTCAAAGGTATCAAACTGCTCAGAATGGAAAGCCAGTGTTTGCCATTGCTAAGTATTAGTGTACAAAATAAATTGGTAAAAAATAAATAAAAAGTGTAAAACACTCTCCGTGTGGGTGAAACGATATCGCATCATAACCCTTAACAGCTGATGTTAATTGGCCGCTAATTTTTGGTTGGTTTGGTTTATGGGCTTTAATGCCTAAACACGACTCAGGCTGTCAGAAAGGGCGTAATGGAGGCTTCTGAAAATTTTGACCACCTGGGGTCTTTTAACGTGCATTGACGTTGCACAGAACACAGGCACCTTGCTTTTTTTTTTTTTTTTTGCCTGCATTGAAAATCTAGTTTTTAGTAAATGTTCGAAATACTGAACTCTCTATAAACACTACGAATTGAAGAACTCAAGGTGCACTCGATGGATGTTCTACGCTGTCGAATATGAAGATCATGCTTTATTTGTTTTCATATGGCATCCTTGTATAGGTAATCATGTTCTCTTTGGGATGAAAGTAAATTTTGTGCTGGAGACGTTTTTCTGTCACGGTAGCGACAGCCAAATTTTTGACCTCTTCGCTCGGGAGTTGGAAAAACATTCATGCTGTAAATGCAGTGCTTTGGTAAAATCATCTGGTGAATTCTGAATGCACGAGAAATGCTTTTTGGCTAGCAACAGTTTATTTTTAATTTAATGGGCAGCTTACATTTTTTGAACAACCCATTAGCCTCTTACCCCTCATCTCGCCCTTCATAGCTGGCAATGAGACCAGCATTCTTGAATGGAAACCTACGGGATCAAATCTTTTTATCTTTTTTGTACAAAGGCATCCACTGAGAGAGCGCACGCTGGGCGCCGCTCCCCTCCTAGTCCCCGCTCGGACTGTAGGGCGCGTATGCGCGTGGGGTACTGATGCTACCGCCAGCATCTGGCCGGCAATGCCTGCCGTGCTCCTCCCCAATCAAAGCCCCGGTAACCTCGATGGCTTGCTGTCAGGGGAGGCGCACCATCTAAACTTGAGCTTGAGTTCTCTATAGGTGATACATAGAAGTCTGACTGTTTTATTTTTTTTGAAAATGGGGTACTCTTCTTGATGTTTTTTCAGAGTGCATCTTTTATTGGGGAAAATGATTTCTAGGCATGGGATTTTCTAGCGTTCTTTTATGAAAAAATATAAATGCACCTGTGCAGTCAGTAGTGATGTATGGCTTATCTTAGTTCTTTTTTTTTTTTTTTTTTTAGAACTATGAGCAGTATTTAATGAAAAATGGTCTTTTGAAAGCTATCCATGGTGGAGAGAGTCTGCAGTTGTAACGAATCGTAAAATTGAAGTTAAATGATCTGGCTATGTGAGAAAAAAATTGGCTGTAGCTTAGCTCTGCTATGCTAGAATATGCGTAGTGTGAGCTTGGTTTATCTTGGCTTGTCTCGGTTTTTCCTTGGTTTATATTGGCTTATCTCAGCTTTTCATGGTATCTTGGCTTGTCAAGGCTTATCACTACCTCCTCGGCTTCCCAAGGCAGACAGCACTGTATACAATGCACACGTTTATTTATTTTACGAGCGCCGGTCTACGAACTACGAGCTAGGAATGTCGAACTACGCTGTCATGGGCACGGTTGCGCTCCCTTTCTCTCTCTCTCTTGACACACCCCGGTAGAACCAACACCCTCTTCTAGGTGGTGTTGGTAGAAGGCTTAAACTACGCCTTTAAGAGTGGCTTAAACTACGCCTTTAAGAGTGGAGCGTGACAGCTTTCTTCCCCTTCTTTCATCCATGCTACAAACGCCGGTGTGCGAGTGCCAGTCTGCGAACACCAGCGGTTTACGAACGCTGGACTACAAATGCAGAGCTACGAACACCGAACTACACTGTAATGGGCACAGTTGCTCTCCTTTTCTCTCACTCGGCACCCCCCTTTCTCCCCTCTCTCTTGCTCGACACACCCTTTCTCTTCTTTTCCCACTGGGGTTGCAGCGGAAGCTGTGTCTCTGTTACCTAGCGTGGCTCTCACGCATGCGCAGATTGGTCGGCGCAGAGGACACGTGAAACTCCTTCCAACCCGCGTGGTTGCACTCTGGGCTAAACTAGAGGATCATACAATAAATGGTCCATGTGCTGAAGCAACGTTGAAACTGTTGTTTCACTGTCGCGGAATCGAGAGCATTAGTTTCACATTTATACACAGTTTTGCATTGCTGGTTGGTTGTCGCAGCTCCTAAAGATGTCAGTGTCCACTGACCTTGCCTCATGTAGAAAAACTTATTTAGCCAAGTGACTGTCTTATTTGTGTCAGCTTACTGTTGCCACTACAAATTCCAAATATGCCTGTTGTGGCGTCATCCTGAGACGCACTGTGCACGCCCGTCCTTTCCTTTCCCTCACCCAGCTCTCACTGAAGTCATGTGACCGTTCTGGCTGTGTAGATATTTGATGGCGAAACATTAAAGAGGGTCATTCTTGGTCAGGATACCACGAGCGCCAGTCTGCTTATCTGACATGGTGGCTCGCCGTGATCCTGGTTCCGAAACATTAGCAGTTTTCTCTTGTGACTCTCTGTAATTGGTACTGAATATCCTGCTAGCTGTGAGATGCGCAGCAGAAGTGCTCGCGTTTCTGGCTGAAATAGATTTTCAAAGAATGGAGTTGGCATAATGTTATCAGTGTTCTTCAGCTTGAACCGAATAGTCCAGCTCCTAGTTATTCAGCTATATAAATAGCTGCATATAATACATAAGTTAGTTTTATTTACTAATTTATGCCTTTGTCATTGATCTGAGCAGCTGGCTTGAAAATTTACTGATTTCCCTTCCTGTCTAGGGCCATGTTGTACAAGTGCAAGTTAGAGATGGAGAAATCTTCGAGGGTGTTTTTCGGACCGTTTCTCCAGAGGTAGGTTCTTCTTTCCTTCTTATTTCCGGTCAGGTTTTGACTTTTTATTTTATTGTACCTTTTCTGAAGTCTTGCTCTGAGTACTTACTGTGTGGGATGCAGCTGAGGTTACTTGTGGTTTGTCGCAAGTTCATGCGCCGTTGCAAAAATTAAAGTTTAGCGCATGGCCTTGCTTTGCTGCACTTTTTCTTGGTTGCAGTGCCCTGCTAGTGCAGGACACTTAAGGAAATTCCTTAGTAGCATTAAAAATCTTTTGCTTTGCAGTACTGTGGCCTTGCATTTTAGAGAGCTGCTGCAACTATGAACACAAAAGCGCTTACATCCTTGGACCACGTTTTGTCTGCAGTATGTGATAGCATGTGTTTTACCTTTCAGTGTAGCGTAATTAGTAACGCTGCTGTGCAGTGATCTGGAGGCATCACTAGCATTTCCATTATGCACGTCAAGTAGCAGTGTGTCATATTCGCATGAGATGATTAGCTGAGAACTGCATGTAGCCTAGCTTATTTATATTAGCGCTGCTGTCATTTCTTGATGTGGAATTGTTATCCTGATGCCTTGCTTACGCTAACCGTTCACGTTGGTGTGGCTGGCTTTGAAAGCTCCCTGGTTACTTGCGTGTCTCGTACTCACTGTAGATTGGGTTTAAGTTTCTTTATCTATGTTTGGTGTGTGTGTGGGGGGGGGGGGGGGGGGGGGGGGGCTGCATGATTTATTCATTACTGGGGTCTGAAGTAAGCACTTTTTGCAGTGTCCTGCAGCTCGTTTAGTGTTGTGTTAGCCGTTGACCTCATGAGAAAAAAAGAAATAAAACTATCTTGCTCTTAGGACTGTCGGATGTGCTGGTACAGGGGAAACTATCAGTCTGTGAATGTAAAGCACCACCGTGGGCCCATTTTAAACTAAGTGGTGCTTTCTTTTTTAAGGGGGGGGGGTCTGTTTCTCGTCTAAGGGAAAAGTGAATTTCTAAATCACGGTGTAGCAGCTGAAGATTGTGATGTGAAAACTAGGTCCACTTTCTTCTGTGACAGAAATATGCGTAGCAGATTGTAATGTGAAAATGGTGTATGTGCTCCAGTAACAACTGTGCAGTGGAGTACTACAGTCCGCACTAATTAAGACTAGATGCTTCAAGTTATCTTGAGTAGCTCCCCACTTCTGTTTAGTGCAGGCTTGCGAGTGTGAAGTACTGTGCTATCTTTGTTCTGCTGGGCAATGCCAATTTGGATTGTGCTGGTGTCCATGACAAAAACCAGGGTGTGCACTTCTATTACCTTTCCCCGTGCAGCTTGCACCATGCATTTTTCATGACTGCACCACATGCTGTCTGCGTATTGCATTGCCCTGATGTCGTTACTGGCATGCAGCTTGAGGTGGTGTTGGAGACTGCCCACCCCGTGGAGCCCAGTGCACAGTCGGAATCGTCGTCACTGTCACGGCTGCTGACGTCGCTGGGTCGGGACCAGCGGCTCATTGAACTGATGATTTTCCGGTTGTCGGATGTGGTGGCGCTGTGTGCTCCGAATGCGGACTTGGACTTTGCCACGCGCGATTCCTTCACGGACACAGCCATCAGCAAGTTTAATGGCCAGCTCGGTGAGCGTACCCTTGAGCCTTGGATGGATAGCAGCGCTGCTGACAGCATCGGGGGCCTCGATGATCCCCCGCTGGATGGAGAGGATACGGTCAGTTGTTTTCCTATTGCCGCTAGTGCAATTTGTATAAAGGCTATGGGTCAGTGTAAAGAGATTTCCGGATGCAGTGTATGGGCATGCCAACTATTTTTAGGGCAATTAAATTTTAGTGTGTGCCGATTGGAGGAAGCAACAGAAGAGGGTTTTGCAGGGTGAGGGGCTATAACCAATGTGCTTGTTGTTACCTTGATCATTTATAGTCAGACGCCCGCAGGGGGCATCTGTTAAAGCAGATGTTTGCGTGTGCTGTGCGACACCACGGACCCCGAGCACCCACGCTTAGCCGTGCGTGGCATCGCCGTGTCTGGGGAAAAGGGGATCCTGGTGGTTGAGCCGATGCCGAGTGTTTTGGACCTTTAAGGCCCCTCGGCGGAGGCAACACACCACTTTGGCCCACGCTTCCCACAGACGGCACCTCCGGGCTGACCCACCCGGGGGAAATCGGCAGTCGCCTTTTCCTGTCCTCCCCTCCATCTTTCTCTTTCCTATCCCCTCTCTTACAACTTTCCTGTCTTCTCTTACCTTTCTTCGTTTCTTCCTACTTCCAGGCGGCGAGGGTTAACCTTGTGTGGCTAACCACCCTGAGTTACGCCATATTGGGTTATAGTTACGGTGTACAGCTGGCGTGGGCAGGACTTGATTGCCAATTCCTGTCCCGTCCCCTCGTTGGGCTCCATGGTGGGTGGTTGGCACCGCAGCCGAACAATATACATTTTTTATGGCTTCCTCTTCTTCTTCAACTGATCGCCCTCCTTCGAAACGAGGGCGCACCGACCAAACTGCCCAGTTCTTTTTGAAAACAAAGAGCACCTTCCCACACTTTCATGTAGTTCATAGTGAGCACTCAGAAAAGACAGCAAGACAAGCCTCACCGTTCATTGTTGCAAAGACACTGACTGAAGCTATAGGCAAGGGTTACAAAATCAAGAAGCTTGCAAATGGAGACCTGCTGTTGGAACTTTTATATCATCATCAGTATGAGAAACTCTCAGGAGTCAGCGCTTTTGGTGACATTCCTGTTGTGATTAGCCCACATCGTTCTTTGAATACTGTTCGCGGTGTTCTTTCTGACCAAGATTTAAAGTACATGACAGAGGAGGAATTGCTGGAAGGGCTGAAAGAGCAACACGTGACAAATGTATACCGAATAAAAATAAGACGTGACAACAAAGAAATCGAGACTAAACACTTTGTCCTTACCTTTGCACTGAGCGTACTCCCCGAGTCTGTGGAGGTGGGGTACACAAAACTCAACCTGAGGCCATACATTCCGAACCCACGACGTTGCTTTAACTGCCAGAAGTACGGTCACGGTGCTCAGAGCTGCCGAGGCTGACTCACTTGTGCAAAGTGTGCTGTACATGAGCACCAAACCGATGACTGCCAAGCTCAACCCCATCTCTGTGCAAACTGTCAGGGCAACCATCCTGCTTATTCGCGTAGCTGTCCGGTGTGGAAGACTGAAAAGGACATAATCACTCTAAAGGTAACAGAAAACATCACGTTCACCGAAGCACGCAAACAATATTCAATCAAACACCCTTCCTATTCCTCTGTGGCGCAGCAGGGCGCGGCACCACAGGAGTCTTCAGCACCTACCCAGGCCACGAAAAATGAGTCTGGGGTGGTGCCATCCGCGCCCCTGGTGGAAGTAGCTGGTGCTGCTCCACTACCCCCAAAACAGGCTGCGCTGACCCCCAGGTCAGCGGGCCCGAAGGCCTTGTCCCAAGGGGCAAGGCCTAAAACAAGTGCACCCGTGCCTTCTGCACGAACGTCCAACACATCTGAGGATGTGATGGACACATCTCCCTCCTCGCCGCCGCGTCAGCGGCGGCAAAGCTCTCTCGAGCGAAAACGAAGGGACAAAGTCCCAATAACAGGTCCAAAGGACCCAACTGCCTAGGTTTTTAAACCATCCTCAACTAATATTTTACTATGGCATTTTTAGTTCACTGGAACTGTCGTGGATTTTTAAACAATTACACTGACATAACAGATATATTAGGTTCTTTTTCCCCAGTCGCATTGTGTCTCCAGGAGACAAACCTTGGACCACAGAATAAAAACATCCTTAAAAAGCATCAAGTCTTTCGTTGCGATCGGCAGAACCCAAGCAGACTCTCAGGTGGCACTGCTATTGTGGTCCAAGGTGGTTTTCCAACCCGAAAAATCGACCTTAAAACCACATACAAAGCAGTTGCAGTCACAGTGCTCCATTTTAAAGCCATAACAATATGCTCCATTTACATTGATCCTCATCTAACCGTTACACTTCATGACTTAGAAACTCTTTTAATACAACTACCAGAGCCATATCTTTTAGTTGGGGATTTTAATGCTCACTCCTATTTTTGGGGAAGCAGACAAACTGACGTCAGAGGTCAGGTTTTAGAAAGTTTTATTCTGTGCAACAATGTCTGTTTGTTAAATACGGGGAAACACACATACTGCTCTCCAAGCACTGGCAAATTCAGCTGCCTAGATTTGTCTTTTTGTTCACCAAGTGTTTTTACCGATTTTAAATGGGACGTCCTTGACAACCCCTATGGAAGCGATCATCTTCCAGTCATTATCAGCCTAGCATCATCACCATCAATCACCCTAACAAAACCACGGCGCTGGAAGCTAAATTTGGCCGACTGGGCGCTCTTCCGCGAGGAAGCTGCCCTAGAAGAAATCTTTTCGGACAGTTCTGATGTGGATAAATTAAATGAAACTTTCACAGCACGTATTATTGCCGCCGCTTACCTAGCCATTCCACGGACTTCCGGTGTGGTGAGACAAAATCGTAAAGCATGGTATACACAAGAATGTAGAAAGGCAAAAAAGGAACAAAACAAAGCATAGGGAATTTTACGCCGCTACCCAACACATGAAAACCTGATAAATTTCAAGAAGGCAAAATCTAAAGCTCGGTATATCCGCCGCACAGCTGAAAAGCAATCATGGCAGAGGTATGTATCTTCTATCAACAGCTCAGTTACATCCAAGGACATGTGGGAAAAAGTACATAAACTAGATGGAAAGTACTCCCCCTTCACAGTTCCATTTTTCACAACCTCTGGTGCACAAACCAGTATAGAGGAACAAGCAGACATATTGGGAGAATATTTTGCTGCAGTTTCAAGCTCTACGCACTATACACAATCTTTTTTAAAGTATAAATCAACAGTTGAAAAACAAAAACTCCCAATGACTGGTAGCATAAATGAACCTTTTAATGCTTTAATTACACTAGAAGAAATACACAGAGTACTGTCAGCTGGCAAACACACTGCACCAGGACCTGATGATGTGCACTACGAAATGTTAGCCCATTTATCAGAAACCTCTGTAGAAGCATTGTTAAAACTGTTTAACATAATCTGGATATCCGGAAAAATTCCTGAGTCCTGGAAGAAGGCCATTGTAGTGCCACTTTTGAAGCCTGGAAAGTCTCCAAATTCTCCAGGTAGTTACAGGCCAATAGCCCTGACGAGCTGTCTTGCAAAGTGCTTTGAAAGTATTCTAAATATAAGATTGATGTTTGTCCTCGAATCCCAAAAACTGCTTGACACTCACCAGTGTGGCTTCAGGAAAACATGTTCCACTACTGACCACCTTGTCCGCCTCGAAAATACAGTTCGAGAAGCGTTTCTACATAAGCAACACTGCCTTGCCGTCTTTTTTGACCTTGAAAAAGCCTACGACACCACATGGAGGTTTGGGATCCTGCGAGATTTGGGAGAGCTTGGAATTCGCGGCAGGATGCTAAAATGTCTAGCTGACTTTCTACATAATCGATCCTTCCAAGTACGTCTTGGTTCCGTACTTTCTAAAAACTTCACACAAGAAACTGGAGTGCCCCAAGGGTGCATTTTAAGTACCACGCTTTTCATAGTAAAAATGAACTCTATAGCTAAAGTAATACCGAAATCCATTATGTATTCAGTTTACGTAGACGATTTGCAAATTGCGTGCACATCATCAAACGTAACTACATGTGAGAGGCAGATTCAGCTAACTGTAAATAAGCTGGCATCATGGGCAGATAAAAATGGTTTCAAGTTTTCCACGCAAAAGTCTGTGGCTGTTCTCTTTTCTCTTAGACGAGGACTGCACACTGACCCCACCATCTACCTAAATGAAATCACACTACCAGTAAAACACGAACACAAATTTCTAGGTTTAACATTTGATAGGAAGCTCTCTTTTCTTCCTCACATAAACGTCCTGAAAAAGAAAGCTTCCAAATCTCTGAATATACTCAAAGTCCTCTCACGCAAACACTGGGGGTCTGACCGGACGTGCCTTTTGCACATCTACCGCACAGTCATTCGCTCTTGCCTAGACTATGGCTGCATTGTATACGGATCAGCAAGACCTTCATATTTGAAGCGCTTGGACCCTGTACATAATTCAGGCTTGCGTCTTTCTACTGGTGCTTATCGGACATCACCTATCGCAAGCCTTTATGTAGACACCAACGAACCATCCCTAGAACTTAGAAGGACCATGCTCACATTTTCATATATCCTGAAAATACGCTCCCTACCGAAACATATATGCTACCCCATTGTCACTAAATGTGCCTCCAGAATATTGTCCAAAAATAGGCCTCAGTCAATCAAACCCTTTTTACTTCGATTTGAGGATAAATGCAAAGAATTAGGAATACTAAACGCCCTCCCCAATATTGCATCAAGACAAAATTCACTGCCACCATGGTACAGCCTTCCTGTTGTGTGCGATTTCACACTAACTCAGTTTTCTAAACATAAAACACCACCTGAACACATCCTGCAAGAATTTCTAGCTCTTAAAGGAAAGTATGACAATTGCACACAATTTTACACGGATGGATCCAAGACAAGAAAACACGTAGGAAGTGCAATAGTGCATGGAAAATGGGAAAAAACTGTGAGATTACCTCAGTGTGCAAGTATTTTTACAGCTGAATGTTATGCTCTGGCAGTGGCTGTAAGCAAAATAGTAAACGAGAACATTACAAACAGTATTATATACACAGACTCCTTAAGTGTTCTCACAGCCCTTCACCACAAAAATGCAGTTGTACCACTACTCGGGGAAATCATACACAACATATCAACAGCCTCTGCTCGAGGACATAAAATAACGTTTTGTTGGGTCCCGAGTCATGTCGGCATTGGAGGCAATGAGAGAGCTGACTTTTGCGCTGCCCAGGCCCATGGAAAACGAATAAAGAACATAGACATGCCATACAGAGACTGTATGATGCTGGTGCACAACAAACTAAAGGACGAATGGCAGTCATCATGGAGTAAGGAGGTAAATAATAAACTGCAGTTGGTGAAGCCCACTTTAGGGGAATGGAAATCATGTCGCAATCAAGAACGTTTTATAGAAGTGATTTTATGCCGTCTCCGCATTGGCCACACGCATATGACGCACAATTTTTTGTTGAGAAAAGAAAACAAACCTCTGTGTGAAGAATGCGGACAGCAACTCACCATAAACCACATTTTACTTTCATGCACAAGATTTGAAATGCTAAGGAAAAAGTATTTTACTCGATTTTACGATGAACACATTCCTTTCCATCCAGCTTTGATTTTAGGTGAAAGCGGACTTGTCGATCTATCATGTGTTTTTAGCTTTTTAAAGGAAGCAAATGTTTTACGGAAACTGTAGAATAAATAGTGTACGCCATTTACAACCTTGTGCTTGGCGCATGATAGCCTGAGCTGCTTATGCGCCATTAAACCCAGCACAACACAACACAACATTTATAGTCAGACAAAAGGGATTGAGGAATGCAGCAGTCTCCCTCACTTTTGAAATGCTAAAAACTTTGCTTTTTTTATTTGAAAAAAAAAAAAAAAAAAGTTCCAGAATAGTTTGACAGTAAAAAGAAAAGAAAAGCTCTGAAGCAGCCTAGGGCTTTTTTTTTTTTTAATTCACAAAATGTATTGATAGCTAACATAGCATTATTTTACATCAGAATTTAGACGTTTGGCATTGTCCCTGTTAAGTGAAGGAAGAAAAGAATAAACAAATATATTTTTATAGATCTATTATTTTTCTTCTATTTTTGATCATTCAGTTTAGATAACATTACCTGTTCAGCTTTTTATCGTGCTCATGTGCCAAGAGTTTACTGTGTTAATTGAAGTTATTCCCTTGCTAGGCTGTAAAAGCCGTCGTAAGTAACATATGCTTTGGAAGAACCCTGTTGCTTTAGGTAAAGTAAGTATTGTTAACATTGTCGTGGGTCCCACTTATTATGGTCACCATGGTTCTTGATGGTATTATATTGTCACGCACACGGGGATTAAGGATACCAAGGATAGCAGGGGGGTAGCCCAGACACAACGGCAGCAAGCAGCACAGAGGCAAAACGCGCAAGCGACACTTCGTCGTCCTCTTAACTTCGTCCTCCTTCACTCCTCAGTCATGCGCCGCCTGGTAATGCTAGGTGGCAATATTTCAACTCCCGATAGGGTTCGTGTGTTAAAAACTGGTATTCTTTTGGGCAAAAGCTCGAGATTAGTGTTCAAGGTGGCATTAGCAATGCACTCTCCAGCTCCTACATTGTCCCACTGTCTAATAACCGTTGCAAAGTGGCCACAGAGTAGCATGCTTTCAAGGTGCGAGCTTCCCAGCTGCTTTGATCATAGGGCTTAGGCCCTGCCAGCATAGCTCTGTGGTTAGGGTGGTCGACTGCTGATCCCAAGTACATGGGTTCTAACCTGGTCGTGGCAGATGTCTCTCGATTGATGCGAAAAATAAGGTACCTTTGTACTGTGCGGTGTTAGTGCACAATAAAGCACCCCAGGTGGTTGAAATTTCTGGAGTACTCTACTACGATTTCCCTTGTAACTTGTTGGCTTTCATTTCACCCTCTAGACCAGACCAAATCGGAGAGCTCGAGGTTTACCTTTCGTATTAGTAGAACTTGTTCTGTTTATGGGCTCAAAAGTAGGCTCCTCTTTCCTCTCACCCTTTTCTCTTTGTGTCGCCTTATTTTGTTTTGTTTTGCCATTCTGTTCACACCTTAACGTGTTGTGCATTCTCCTCACAGAATGGCTGGGATGCTAACGAGATGTTTAAAACAAACGCCGAGAAGTACGGAGTGACGACATCTTACGACAGTGCGCTCTCGGCCTACACGGTCAAGCTGGAGCCAAAGAACACGGACGAGTACAAGCTGCAGGAAGCCAAGGCATCCAAGATTGCCCAGGAGATCGAGAGCAACCCCGTCTTCAAGAAGCGCATCGAGGTGGAGAATGGAGACGAGGAAGACAAGTACAGTGCTGTGGTGCGACCTCCGGCTGATTGCGCTCCACAGGGCACAAGGCAAGCTCTCTCCTCATTTTTCTGGCTTTGCTGAGTTCCGCACCAGCAGCGGCTGCTCCACCTTGCCATGGCTGTTATAAGTAGGGATGTGAAGAATGATGATCACAGAGGTACAAAAGCTTTTGTTTCTGTAATTAGTGGTACCCATGTGCATTCAAAGGGCAATTTGTAGCATTAGTTACAGTGAAAGCTCTTCAATTTGAACTGCACTACTTGGTCTGGCCGAGCTCCAGAAAAGTGCACAAAAGAGTTAATTCAAATGTGGGTTGGCCCCGTTGCAGATAACGGGTCGCGTCTGGCTGGTGGCACCTAGCACGTAACCAGAGAAATGCCCCCACAGTATGGCAGCCCATCATGAAGTTGTGTTGCCTTCTAAATGGAGAGAGAGAGAGAGAAGGTAAACCCAGCCAGAACAATGAGTATAGAATGGGTAAAATAAAACCGGCAACATGACTGGTCCGGTGGCCAGATGAACTGGAAGGGGAGTGCTTCTCGTCTGTTTTATGCCACCTTTGAGATGAGCCCATTTAAAAGCCCATTAGTTGTACTCCTGTTTGTTTGGTACTATATCGATAAATGTTGGTGCATTCCTGGCCAATGCTCATGTAAGGCTTAGCGTCGGACGGTCACTATGGGGAACAACATGATGGGAACAATCACAACCCAGCCCTGCTCAAACCTGAATTGCATGTTGTGAAGGCCATTGAACATCTCTGACGTCCGCATGGCAGCAGGCGCAGTGAAATACAGAGGGCTGTGTCATCGAGTAGAGGCCGACTGTTCAATTTCGGATTCACTGTTAGAGCTTTTGCACCAGTCCCACAATGATGGCTGCCATGCTTCATGCTATTTCAGATGCTCATTAGTGGCACTGCGTGTTTCCCTCGCTTCCACTTAAGGAGTTAGTCGTCAGCCGTATTGTTTTGTTTTTTTTTTCCCCCGGACTTGGCTGGACCCGGGAAATGACCCAAATAATCGCAGTCCAAAAAATCGGTCAACTTTAAAGAAAAAAAGAAAAAAATGCTTATCTGCGAGAAATCGGCTTTAAAAATCTCGAATCTTGCTGCTCCCCATGTTTCATTTATATGCCGATACCAGGAAGTTATAGTGGTTATAGCATTGCGCAGTCTGCTATTGTGATCGGCTTCCACGCGCCGCCCATGCGCTCGCGTGATTCAGTGTGGAAGGCGCAGCTTCCAGTGCGCTCACGTTGGCAGGTGCAGACGCGGCAGGTGTGCGCACCGCTGGGAAGCATGCAACTTGCTCAAGGCTTTAGTTCTTCGCAAAGGCGGATCACGCTAAGCTGTAGCCGCTATAGACTATCTCAGTCAGTCATGCTTTCGTCACGTCCATGCCACTTCATGACATACTGTGACGCAGTCGATCGTGCTGCGAACAAATGCACGCTCCGAGCGAAGCTATAACGTTCAGTTTCCATGGATAAAGACGATAGCCAAGACCGTGAAATGGAACTCGTAGGAAAAAAGCAAGCAGAACGAGAGTTCTAATGAATCACAAATGCATCGTCGTCGTCGTCCCCCCTCCCCTCTTTTCCCGCGGGTAGTGGCGGCGGGTGGCGTTGGAGTGAGCTGCGGCGGACGGTACTCACGCTTCATTCTCAGTCCAATTGTGCGTTTTGTAGGGTGCCACAATGAAAAGGTCGAGCTTCGCTTATTTCTACTGCCTCAAATGGCGACGATGAATAAAGAGCCAAGCTATTTCATCCGAATGACTGCTTTGCCTAGCTCTCATGGCCGCGCAAAACCAATTGTTTTCAAAATCGACGCCCACTTGCGTCTAAGTGATGCCGAAAAAAGCTTTGTCCAAAAAACGACCGCCACAGTATTGCTAACGCCAAATTGGAAGCCCGTTGTGTGTTGGTAGTCAGGACCGTAATGAGATTGGCGGTAGGGAAAAACAGTCGGACGTTCCACCAGTGACAAAGGACGAGGTCAAGAAAGCACTAGAAATTATGAAAAGGGGGAAATCTGCTTGAGAGGATCAGATAACTACAGATTTGCTAAAGGACGGGGGGGATATCATGCTAGAAAAACTGGCCACCCTGTATACGCAGTGCCTGGTGTCATCGACGGTACCGGAACCATGGAAGAATGCAAACATTATCCTCATTCATAAGAAAGGGGACTCTAAGGACCTTAAAAATTACAGACCAATCAGCTTACTGTCTGTTACGTATAAGGTATTTACTAAGGTAATCGCTAATAGAATCATGACAACCTTAGACAGCAATCAAGCAAAGGATCAAGCAGGTTTTCGGAAACGGTACTCTACTATCGATCATATCCATACCATCAATCAGGTGATAGAAAAATGCTCGGAATATAACCAGCCCTTATACATGGCATTCATTGATTACGAAAAAGCATTTGACTCAGTTGAAACCTCGGCGGTGATGCAGGCATTGCGAAATCAGGGGATAGACGAGCCGTACGTGAAAGTGCTGAAAGATATATATAGTGGCTGCACAGCAACCATAGTTCTGCATAAAGAAAGTAACAAAATTCCCATAAAGAAAGGTGTTAGGCAAGGAGACACAATCTCCCCAGTACTATTCACAGCTTGTTTAGAGGAAGTATTCAGAGACTTGGAATCGGAGTAGTTAGGGATAAGGGTAGATGGAGAATACCTCAGTAATCTGCAATGCGCTGATGACATTGCCTTGCTAACCAACTCTGGGGATGAACTGCAAATAATGATTGATGACCTAGACAGGAAAAAAGTAGAAAGGTAGGCTTGAAAAGCAATATGCAGAAGACTAAGGTAATGCTTACATTAGGTAGCGAAATACTGGAAGTATAGGCAAATATGTCTACTTAGGACAGGTAGTAATCGCAAATCCGCACCATGAAAAGGAAATAACAAGAAGAATAAGATTGCGATGGAGCGCATTTGGCAAGCACTCGCAGATTATGACTAGCAGCTTACCGGTATCGCTCAAGAGGAAAGTATACAACAGTTGCATCTTGCCTGTACTCACCTATGGGGCTGAAACGTGGAGGCTAACCAAGAGAGTTCTACTTAAGCTGAGGCCAACCCAGAGGGCTATGGAACGAAGAATGGTAGGGGTAACATTAAGAGATAGAAAGCGTGCAGAGTGGGTCAGAGAAATAACTCGTTGCCGACATTCTAGTGGAAATTAAGAAGAAATGGACATGGGCAGGACATGTGCGAAGAGAGGATATTATAACCGATGGTCGCTGAGGGTAACAAACTGAATTCCAAGGGAAGGAAAGCGTAGCAGGGGGCGGCAGAAAGTTAGGTCGGCGGATGAGATTAAGAAGTTCTCAGGGGTCAAGTGGATGCAGCTATAGCACAGAACCGGGCTAAGTGGAGAAATATGGGAGAGGCCTTCGCCCTGCAGTGGGTATAATCAGGCTGATGATGATGATGTGTGTTGGCAGTGCTGGCAAGGTCTGTACTATTTCCTTTTTATTTGCCCCCTATCTAACTGCTGCTGTGCCATGTAATATAGGGATGCTGTTCTGTTCAGTCAGTTACTTGCATGCTGGATACTTTTGTGGTCTCAATGACTGCAGGGATTGCTTTTAATTTGCTTAATTCTGTCTGACACGTTGACAACTCTGGTTGTGGTTGTGCATGTTGTGTGCAGGTTTGTGCGGCGGAAGACCACAGGCGGTCCCAAGCCCCTGCGGGGCACGCCGCCCCCAGCAGTGGCGGCAGCTGCGGGCGGCGGCCTGCCCCGGGGGGGCCTGCCCGCCTTCAAGAGTGGCGGTGGCCTGGGCAGCCCGTCTTCCAGTGGCCCGCCTCCCAAGTCGCACCATCCAGCTAAGCACGGGCCTCCACACACGCCAGCCGCCTTCCCCGAACCGGACACCTCCCCACGGCTCAATGGCGGTCAGTCATTGTGCGCTGTTCATGTTTTCTGTGCCCACACACAGTTGCATGTATTTTTTGTGGATAGTTTTGGTTTCATTGTTTGCTTCCGTGTGTGCAGCAGGGCATCCAGCACATTGGCTTCTTGCAGGGGAGGGCATTAGCGGCTGTTGTTAATCTCCATGCATTTCGCTATGTGTGGCACACACGGCGCATAAGGGGAAGCAGTGAATTGTCTCCTTTCCAAATGTGAGATTGAATCGGTTATCAAGGCTTGTGTAAGTGGGCTGCACGAGAGCAGTCTCGTCATCAGTTGTCAACACTGCTTGAGAGGGTTCCTTGATTTAAGGGGGGACGAGGGTCTTGAAACTAACTTTTTTTGTTATGGCTAGAATCTCGCGAAACTTTGCACACAGATGTGCTTTTTTCTCCCGATTTCAAAAATGTAATCATAATTGAGTTGGTGGTCATCGATCAAAAGTTATCTAACAATGTCCGGAGCATAATTAGTGAATTGCTTATGCGGCTTTAATGAACTTTCTCATTGCATTTAGTTGCTTTTAATTACATGGATTGATAGCCAAAGACTTCCCATACCCGATGACATCCGTCATTTTCCTGTAAAAGGCACGTCATTCTCACATATTATATTGAGAGTAAAAGGCTGCATTATTTGACACGAACTCATTAAGGAGGGACACTGGTCTTAAAGCCATTTTCTTTAATTTTTGAACTAAAGTGATGAAACTTGGCACACGTGTGCAGTTCCTGGTGCTGATTCCAAAAATATAATTAGTTTTTCTCTGAACCAATTAGGCGTTGAGATAATTAAGAACAATGGTGCACTTGCTGTGAAAACAATAGGAAAAAAACCACTTCACACAAACTTCCTATTAGCATATAGCTATATACTAGAATGAATAAGGAACACAGTGTGGCAAGCAGATTTTTGATTGAATGATTATTTTTCATTTTATTGCACATTGAAGTTTAGTAGTCGTAACATGGAAACGCAGTGGTCACAAAAAGTGCCATTTTAAAAAATTTTAAAGCAATAATTAAGAAATCTGCTTGCAACATTGTGTGCTCCACATATTTGGCTTAATGCTGAAACAAAAATCATTGCTGTATCTGCAATGGGTATTGAGATATCGCGTTCACCAACTTGACAGGAGACCAAAATTCACATCTTGAGAAAATGAGAAAAACAAACTGAAGTCATTTTTAATCGCTAAAAGTAAAAAATATGTACATGTCCACTACCAGACATTGTTAATATGTCCCAGGGGCATAGTCATTTTGAGCACTACCACCTTTGTGGCGCTTTTTCAGAGCACGCTGCAAATTTTCTGCCGATGCGCGCTTGCTTGTAGATGCAACGGACCGAAGCTTGTCCTTTTCTACCATACGCCGCACACTTCTCTGGCCAGGATTCAAACACAGCTCGTTCAAAATTCCTACCGAGGTCCTTTGGTACCCTATATTAAACTTCAAGACTGCTTCTGCAACTGTGGCCTCAACACTGAAGAGGGATGTGTGCCTTTCTTTTGGTGCCAGTGCCCATATGAGAGAGTGCAGGCTCTCATTATTATTTTGGGTTTTTCTCCTTGCACATCGCTCAAGGAGCTTCTTGTCAGAGAGGCACTCATAAATTGGTCGCAATGCCTTGCATACATGGCTAGGAAGGCTGTAGCGGTGCCTTGGGGCTGGCTCTCCTTTGGCACTCGCAGCATTTTGCTGGCACCAGGAACTTGAACCTGTTGGGCAAAGGCTGTGATCCGACTCCTGATCATTTGATGTCTCATGATAATAGGTAGCCATCACCGCTTTTGCCATTTCTTCTATGTTGCCACTGTGGGACTTGAGTGCCCAGCCATAGTAAGAACTTAGCTTGTGGACTAGATCACCAGTTAGTCTGCCTTTACCACCAAGTGGTTCCGAGCCTGACCCTTTTTGTTTTGGACAGCAGATTGCGGAGAGCTGTCCCCATCCGCTTTTGAACATGGTTAATGCAATCTTCTTTGGTGACCTCAACGTAGCCATACACTTGGTCATCTTTCAGGGCGAGGAAGGACCGGCTGTCGCCGTCTGACAGCACCGTTGTATATCTGAGGTTGTGCTTCTGGAGCGATCTTCTAAATAGGATTAGGGCCGCTTCTACTTCCATCTCACCAGCCTTTTTATCAGTATTTTTCTGGCAGACGTGGCTTGCTCTCCATTCTTGGTACGTGGGGTCGTCCACTTTCGGTCCCCGCTCACAACCTGCGCAAAAATTGCTCAGGACAACATAGTCTAGGACAAGCCCCGTAAAAAGCTCGATGACAGTGCCGACTCCGATGTGGGAAGAATGCCCACGAGTCATCCAAGTCCCATCGTAGGACACGGCTACGTTGCCAGGATTGTCAACGTTCAGTTCATCGTACAGCTTCCGGACTGACTCCGCGCATTCAACGGTCACTTTCTCGGCTGCACGCGTCGCGGCAGGCGTCAGCTTTTCTTTTACGTAGCTCTGCCACGTTTTCGCGTGTGCAGTCCACAATGGGAAATATTCATCGCGGCAAAGATGTTGTTGAATGCAGTCCGCCGGTTGCCGGTACTTTGCATCGCGTGCGCAGCCAGAATGTTCACAGCGAAAGGATTTACACTTTGCTTTCCGTCCACACGCGGCGAACTCCACGCCGATGCCTTGTCGCCGCAGTTGACACATGTCAAGAAAAGCTTGACAGCGAGGCCGTATTCGCGATCACCTCGGCCGATTTTAACACTCCCTCCACACGTTTTACACTTTGCACCGTCAAGAAGGCTGTTGATCGACTCGATGCAAATCACGGCGAAGCTCGTCTCATCAAGCGGGCAGATCGCGGCATCGCTGGCGGCAAAGTCTGTCTTATGTTTCGTTGCTGGCGTTGAATCCAACTCCCGCAGGTTGGCGTCGGCTTTTCTCTTTTCACTTGCCAGATCGGAAGTCGTCAGAAGCGTTGTATCGTGACGAACGCGGCTGACGACGTCTGAAGTGTGCTCGCTTGACGGGTGCGCTAGGCCTAGCTGATCCGTAGGTTCGTCGACACGGTCACTGGACGCAGGAATCTGCTCGTTTTCGGCGTCTCGCAACACCAAAGCACCTTTCCTAGCATTGCCGATCGACGACTTTTTCCTTTTTTGCCGTATTTATGACGCATCGCAAACTTTCTCGTTGGCGTAGACATCGCTGCGAGATCTCCGAGGCGTTCGAGGCTGACAACACTAGACAAGATGGTGTCTAAGGGCACGGCTCCGACTGCCCTGACGCGCGCAGCAGACGACTCGAGACGTGAACGGCCAATCACAGGGTCCCTTTTTGTCACATGCACCGAAGCAACGAATAGGAACGTGTGCTGTGGCTTTTTTTCTTTTCTTTGTTTGTATCGAACCAATGAGCGAAACGACGCGCAGGAGTGCGAAATTTGAAGGCGAAAAGCCACTCTTTCGAAAGAGACCAAGATTGCCGTGAGCGCGGCCGTGGAACGGAAGCTATACTTTTTTGAAAATGCGCTATTTTAGTGAAAACATCAGCTTGAAATGAGCCAGCCGACTTGTTATAAATTGATATTACGCCTCAAATATTGACACGAGAGGTGAGAAACTTGGTGGAATCAGAGAATAATAGTTGTAGATTCTAATACTTCAGTTTTCTAAAAATTGATTTTTGGGCGATTTTTCCGCCTTCAAGACCCGTGTCCCCCCTTAAGTTAATCTCAAATTGATATTTTATCCATGGCCTAAACTGAAAAAATTAATGTCATCGGGTACCTCATTTCTCTCTGTGAAAATGGGACCAAAGTTCTTTGTGTGAACTAAAAAGTTATCAAAACCCTGCGTAAGACTAGAGATCGACCAGAAATGTGAAACTGAGAAAACGGCACTTGAAGTTTGACCACATATTATAACTTGAACAATAAGTAGCCTCACTGTGATATTTCTCACCAAAAATGACATGCTCTTCCCATTTCTGAAGCTGTCACCATTACCCATGGCCAAGGTAGTGTATGCCTTTAGGAAATCAGAAAAGTTTGTGGACATGCAATATTACTTTAATGGTAATTTGCAAAATCTCGATAGAGTGATGTAAGTATTGGATCACCTCCTGATCTTTTGTCACTCAATGAGAATGTAGAGAAAAAGCCCAGTAAGGCTGAGTGCAGTGTCTAGATACAGCACCGATAAAAACGCATTTACAATTTGAGACAACTTTTAACTTTTGCTGCACTGCAGCTATAGCAGTATAAATGGATTCTTTGTGAGGCTTTGTTCTTTACAAGAAAGACTATATACTAAACATATAGCAGTACCCTCCCCAAATACTGGCAAAAGCTTGCCACAAAGTCTAAATATACCACCACTAGAACCAGCGTGAGAAGCTTCAGATGCTTAAAAAAAATAATAATAACGAAGCCAGCCGCGCATTTTGCAGCTGAGGAACGTGGGCAACGGTGCAATGCCATGCTCGCGTGACGTCTGAAGCGTTGGATAAAAATGCAACGAAGGGGTCGCGTCGGTGGGGACCATGAGTATCAGCTGAACAGTGCAATCTATCGATGCTGTCTTGGATGCCTCTGAACTGCTCGCAAACGATTATATGCCGCCAGATGTGCTGCAGCTAGGTTGAGAACACGTCACTTAGGATGCGACATGCAAACCTGGCAGTACGCCGCTGTACCCGTTCTTCGACGCGCACTCGCCAGGCGCTTTCGTTTTTAAGGGGGGACACGGCTCTTTGGCACCGAAAATCGGCCTGAAAATCGGATTTTCAATTTTTTCATTTTCGTATTCCTCGCACCATTCCGCATCTGCACGCAAATTTTCATCCTTATACCCCGCGTATTTATGAAGTTATAGCAATTAAAAAATGCAGTACCACACCCACTGCCCTTTAAATTGTGGACAAACGACACCCAATTTCGATCGCCCGGCGCATGAGAACTACGCGCTCCACCGCGGCGATTTTGGTCTCGTTCGAAAGCGCGCGCTTTCGGCTTATTTTTTCTTTCGGAAAGCAACCCTGTGCGCTCCGCCTTAAAAAACAAACAAAAAGATAGCATGCAGCGCGCGCTACTATTGGCCGGTTAAGGCACGTGATCAAAATGGCGTCGTTTGGTTGGTTCCGGCAAGCTAGCCCTGAAATGCGGACTCCCAGTGACGCCATTTTGTCTTTCTGCCGACCACGCTAGTGCAACGCGAGAGTCATGCCAGGCGCGAAGAAGTACCGCTCTTTGCACAAGTTCGGGCGAAAGCAACCAAAGAAACGCGTTAAGAATGCGACTTCGTTGCATACTGTGCAAGAAGCAAGTGCCAGTGCTGCGGGATTGTGTGACGATCACGTTGCGGGCGGCGACGCTTCTCCGATTCCGCTGGACAACGGCGCCGTTCTTCGTGCCGACTGCAGTCGTGTACGTATTGATACCGCGCCTGTCACTAACAGTGACATAACTCAAGTGAGTGCCCGTGAGCAGGCTACGCTTGATAGACTGGTATCGACGCCGGCGACGGCACGAAAGACCGCGCTGTTCGCCGATGCAAGTGGTGCGTCCGCAGAGTCAGATGCGGACGGAACAGCCTCCTATGCGGTAATTGACCTCAGCATTGTGAATATCCTTCTGGATGCCGTGCGGTGCAAAACGTGTCGTGGATGCGTGCGTTTAATTACCAGCGACCGGAGCTATGGCCTCGCCGTAAAACTGATCGTGCTGTGCGACAACTGCGGTGAGATTGCAGCCGAGTGGAACTCACGGAGGGTTGACGGCGAGAAAAGGTGCAATCCTTTTGAGCTGAATATTCTGGCTAGTCGAGCAATGCTGTCGACCGGTAACGGCCAGACAGCAATGAACGATATCTTTTCGGCGATGGGGTTGTCGCGGCGCGGGATGCACAACAAGACGTTTCAATGGCATCTGAAGAACACACTGCAACCCGCTGCTACCCGAGCCGCCACGACCGCTATGGCACAAGCCGCGCAGGCAGTGGCGAAGGTCTACGATGACTTGTGTTTTGGGCATAGGGGGAACATTGCCGTGTGCTACGACGGCACATGGATGACGCGCGGACACTCATCACATATAGGTGTCGGTGCCGTGGTGGAACTCTTCACTGGTTACGTGCTTGATTATGTGGTGTTGTCAAACTTTTGTCTGGGCTGCGAAATTGGTCCCAAGCCAAACACTGACGGCTACGAACTTTGGAAATCACGCCACCAGTGCCAAAAAAACACCAACTCCAAGGCTGGTCAAATGGAAGTAGAGGCTGGCAAAATTCTGTTTGAAAGATCTCTGCAGCGCCACAACATGCGCTACACAACCATGCTATGCGATGGGGACAGTCGCACGTTCAGTGCTCTTAAAGATGCTGCAATCTATGGCTACATTGAAATAGTCAAAGAGGACTGCATAAATCACGTGCACAAGCGTATGGGAGCAGCTTTGCGCAACCTCTTGCAGAGACACAAGGGTGCAGGGAAGCAAAGTCTTGGCGGCAGAGGAAGGCTGACAGCTGATCTAGTTGACAAGCTGGCAATATATTATGGCCGAGCGCTTCAATCAAATGTAGGTGATGTGGATGCCATGCAGCGAGCTGTGATGGCGACATATTACCACATCACATCTACTGATGACTGCCCCAAACACAGTTTGTGTCCTACCGGTGAGAAGTCATGGTGCCGCCACAACGCTGCAAAGGCAAAAGAGGAGCCTGCACCAAAGCACAATTACAGTCTGCCAAGAGATGTGGCTGATGCTCTTTTGCCTGTTTATAGTCGTTTATCAGAGAAGAGCCTGCTGCAGAGGTGCATTCGGGGGAAGACCCAGAACTCGAACGAAAGCTTCCACTCGGTCATCTGGACCTTGATCCACAAAGAGCGGCACTCATCACTGTTTGCTGTGGAAGCAGCCACAGCAGAAGCTGTGCTGCGCTTCAATGCCGGCTGCAAGCATACAGCAGCAGCAATTCTGCAAGAATGCAGTACAAATGTGACAGCAACTGGGTCCAGGAGAGCTGAAGAAAAGGACTTGCACCGTAGCGTACGTTCTGCAAAGAAGCGGGCGACTTCGCTTGGCGTTGCTAAAACAGAAAAAAGAAAACACCGCGACAGCATGCACCCCGACTATGCTCCTGGTGCATTTTAATAGCATGAGGTCTTTGGGGTTGCCCTTCCTGATTAAATGCCGTGAGGCTTGAGTGCTTCCGACAATCCCCCAATTTTGGTAGTGTTGCATTTTTTAAAGATCAATATCTCTGGTCCTGTTCTTGCTATTGCTTTAAAAAAATTTTTTCTAGAAAGGGAATCCTGCGAGTCTCATGAAACCAAGGTAAATGCAGTGACGACAAAAGAAAATTTGCTGAGAAGGTTATGTTGTCTTCGGTACCCAAATGGAATTTTCCTTTCAAGCGTTTCCTATTGCGTAACTTTGGCTCAAATTGGCATAGGCCATTAATTTTCGCTTCAGATCACTTTCCACCTGTTTCTGATCTTGTTGACATATCAATCATTGACATAATTTACACCTACATGCTGTGAAGTGTTTTTCCTCGTTTTCTCAAAACTGCAATTTTGAGGGTGCTGCAATTTTGGAGGAGAGATATCTCTTAGTCTATTTGTGCTATAGCTCTCATTCTTGTCTTGTTAGAAAGAGAAAACCTTCGACAGTGCCGTAGGACAAAAATATGTACAGTTATTATGCGGCAACATTTACAGAATTAATTATCAATCTTAGGTGCCAACCTGGGCTTTTATTCATAAAAGTTTGACTTATTGTAACTTTGGTTCAAATTCTTCTACCACGTTAATTCATGACTAGCGGCACTCTATGATCCTTCTAGATCACTCTGGCAGGGCTATTCTCCTCATGCCATAAAGTGTTTAGTAATTAACTCACCTCCAAACGAAGAACATGAATTAGGGATTATTTTGAAAGCTATTTCATCTACAAGAAAACTAATCAGATATTTGAAATCAGCATGCAAAAGTACATTAATGGTGCGAGTTTCAGTCAGATCCACCCATAAATAAGGAAAAAAGTTTTAAGAGGGGTGTCCCCCCTTAACATAGCTTTTGAGAAATACACGAGGTGTGCAGTCGGCTCTGAATAATTTTGAACTTGAAGTAGACAAAATGACCTGTTCAAATTAGGGCGGGCCTTTTTAGTACACTTGACGTTAACATGAGCAAAGAATACGTTTGAAGAAAATAAGGTTCGAATTTGCAAAATTTCACTGTGCAGTTTCATGCCAGTTGTAATTGAGAAGCTCCAAAGTATCAGTACTGTAGTGAGGAATTCCTGTGACAATGTGGGTAAGCTGTTTCCAGCAGTTCCCAGACTGGGTTCTTTGGAACGTTGGTCCTTTGGGGAACGGAAAGTTCCCTAAGGACAGTCTGTCAAAAGTTCAGTGCCCTGTGGGTCTGCTTTTAAACCCTTCTTGCTTTACCATTCGTATAAATCCTACCCATCAGAGATGGTTGGGCAAGAAATCATGCATTCAGGAGATTTAGAAGAATACTGGAAGTTTATTACAAGCTACACTGTGGCTCGGGAGCAAGTCAAAGCTTCCTGGGGCTCGAAACTTTTGACAAAGACTGTACCTTCACTCATGCGTGCCCTTGACCCGCCTCAACTTCCACTAATCATTTTTTGTTTTCGCTTCATTTCAGTCAATCATTTATTTCAATAAAATATACAAATTGCAAAAAATGTTGGGCCAATAGCCGAAGCTAGTTTAGGCCCGTACATACATACATACATACATATACACAGCAGTGGAGGCATGCTAAAGGACATGTAACAAATGTTTTCAGGCTTATACACACGCAAATGTAACAATCAATGAGCACACAAAGTTCACACACAAGCTCATATCACACTGTGTTACTCTGCTGTCAGTACAATTTAATTGGTTTTACTGCCCGAGGTTTAAGATACCATAGTGACTAAAGCTATGAGGGATGGCGCAGTGCAGGGCTCAGGATACTTCAACCTCCTGGGGTTCTTTAGAAATGTGCTCTGGCATTGCACAGTGCACGGGGGCCTTGCTTTTTGCCTCCACTGAAAAGCTGCCGCTGCAGCCAGGGTTGGACTTGGGTCTCCAGCTGATTAGTTGAGTGCCTTAACCATTGATCCACCTTGGCAAGTCTGTATTAATTAAATCAGGGTATTTTTACAAATGCTCGCATGACTTCCTCTCCCCCTCCCTCCTTCCTTCATTGTTTTGCATAAATTGAAGAAAGTCGAGCTATGTGAGGTTCCTCAGCATCTTTTGGAGTTTCCCGTGATATGGAACAAGAACTCCTGCATTAATCTATACTTGTCGGGGAGAGCATGCTTAAAGTTTAACTTTGGCTTGTGTAAATAATATCTGCTTTGCACCACTTGCCTCAGCCCTCAAGTTGGAGAAGGAGAGCCCAGTGAGCCCTGGGCTTTGTGAAGCAACGTTGCCAGAGGAGGCTGCAACTTCCCCCGCTGCAGCGGTGCCTACGACTGAGGAGCTGCCGTCCACTGTGGACAAAGGGCTTGCGGACCGCAAGGGAGTGCCACCCCCTCCACTTCAGAAGGGCCGCGTCCAGGAGATTGAGGAGTTCAAGAAATTCAGCACCAGCATCAAGGTGCATCATGTGTGCAGATGCTGCTGGCTCTTTTGCAAATTGCAATGAATTATAGTGGCCAAGATTTAACAGCAACCTGCGTATATATGTAGGTAATCTATACCAGAAAAGGGGTTAGGACGGGGAATTTGAAAATTTTGTTTCCCGTGTTTTCTTTTTCGTTGACACGTGTAAAACCGACCACCGTAGTCTGGTTTTCTTGCAGTGATTTTTTAGTGCGCTTTACGTTCTCTAACATTTAGCGTTTATATGTCTGTGCGAGGATCTTAAGCTTTCTTGCGTTCTTCAGTATGAATTCAGGACTGAGTTTCTAACACTGTAGGCTCTGCAAATTTAGCAATGCCCGACAGGGTAAGAAATAACAATAAAAGTTTAATACGTAGCTTTGTGTAATGTTAAGAGAAAGTTGTTGGACCTACAGTTTTTTTTTACTGAGATTTGTACAGAAGCACATCACTAGTGCAAACTAGTGCATATTCAGCTAAATGCAATTTATAGATGCAATGGGAATGCATGTGAGAAAACTGAAAGAATTGACTTTGAAAACTGTTTACTTTTTGAAAAAAAGTTTTCTTTTTGTAGCTGTGTCTTGCTTGAGGAGTTCAGGGGCATTTAGCTCTGTGCACATCTGTGATGAGCATTTTAATCTAGTAAGAATGCATCGATTTAACTGTAGTGCAGTGGAGTGTGCGTCAATTTAGCTTGTGCATTGTACAGCTGGATGAAGGCAAGGAGTCCAAGGAGGCGACCAGTGCTGCCGGGACGGAAGAGGAGATGGAGAGCAAGCGGACAGAGTTGGATGAAGCTGCCACTGCCAAGGAAGAAACGGACCGACTGGTCAAGAAGTCCATCCTCAATCCTAATGCCAAGGAGTTCGTGTTCAACCCGACTGCAAAAGCCTTCACTCCGGTGAGTAAACTTGGCACAAAGGAGAAACCTTGTGGACATGGCATGCAGTTAGTAGAGTAACCCTGTGCATTTCTTATCAACATAGTGGCTGCCGTGCTACCTGTGTTGCGTGCAGAATGTGTCATGAATAAGATGCACATTTTTTCCTAAAGCTACAATTGAGAGTACTAAGATAGCCTTAAGGTAGAAGATAAGAAGAAATTGGCATGGGCGGGACACGTAGTGCGAAGAGAGGATAACTGATGGTCGCTTAGGGTAACAAACTGGATTCCAAGGGAAGGAAAGCGTAGCAGGGGGCAGCAGAAAGTTAGGTGGGCGGATAAGGTTAAGAGATTCGCAGGGGTCAAGTGGATGCAGCTAGCACAGAACCGGGTTAATTGGAGATATATGGGAGAGGCCTTTATTTGCCTAGCAGCTTCCGTTTCCGGGACAACTTCGCCGCCGTTGCTGCTCGCCGCCGAAGTGTTTTTTTTTTTAAGCGTGGGGGGATCTTTTCGACTGCCTGTTCCTCCGTGTGTTTGTCATGCGTTTCGCGTGTGTTGCCGAGCGTAGCAAGTAGTCCTAGCCGTGGTCGTGCTGATGCGAGAACTATGTTCTGTCGCTACTGTGGCTCGCATTTAATTGAATCGGCTTCAGTTCAAGAAGCTATTTCCGGATTTTATAAGTTTTTCTTTTTTTTTGCGTGAAACGCGGCAGCGAGAAGGCACTCAACGGAGTCGGTGTTGTGATCCAGTGGGTGGTTGTGGTGTGCCTCGACAGTGGGAAAACCTACTCTGTCGATTTGCTTGGAGCACTTAGTACGCTCGCCGATGCGTGGAAGTCTGTAGCACCCACAACACTGCGCAATTGCTTTCGCTACGCGGAATTTGTGCTGAATGACGAGTCTGCTGCCTTGGATGAGGAGAGCGTCGTCGAGCAGCTGTCAGGCAGTGAGCAGCTCATTCATGACCTTCGCACTGCTGGTGTCGAAATTCCATGGCCGTCTCGTTTTCAGAGTTCACAGACGTGGACCACGAGTTGGAATTGTGCGCTGGGACAGATGCAGAAATTATTCGCCAAGTGCTTGTGGAGTGGAACTGTGCGATTGTGCGTCTGTGGAAGATGGCGCGAACCAAGACGACGGTGGTATCTCTCAAACTGAAACGGTCGGTTCGTCAGGATTTCCAGCAGGGTTTCAAGATTGGAAGCCTCGCGAAAAAGTATGGGCATTCGCACTCTACGATTTTAAGGGGGGATGCGGTCTTAATATCGCGAAAAATGGTCAAAAATGGCAATATTTAAAAATTGCTGTTTTGAAGTCATCAATGTCCCGACTATGCCTCTACAAAATATTATAGCTCAATTCCTACTCAAAGTATTAAAAAAACGGCAATTTAGAAACGTTGGTGAGCCGAAATTGAACGCCAAACGCGAAAATTTGCACCATTTTCAAGCCGCCGTAGCTCCGCGCGGCGCGAACCGATAGGCACCATCTTGGACTCATTTGAAAGCTCGTTTCCCGCTCTCTCTCCTGGCGTCTCTCAACACGCTGTAGGTGTTCGCACAGCGGAGCTTTCGGCATCCGTCCGCAAGGGGTGAATCGTCGCGAGACAGCCGCTGATTGGGTAAAACGCGCGCTCTCCAAGGCGCAGCCCTCTGATTGGCCCTGACGCATGCCTCGCCTCCCGCGACCGCGTTGCCGACTCTTCGTCGTCTGCTTTTGCCCGCTGGCACGTGATTTTTTGCGCTCCTCTTTGTTTCCTAGCATTTCTCATTCTGCATTTTTTCTCATCGTTCCTGTAAATATTTGGCTATTAACTCGCTCCTCTTAGCTTCGAAGTTATTGTTTTCGTGTGTATTTGCCTGCCTGGTGTCTGTTCCGTGTGTCTCGATGGCACGGTACGCGCGCTTGAAAGCAAGCACGCGAAAAGCAGTCGGCAAAAGGAGACGCACGTGGAATAAGAAGAGTGCCACATCGAGAACTACAGCTTCGGTGTTGTTGCAAGCTGCAGGGCCGTCGGCGGATGCGGCTGCATTGAACTCGTCGACCACAGTTTTGCCGATGGACGCGGCTGGACCGACATCGTCGATGTCAGCTTCGTTGGTGGACGCCGCGGCTGGACCGTGCCGATCGGCGTCAACTTCGGTGTTACCGCAAGTGTCTGCGGTTCCAGTGGATGCGCCTGGACTTAGCCCGTCGAAAATATCGACTTTTGATGCTCTGCGAGTCGCTTCAAATTCTGTGTCGTCGGAAGCGGCCCAGCCGGCTGAGCTAAGCCTAACGACGACTTCGGCGTTTCCGCACGGCGCTTCAGCGCCGACGGACGCGGCTAAACCGAGCTCGCGTGTTCAACGTTTGGACACAGTGTTTTTTATGGAGGCGGAGTGCGCGGAACGCGAAAAATGTGCAGATAACGCCAAGACGTCATTGGCGAAGAAGTCCGCGACTTCCCGCAAGTTCGAGCTGATGAACGTCAGCACAGTAAGTGTAGACGACGATCACGGCACTGAGTATATAATTGTTGATATGAGCATACTGAAGAAGCTGTTTGCATCCACAAGCTGCAGCAAGTGTGGGATGGCCAGTGTTCAACTCGCGAAATGCAGCGGAAGAGAGTATGGCTTAGCTGTGAAGTTAGTGCTCACATGTTCGAATTGCGATTTCGCCGAGCGGCACTTTTCGTCGCCACGAGTGCCCGGGAAATCTAGCATCACACCCTTTGAAGTAAATCTGCGGGCGATGAAAGGCATACAAAGTATAGGGAAGGGAGTGACTGCTCTAGCGGATTTTTGTGCAACAATGAACCTCTCCCACCGAGGACTTCACCACAAAACTTTCAGGGGGCACATGAACACCATGGTGAAAGCTTGCCAGGCAGTTGCTACTGCTACAGAAGCAGCAAGTGTCAAAGTGGTGAAGGACTTATACAAAGACTTCCTGAACCCAACAGGAAATATAGACGTGATATTTGATGGCACATGGAAAACGCGTGGCCACAATTCAAATATTGCAGTTGGCTGCATTATAGAACTGTACACTGGCCTTGTACTGGACCATGTTGTGCTTTCGAGGTACTGTCGTGGGTGCCAAGGGGCACCTGATCCCAGTGATGATGGTTACGGTGACTGGGCTGTGAACCACAAGTGTATGAAGAACATTGACTGCAATGCCGGACGAATGGAGACCGAAGCAGCTATGATTTTATTCAATAGGTCCTTGGAAAAAAATGGGTTGCGGTACACAACCATACTTTCGGATGGTGATAACCGCACATTTCATGCATGGACCCAGGAAGGCGTGTATGGATATATATCCATTGAAAAGAAAGACTGCCTCAACCATGTCCACAAGCGGATGGGGACGGCTCTTCGCAACTTGGTTGAGAAAAAGAAGGCACAAGGGCAATCTCTTGGTGGAAAGGGCAACCTTACCCAAGAAAAGATAAAAAAGATCACCAATTACTATGGGTATGCCTTGCGGAGCCATAGCCACGACGTCGCAGGCATGAAAAAGGCAGTGCAAGCTACGCTGTTGCACCTGACCTCAACAGATGAAGCCCCAGATCACAGTTGCTGTTCTCAAGGAGTTGATTCATGGTGTGCCTTCAATCGTGCTTTGGCAAACCAGGTGGAGCCTCCACCACACAAAAACCCTCTGCCAGGCCATGTTCGCACTGTGCTTGAGCCAGTTTTTGCCAGGCTGGGCGACGAGGCCCTTTTGAAGCGCTGCAAAGATGGCATGACACAGAATGCTATCGAGTGCCTGCACTCTGTTATCTGGAGCCAATGCTCTAAAAACACGCATGACTCTTTGCTGGCTGTTCAAAGGGCTGTTGCAGAAGCAGTTTCTCGCTGCAATCAAGGGATGGCAGCAACCAGCAGAGCTGTTGCAGAGCAGCTTGGTTATAGCCCTGGCAGGTGCCTCATTTGTAGGAGCCTTGAAAAAGATAAACAGAGGCTGTGCAGGTCTGATAAGGGTCATACCGATAATGAAAAGATGAAGAAGATGGCCAAGAGGCACAGGCCTGACAGAACCCAAGACTACTGCCCAGGACTTATGTGAATGATTTAAGATTCAGAGACTGTAGCAAGTGACTTTCTGAGCATCTTTTTTTTGTCAAGTGCCAATGCCATACATAGATTTTCACAGCCATTACATGAACAGATTTATGTAAATTTGGTGTCATTTTGTTCACCAATAACTGGGCTGCATGCTAAAGCATTAAATCCTTCCATGTGATTGGAAAACAAAAGTGGCACAGTGAGTAAAACTTTGAATGCAGTTTTCTCAGCTTTGTTTATTTGGTAAAAAGCCTTGCCTTACGGAACTTTTCATAATGTTTGCATACATGGATTTTATTGAACTTGGTATCATTTTTTTCAGTAAAATCTCAGCTACATCCTAAAGCTTTCCGTTTTCGATAAGTCTGATAGACTAGCAATTAGATCAGATGTAAACTAATTACTCCCACATTGTCTTTTTTCTCCCAACTTTGTTGTTCATTCATTACCTATATAATGACTTCTTAAAAATTTCCTTGGCTTTAGGATGTGCAGTAGGCTCTTGGAAATAACAGCATATTTTTAAAACCAGTTTTTTTAATTAAGAAATTGCCGTAATGGCCCGTAAGAAAAGACACTATGTGCAGTACATTATCTTGCCATATTTTCATGTCTAGATGAGGTATTTCAAATCTAAATACATATTTGGAATCACCATTCAAAGATATATCACCATGGCAATTTTCAGCAAGATAGGTTAAGAAATAAAAAAGAAGTTTTTAAGACCCTCATCCCCCCTTAATTATCATCAAGCCTAGGGATGTTCTGCAATTCATCTAGTCGCTGATCAGATTAGCGCACGCAAAAGGAGTGCCAACCAGCTTATGTGCCACTGGAAGCAATGCTCACTGTGACCGAAAGCTTCAGCTGTGTTCAAGCGAGTGCGAATATCAGACTCTTTTAAGCATGCTTAACGTCTTTTATGGCATTTTATGCTCTTTACGATGATACGCGTTGTTCATCCCGATTGCTGTAGCCAAGTTTACATGCATGGGAAAGTACATGGGTGCGTCTAGAGTCCGGTCTAGATGTAACGATAACGGTTATAATGATCGACTTTTCCGGTTTTCTCAATATCGTTATAAGTGGACTGCATTGTAGCTTGCAAGCTTTTTAGTATTAAGACCTTTGTAGCTAGCTACTCGGAGCAGTGAGGTTAGCACTGTATTCATTCCTGGGTTCTCAATGTAATGCAAGATGTGCCCTGAAATTGATGAAGTGAGAAAAAGAACTGGTGCTATATTCATACAAATGCGGTGTTATTCTTTCTGATTTCCGCAGCAACACCCAAATCTGCGCATAATTATAGGACCCCAGAGGCCTTAACCATGCATCACATTGATAGATAGCTACTGGAGCAGTGCTGGTGCTTATCCCGGAATTTAATCATCGATCATTTTCTCCAAGTTTCTGTATTAGGTACCAGTTGTAGCTGTGCAACAGGCAGGTTATAGTAATAAGAAGTAACATGTTGTCTTGCACGCAGCGCACTCTGCTGCCCCTTACGAGTCCACCCAATGGCGCCGGTGGCAGTGGTGGTGCAGCGGCAGCCGCTGGGGGTGTGCGGCTAAGCTCGAGCCCTCTGGTAGGCCCCCCGGCGGGTATGGGCCAGGCACCCCCCCAGCAGCTGATGCCCGGGCAGCACATCATCGCCATGGCACCCCAGTACCTGATGCCCGCCACCCCGGTCAGCGTGGCACAGTTTGCACCCGGACAGGGACCACGCTTCCGTAAGGCCATGCCCCTGGTCCAAACGAGGCACGACCTTCCGGCTTCTATGCATGTTGCGGCAGCAACGGGCCAGCCAATATTGGCTCCGGCCGGCCTGCCAAATGCCCCCCAGCTTATGGTGCAGTACACACCGGCTCAGGGCATGATGCACCCGTCGGGACCCCAGCAGGCAACCGTGGCCTACCAGCAGGTGCGTTCCGGTGTCACTTGCTTCCTTTCGTGGCCTGTTTGCTTTGTCGTGGGAAAATCGTGCTTCTTTTATAGAGCAATAACTGGTCATACGTGTGGATGCATGTGCAACAAGGAACAAGGTAAACATGGGCTAAATGTTATGATATGGCTGACACGAGGTCCATTGCTTTCACTGCCCCCAGCATGGTTTAAGGGGAAGGTTGCTCCTAGAGAAAAAGTGTTTCTGTGCCAAATTTAACGAAAATGGCACACCCTTAAGTAGTTTTTTCACGCAGATTTTAGGGGGGGTGGAAGTGCAGCTCCAATTGTTTCATTCTGCTCCAAACTGCTTTCCCTGCTCCATCCTGCTCAAAAATGCAATATTGCTCCAAAACTGCTCCAAACTGGCTGTTTTCATGTTCTGCTATCAAATTTAGTGAAACACTGGAACAATATCATTGCACCAGTGGCAAAGATATAACGCATCTTGCACTAGGCTTAACGGACATGAGGTTTTCTCGTGCAAGCCAATGAGATGTACGTGGTGAGATGCTTGTGGCGATTTCACCCCAGGGGCACCGCGTGCCCCAATCTCCTCTGCTTTTAAATAAAAGTTTCGTCTCTCTCTCTTCACTTCAGCGTTACTTCGGGATTTCTCAAGCTTGAGGGGCAGCCGCGGAAGGTCCACCAAAATGATGTCTCGGCGGAGCTCGCATGTCACTTGCCATCCGTCACCCCTCTCTGCAGTTATTATGCTTTTTTTCGTGCAAACCGCTTATAACAATTATTGGTTATAACAATGGAAATTTCGTCACACTTGAATATTGTTATAAGTAGATTCGACTGTAGATACAGTTCGGCCTGAGTGTAACAAACCTCATAATAACAAAGTTCGCAATGCAACAAACTTTTTTGTTTCAGTTTCTTGCTTCCATGAAATGCTGATATCCTTGCCCTTGATTTAATTATGTATGGCTGGTCGAGATATAACAATAATCGATTATAACAATCGAATTTTCCAGTTTTCACAATATTGTTATAAGTGGACAGCACTTGACCAAAACTTTGAACATTTGAAACATTTCTCATTCAATATTCTGGATTGATTGATTGATTGAAAACATCTTTATTTATTCAGTATTCTCAGAACATGTGGGTGGGCCGCCTAGTCCGGTAGTCCATTGGCTGCTGCTGCTGCGCTGGCCCTCCCCAACAGCCAGTGCTGACGGTCAGGATCATCGCTGAGCAGAATAGCCTCCCACTGCTCCTCCGAGGGGTTGGGAATGGGGTCAACTAAGGGATTAAATTGGCATGCCCACACCATATGGTAGAGGTTAGCTACCTCTCCACAGTGTGGGCACTGCAGAGAGTATAGTGTAGGGTACCACAGGTGTAATTTAGCTGGTGTTGGGTATGTGTTGGTTTGTAGTCTCCTAAGGATGTTCTCTTCTAACTTATTGAGGGATTTGTGTGGTGTTGGGTACTCCTTTCTGGCTGTTCTGTATGGCGCGAGATTGTCAGCATACACTGCTAAACCTATCAGGTCACGGCACCCTTCATGGTCATCAGGGGGAGACGCCCGGTATAGAAGAGCTCGGGCATGCCTGTGAGCGGCTTCGTTTCCTCCTGGTAGTTCCAGGTGACCGGGAAACCAGATGATTGATGCTTGGTTGGGTGGGTGCTTAGTTAGCAATGACAACCCTGACTTATGAATTAATCCGTAATTGAAGTTGCGACAGGCGTTTTGGGAATCAGTGAGCACAACGGCGTTGGGGTTAGACGCTACAGCTAATGCAATAGCTGCCTCCTCTGCGTGAGTGGGGTTAGATGTTTTCACCGAGGCGCAGTTCACCATCGACCCCGCAGGCGTTGAGACTACGATAGTCATGACTCCATTGTGTGGTCCTGCTGCGTCCACGTAAAGGGTGTTAGTCTGCTTGTCCCATTTCTTCTGCAGGGCTTCCCCTCTTGCTATCCTCCTCTCGATGTTATATGCGGGATGCATATTCCGCGGAATGGGGTACACGTTGATGCGTCTTCTCACATCGCGTGGGACCTCTTCCCTTTGGTCAATTGTATAGGGCTGATTAACTGGATCTTCTCGAGCAGTTCTCTGCCGGGTGTTGTAAGTGCGAGCCTATTGAGTTGTGAGAGCCATTGTGCTTCCCACATCTCTTCGAGGGTATTATGTACTCCTAGAGCCATGAGCTTGGCCGGTCTTGTAGGCTTTCCTGATGAGTGTCTCCAACTTTTCAATTTCCGACCTGGAGAGGTTAAGGAATGCCGTCCCGTACATTATCCGCGAGATCACGAAAGCTTACACTAAGCGGATGGTGTCCCTTTCCTTCATGCCATGGTGTTTATTTCGGATACGATGTATCATCCTCTTTCTTGGTCACAAGTCAAAAGCTATGAAAAATTGCCACGGCATTGATGCCATTTTTTTTTTTTTTTTCATTTTTTTTTTCTTTTTTTTGCCCAACTTAGTGTTGTGCTTTTTCATTTTCAGGAAAATTGCCATCCCTTTAGAGAAGGTTCATTACATTGAAAAAAAAAAAAAAAAACTTGATAAAATCATCCACTCCTTCACCCATCAGTCATCAACAGAAGCATTTGTTCAGCCACGATCATGATGCCGGGTTCTAGCACCGTTTGCTTCAAAGGGCTTTTGCTGCTGTCACGCGTTCCGATGATTTTGTGGCAGTGGATGGTGCCTGCCCCTGCCCGTGGCAGTCACATCAATGTGCGAAGCTCATTATAATTTTCATTGATGGCATTTATACCTCCATACTATCGGACCCCCGAAGGGCCGAAAAAGCGTCCGGAAATCCAGGCAGTCTGAAAAAACGAAACCACAATAAGAACCTCGCTTTATTTACCAAGCGGCTTTAAAAACTGGTTGATCTGTTTCTGCGTCGATCTCCCCACCCTCACAGCCAGTCTCCTCTCCGGTGGTGAAGACTGGTAAAACCATGCAAATGTTGGAGTGGCACGATGTTCAGAACAGAAAGAGGTGTGAGACATGGAGCCGTAACCGTGGAGCAGGTGCCCATGCACACTGCACGATTTTGGGGAGCTTCTATGGACTTGCCACACAGCTAGCGCTGCCTGCTCTCAAGAGTACCATATTTCTTCACATAATGAACCCACTCACCACTTACAGCTGAGAATTTGAAACTGAAAAAAAAAAAAAAGAGAGAGAGAGAGAGTTAGCCCCCTCCCCCCCTCTCGATGCATTTCTTGGCAGCGCACCAAAATGCTGTGCAGCTATGATAACATTAGGGTGTGTATCTTTTGACCTTAGCTCTAGCAGTAGGGAAGGTGGGAGGGTGAGCTTGGCAGAATGGCAAGTGCCTTTCACAGGAGTGCTGGGATGGCTTGCTCGGCCGCTCCGGTTGTGCAAGCTTGGTTTTCAGAACATTTGTTTTATGCAGCGATTGGGGCGACCACTATGGCTGAGATATAATGCTCTAAATGATTGCACAGTGGGACGACTGCGGGAATGTGTGAATGCGTGGGAGCCGCGGTTGGGTTTGGGGTGAAAGACGCATTTCAGCAGCATAGAGGCTGGGCCATCAGTGACAGGAACGCAGTATATTTTTTCATAATGCGGTGTCCTTTGTGCATTCTTTGTGTTCTTCTCTCCTCTGATAGCAAATTGATGGTGTTGATGTGTGAGCCAGGATGTGTGTGCGTGGGGGGGAGAGTGTGTGTGTGTGTTTGCGATATGAGAGCGGTGGCTCCTCCTTTTCTCTCTTTCTCTCACACGACTCCCGTGCGGGAACAGGCTCAGTGTTTTGGGCCCCTGGCGCAGATGTACCCCATGATGGGTCACCGGGTCATGTCCCCTCAGCCCATGGGCATGGTGGCCGCCACGCACACAGCCTCCTACGGTGATGCCACGCATCTTCCTACACAGGTCTACAGTGAGTGGCCTATGTTTTCCTTTGGTTGTTTTTTTTTGTTTGTTTGTTTTCTCTCTCCAACACATACCTTGATTGTGCAGTTCAAGTGCAACTAATTTCTCAATGAAAAGCGATGATAGTCGTACTGAACTTGTCTCATATGCATGCCACAGTTTATGCTAGGGTCACGGTGCCAGTAAGTTATTGCTGCTTTGTTTCAGTGCTTGGCTATGGCAGTTCCTAGTGCCTATTAGCTGCGTTTTAATAGCTTTTCTTTTTGTGTATACACTGTGGCATGCTGCAGGAGTGTTTTGGTCCTGTCATCTATGCTTTTGTTAAAATGCCGCATTTACTCGATTCTAAGCACATCCCTTTTTTTCATGATCGCGATGCCCAAAGTGAAGGTGCTTACATTCAAAAAATCTAAAATGGCCCGCTCCCCCTCCTGTTTTCATGCCGATATCTCGACGAGACATGCCCGAGAAATGACAATTTATTTGGCAAACGGACTCCAAGAGAGGGTTTCACAGTCTAGTCCCTCTCTTGGTATTGGTGGGAAAGGCACGTGAATGCCGTGGTTTGTTGCGGAGCGCATCACCTGCCTGTTTTATGCCCCTTTTCTTCCCTTGGTTTGAAGAGAGGGTCTAGACTGTCGGGTTGCATAAGACGAGACCTAAGACTTGACTTTATCACTCCGTGCAAGCAGGCCCTGGTTTTGTATTTTCTCCTCGTTTAGGAAGCGCCATGCAGCCGTTCAGGCACGACACAGCATAGTTCGAATCATTTGTGGCAAAACAGACTCGCGTTTGCATTCAGTATTTGTATACATATTCTTCAGGCTTCGGGGAGCTTGGCCAGTCCAAGTATCATAGTTCGAAATAACAAGTTTTCACTGTGCTGTACTGTCGGGGCTGCCCAAATAGGCATACCCAGGTTTCCCAAAAAAATTTTACCTTCGAACCTCGATATAACGAACCTCAATGTAACGAAATTCGCGATGTAGCGATTTTTTTTTATTTCCTAATATCTGCCCCATTGAAAACCACATATTTTTTTTGTGTGATTTAATGAAGTAATTTTATGCCGCACTTTCGATTTAATGAAATCCTCACACATCGCATGCATGCACCAGCAGCCACCTTGACAATTGGATGAGAACTAAAACTTCAACACAGACACACCGCATTTTACATTTGCCCTTTTATGCACCAACTTTGCTGGCTATCTGGAATCTGCGAGTGAAACGAAATGATGATGACAGGGGCGTACCGCTACGCCATCCGTCGTGTGCTTAAAAAAACGGTGCGAAGATTTACGACACTTCATGCCATGACGTCACTGGCCAGTTGGAATGACGAAGCGCTAATCGAAAATGGCATATTTGCTCCCGTAATGAACCCACTTTTTTTTTTTTTTTTTGAGAAAAATCGACAAAAGTTTGTGGGAAGGGTTCATACACAGGAAAAGTTGAGATTCTTTCTTTTTTTTTTACTAGTCCATCCCAACCATCAATCGTCAAAGAAAGCACACCGTTAGCTGCTATCATGACGCCAGCTTTTAGCATCATTCATTTCAAAAGGCGCTTGCTGCTATCACAAGTTCCAATGATTTTGTTGTAGCGGACAGAGCCGACTCCAATCCCTGCATGATAAAGTGAACGCACTGAAAACCAGGCTTGCACAACGGGATCAGTCAAGCAAGTCAAGCAAGCCACCCCAGGCACTCCACTCAAGGCCGCTGGCACTATTTCAAGTCCCCTCCCCGCCCCGCCTCCCCCCGCCATCTACCTCATCACTAGAGCTAACGACAAGAGACACACCGTGATGCTGTGGCTGCGCAGCACTGTGGCTCGCTGCCAAGGAATACACTGTGGCGGCGCGAAATGAAGGGACAAACTAACGACTAGCATTTTTTTTTTTTAGATTTCTTAGTGGAATAAGTGGGAGGGCCTTTTATGCAAGTAAATACTGTGTGTGTGCGCCCAAGGTAGTCGTGCGTGCTGGTATGGTACCACTAATCTAGTTCAGAGCAGCGTCCCCGTTAAATTCCCTAGATTAGCTGATCTAGAGACTCTTATTAACTCTTTTGGCTTTCTGAATACGTTGGGTGATGATCATACCTCTGGTGACATCTGGCAGCAGCTTTGAGTGCTTATTAACTCTATTGGCTTTCTGAATACGTTGAGTGATGATCATATCTCTGGCAACATCTGGCAGCAGCTTTGAGTGCTATGCGCTGTGCACGCTCTTTGTGCATGCGGCGAAAAATTGTGCGTTCATGTCCATTTGCTATCACTCATTATATTCGCCTGATATACAAAATAGCATTCGGTGCTCTTTTTAGCGCTATTATTGCTAGAATTCCTTGTTTATTTCCTGAATTCCTAATTTAAAAGTTCCCAGCAGTGTTCCACGAACCTGTTACTGTATTTGGGCAGCTAAAACATAGCAACCTCGAAGTAATGAAATGCGCGAATTAACGAAATTTTCGGCTGCTTGTAGGAGTTCGTTATATCGAGGTTTGACTGTAAAAAAATATATTTTGAAAGCTGGGATGGTACACAGGTCCTTCTTCCAGATAGAGGTAGGATGCTTGTATTGCTGCTACACGTGGAATGAGAGCTTGCAGGACAAAGGCATTGTTAAAGGGCCTTTAAAAATGCCTTTACTTTTCAGCTAAAGTTTCTTGCTCCTTTTGAAAGCGATGAGTCCAAGCGTCTGAAATGTTAAATTGGCGGATGCTAGGTTGGAAAATTGGCCAATTTGATGTGCGGCACTCGCTTAATGCATTTGCTTCATTAAATCTTGCTATTCACTGGTAGTTCTCTTGGACCTCAGGTTGTGCTGCCGAATGGCTCCTTGCTGAAACCTATAAACTTAGCTGTGGATAGGCAGTGTGCGCGTTCTGTCTTCGTCAAGTGATATAATATAAGGGAATTTTTCAGATGGTTTTTTAGTGTCTACGTACTATGAGCGAGCAGCAGGCCTGCAGTCCTCGGAACGTGGGAATGGTACGGACGCTCCTGTTTCTTCGTTTGTTTTGTCTTCATGTCCATGTTTTTTTCAGGCATGGGAATAATTTCAAAAGTGTAGTGCTGAAAAATTATCAGATTTTTCTTTTTTGTATGTATAAGTAATTCCCAAATTCTGACATCCTCAATGTTTCTCACAATGATTGCAATGTATGATGGTGATGGATGTCGCCTACCGCTACTCCTGGCGCACCCCGTACGAGAGGATGAGAGTTGGTTTGGTTTGGTATGTGGGGTTTAACGTCCCAAAAGGCGATGAGACTTGCTGACATACTGCTTCATTTTGGCAGGTTTGCTCCGTTGCAACCACTTGAGTGTTCAGTAGTCAACCCACAATATCAGACCTCCTTTCTTCAGTCGATATTTCTAATACATTGCATTTCTAATAAAAAATATATGTGAATCTGAGAAGTATAACAATGGCACCTAAGTACATTTCTGGGGTGCTGAGTATTGCAGCAACTGAAATATGCACCCTAGAACTCCTTTTTCTGTTTCACAACTACTAAGCTTTTACAGAAGGGATTTGGTGCATGAATAATGACTAAGCAAGCATCAACGGTGTCTTCACACAAGCACCAGCTTAATCTGGTAGGGCCTCTGCCTACTTTTTGGGCAGTGGCATAAATATTCTGCAGACCCAGAAGTTGACATTAGTGACAGAGGTTCATCGTGCTGTAAAGCCATCGTATGGCGCACTGCCATATATTAATACCTCACACGCCTCATTACTCATGACCTAGTGCGTTTTTCTTTCTGTAAAGCAAAACCTAGGTAAACTAAGATAACAAAGCTCATTGTGAGCATAACGTCCCGTGAGGCTGAATATTCTTAAAAATGTGTATTATAATTTTTTCTGTACAGAATATGCGCCATTCACAACCTAAGCAATTCACAACTATTAAAATGTCAAGAGAAAATTATCTGTAATGCTGGCTGCAAGGGGTTGCATTCTGTTAGTCAGAACGGTTTTGTTAAATCTGGAAATTGGGCTTGTATATAAACTGGCTGTTTTTATCTATTTTATTTATTTATTTTTTTAGAAAATGTTTCTGGGTACCTCACCAGTATCATAGGCATATGTGTATGTATATGTATATATTTATTTATATATATATATATATATATATATATATATATATATATAATTTTTTTCTCGTATTAAAAATGTCAACCGAACATGTGCATTGGACCTCTTGGAAATCCCCTGAACGGGTCCTTTGCAGTGCCTTTGCCTTATTTTAGGAAGCTGAGGGATATGTGCATGTAGTCTGTGCTGTAATGTCAAGTTTGGACACTGCTTTCTAGCTTGCAGATGGCTGTGATTTTGGGGGACGTGTAAGAATTGTGCATGACAAAACAGCACGCAGAAAATGGCAAGAATGGTAGCGTAGTACACTGCAGTGCTGCGGTAAGGGTGAACTGTTATAGTCAAATCCTTACTGCTGCTGCTGGTGTTTTTTGATGAAGGCAAAAACCAAGACATTCGTATACTGTACATGTCAGTGCATGCCAAAAAAAAAAAAAACATTACAGATGGTTGAAGTTTTTGAGGTCATCCACAATAAGGTCTTTTGTAACCTGAGTTGCTTTGTCATGTTAAGCTCCATAAACCAGGCAACCAATAATAGTAGAGGGTAAACCTTAACTCTTTCCCTACCGCGCCCATTGAGCATCGTTAGCCCGCTAACTATGAATTCACGAGCCGATTTTGAACCTTTCCGCGCCGCTCACGGACATGCTATGCCATCTAGAGTATAGTCGGATAACTGAAGTTTCGATTTTGATGCTGTTTATATTTTTCACGCGAGGCGGCTATTTTTGAACGTGCTCCGAACATGCGGCAGCGTCGGATTTGCACGCGAGAATCGCGCCATCCGCGCCGACGGCGCGCGCTTCGAAAAGTCGCAAATTTGACGACTGCGCGCGGTCTACGATCGATTTTATCAATTACCGAAGTAGTAGTGACTCTGAAGATGCTGCCAGTTAGCATCTGATTTCAGTTCCGACCCCGATGACGACGAAAAGTGGCCCGGAACACCGGCGGCCGCACTCCGGACGCACTAACGATGACTTCACGCGCGAATTTTGAAATTTTCTGCGTCTCTCACGGGCATGATGCGCTATCTAGCGTGTAGTCGGATAACTGAAGATTCGATTTCGATGCTGTTTATATTTTTCACGCGAGGCGGCTATTTTTGGACGCGCTCCGAACGGGCGTCGGTGTCGCACGCGAGAGAGGCGCCACCCGCACGCGAGAGCGGCGCCACCCGCGCCGACGACGCGCGCTTCGAAACGTCGCAAATTTGACGACTCCGCGCGGTCTACGATCAATTTTATTGATTTCCGAAGTAGTAGTGACTCTGAAGATGCTGCTAATTAGCATCAGATATCAGTTACGACCCCGTTGACGACGAAAATTGGCCCGGAACCCCGGCGGCCACACTCCGGACGCACTAACGATGACGTCGCGCGCGAATTTTGAATTTTCTGCGTCGCTCACGGGCACGATGCGCCATCTAGCTTGTAGGCGGATAAATGAAGCTTCGGTTTCGTTGTTGTTTAGTTTGTTTACCGCGAGGCGGCTATTTTTGAACGCGCTCCGAACACGCGGCCGCGTCGGAGTCACGCGCGAGAATGGCAGCACGGGCATCGACGACGCGCGCTTCGAAACGTCGTAAATCTGACGACTCCGCGCTGACTGCGACGGATTTTATCGACGATACAAGTAGCAGTGACTCTGAAGATGCTACAGTATCATCAGAATTCAGTTCTGACACCGACGACGATGGAAACCAGCCCGGAACATCGGCGGCCGCAGTCCGGTAGTTTCGTTTTTTTTTTGTTGGCCTTTATTGCATGTGTCTGCGACCGCTCTGTATGTTTTGTTTTTGCTATTGGTATCATTTATCTCTTTTCCAGGGTGTCAACATCATTTGGGCATGATACCTTGCCTCCCGCGCAGCAGAGTGTGATGTTCTGCCCAAGAAGGGAACCGGGCATACATTTTGGCATGGCGCTCCGCAGCGGCCCTCGTCGATTGCTTCGCGCGATTGACGTTTTCCGTCTGTTTTTTACGGCAGACGTTATTGGAACAATTTGTGAGAACACAAACAAGTATGCCTGGATGAAGATTTTGGACAAACCCACCTACAGTGAAGCCGACGGGTCATGGAAAGAGGTCACGCCAACAGAGATGATGACTTTCATTGGTCTGCTTCTCTACATGGGGATAGTAGAACTACCGCGGCTGCACCTGTACTGGAGCACATCTAGTCTTCTTTGTGGATTAATTCCCTCAAAGATAATGCCTAGAAAGCGATTCTGGGCTCTTCTTGGCATGCTCCACGTGTCTGAACCGGATTTGCAAACCCAAGGAAGAACATCAAAATTGGACAAAGTTTCATGGCTCCTAGCGCACATCAATGAACGATCGGCATACTTTTTTCAGCCACACAAAGAACTGTCTGTTGATGAAAGGATGGTAAAATCAAAAGGGCGATCTGGAATCCGGCAATACATTCGAGATAAAGTAACCAAATGGGGCTACAAATTGTGGGTACTCGCCGACCCTCGATCTGGCTACACAATTCAGTTCATTGTTTACGCTGGCAAACGTGACAAGCCGAGTGCGAATGGCTTAGCCTATGATGTGGTCACCCGCCTCTGCGACAACTACTTGGACCAGGGCTATTGCATATATATGGACAATTTTTACACATCTACCAACCTTTTTCGGTGCTTGCTTGAACGCTCAACACTGGCTTGTGGCACAACGCGCAAGGACCGGCGTGGGTTTCCTAGGGAGCTCAAAGATACGAAATGGGAAAGGAAGGCCAAACGAGGAGATGTGCGCTGGCTCCGGGACAGTGGCGTGCTGTACCTTCAGTGGAAGGATCGACGCGTTGTCCACATGATGACCACTGCCCACACGGCAAACAAGTATGTGACCGCGAAACGACGACAAAAGCAAGATGGGAAATGGGACCAAATTTCAGTCAAAAAACCACAGCTTGTGGACGAGTACAACATGGGTATGCTTGGGGTAGACAAATCCGATCAACTCATTGGCTCTTATAATGTTCTGCAAAAGTGCGTCAGGTGGTGGAAAACCCTCTTTTTTCATTGCATTGACATTGCTTGTGTCAACAGCTTTGTGATATTCCAAGAGCATCGGAGGATGCATCCCGAAATTGCAGAGCTCGCAAGGGTCGCCCGCTATGACCAGCTGGCATTTAGGCTTGAATTAGTGCGACAGCTGCTTGAACTTGAGGATGCACTAGTAGTTCGGGCTCCTCCACCGCCGCAAGGCATCCAGCACCAACCAGAAAAAATGGACACATACCGAAATTGCAAGAAGTGCTATAATGAGACCAAAAAGCAGCAGAAAACAAGAGTCTACTGCAAGACCTGCAATGTCCCTCTTTGTTTCACATCAAGGAACTGCTTTGCCGCCTGGCATGCCCAGCTTTAGGACATACAGTTACTGTTCCTAGTTATTGTTCTTAGCAAGAAAGATACTAAATCTATAACACTGAATTTTGCAGAGACACTGGCCAATGACATGGCAAACATTTTGCATATTCAAGAAAGTATTTAGCCTTTTTATTTTTTAGATAAAATCATATCTTTACGCATTTTTGTTCATTTTTGCCAAAAGTTTTGTTTTTGGCCAAATATATTTTACCTTGCTGCGTATAATTCGTTGTTCAAACTTGAATACCTAAAAAGCACGTTTATATAGCTTTCTTTTCGTGTATTACACCAGGTTTCAGAGATGATATTTTTGTCAGAAAAAAAAAAACTACTGAAACCTATTGAATTTTGTGCCAAACTATAAGCTTCCAGTTATTATTATGCAGCAAGAATACTATTTGGTACTAGAGTTTTATTTTTTCACAGGAAGTGGCCAATAGATTTCTCTGCATTTTGTATATCTCGAAAAATTTTTAAATATTTTTTCCTTTCATGTACATGTGCATTTATTCAAATTTTATTCAATTTTTTTGAAAAGTCGTGTTTTTGGAAAATAAAATTTTGTGTTACAATACATAATTTCATTTTCAAAGTTGTATGCCTACAAAGCCAATCTATTTAGCTTTCTTTTCATGTATTTCATAAAATTTTACACAAGACAGTTTTTACAGAAAAAAATATCTAGTGCAACCTATATAAAACGTCCATTTTCCCCATGGTAGGGAAAGAGTTAAGGTAAGGTGAGATTGCCATATTTACTTGATTCAAAGCATTCCATTTTGTTCACAATTATAATTCGCAAAGTAAAGGGTTGTTCCAAGATACGAAAAATCTACCCACCGCTTCCCTCCTCCCATGTTTTTGTGTCGATGTCTTGATTGGCAAACGTGTTCCTCAACGCGAATATAGTTCGCTTGAACTTCGAACTGCGGCAGCCCTCTTAAACTCACATCGACTTCCGTTACGGATGCCGAACAGCTGATACAAAAAAAAAAAACAATGCGGGCCCGCGAAACCTGCCAAGATCCTCTGAATGTGTATCAAATCCAGGTCCTCGTGACAACTCGCTAATAGAGTAATCGGGGTCGCTTGCTGACGTGTGCTGCCAGGCAGTGTCGAAACGCAGCAACACAAGAGGCTGGAGATCATGTCGCGGACACCGCACCACCGCAAGCCTCCAACGGCTCTGGCTCTGCTGATTAGCACTGGTAGTAGCACTGGAAGCGCACTGGTAGCCTTCTCTACTCTCTCTGCATTGTAAAATAGGGTGTTTAGGTTCGCATGCAAACTTTCTACAATTTTTTTTTTTAAGTTAAGGGGAGGTGCTTAGAATCGCGAAAATGCGGTACTGTGCAGTGCTGCGGGAAAGGTGAACTGTTATACGGTTCTTCCCCTGTTATAACTGCGGCACTTAGCTGTGAATAGACAGTGTGTGCACTCGTCATCGTGGAGTTTTGTGACATGAGGGAGTTTTTTCAGATGGTTTTTTAGTGTCTACATAATATGAGCTATTGGTTTGGCTAAGTTGCAGGGTGCAGTATTATTTCATATACCTCTCTGTCATGCTACAGCGCACTCGTTTTTCTTGACTGTTGGTTGTCTTAGCCCTTTGAGTGTCAAATATTTTCGTCCAGAATCAAATTTTTTGTTGCTATTTTAAACAAACAAAATTGTGAAAGTCTGGAAAATTAGGCGAGAAATATGTAGGGAGAGTATTACAATCAGTGAAACTAGACGAGAGGGCAATGGCACCCTGTGAGTGTTGATAAGCTGCAAGAGCACTAACAAAGGTGAAAATGACCTTCCGGGGCCTCCACTAGCATCCCAATGAAGAGAGATTAAATTTCGCGTTTCCGTTGCGATCGTGCGGTGGAAACGAAACCACGAGGGCGAGCCGTTGCAAATCAAGCATATCCCCACAGCTCACAATAGGTTTTTTTTTTCTTTCTTCACTGCAAGGTGGCAGCGTAAACAATTTTAAAACGCTCTTGCAAGTCCCAGAAGGTCTTCACGGGCCTCCGCTAGCGTCCCAACAAAAGAGAGAGATCAAATTTCGCGCATGTTACGGTCACGCAGAGAGACCGAAATCGCGATGGTGCGCCGCCGCAAACTGCATGCGACTTGACAGTCATGATCAGTTTTCTCTTTCTCGGCAGGATGGTAGCGTAGACAACTTTAAATACTTCTTGTAAGTCCTAGTAGATGGCAGCACCTCCCAATAAGTGCGTCTTAGAAAGGCGCGAAATTTCAAACACACACTCAGTGCAGCGTGCGTACGGCAGAACCCTGTGACACAGAATTCGGCCACTGTATCCGTACGGCAAAAAATATGTTTGCACTAACATCACACTTAATAGTTTCGTTCACTCTGCGATTAGCTAGGGACTAAGCTGCTGTCTCAAAGAAATCTGTTCACCAAAATTCGCCTGGCAAAGTTGCTTGGACAGTGGAATCAAAACCAAAAAATATTAAACAGAAATAGCAAAAGCAGGTGAACCTTCGCTCAATTTTATTTCTTAGCTGTCTGGATTCTTCTTACACAATGCAAAGAGAAAAATTTAATGATGTTACAAGCGAGGACTGCATCTTATTCTGCCATAAGGACTCTTCATGCATCATATTGTGTAGCTCTGGGCTATTTTTTATGTGCACTGTTCTTTCATGGTTAGTACTGTTATTTTGACAGTCGCAGACGCCATGGAAGTCTGCAGAAATTTTAAATGTGGACAGTGTGGTCGTTTTTACAGACATTGAAGTCGAAGTTTCACTGCATGTGCCTCAATGCACTCAGACCTGCAGCTGCCCTCTTCTTTATTTTTTTTTGCCTCGTGCATGCGCAGTGCTTCAAGGGCAGGGTGCGGCGGCAGGCCAAGGGGCAGCGCCGCACTCGAGCCCGCCAACGCCGGGGGCCAGCACTCCCGTGGGTGGGGCAGGCCAGGCAGGCACTCCGCCGGTTGTGTACCACCCGCCACCGCCCCCCGGCGGCACGGGGCCCCCTCCCCAACCCAACCTGGTGCTGGTGCCCCACTCGGGGGCCAACACGCCACCCCACCTGCTGCCACACAGCCCCATGGTGCCCCCACAGCTGGCCACCGCGCACTTTGTGCACCACCAGGGTGAGTAGGACAAGCAGCCACGGCCACATGCAGTCACTAGGTTCTGCACTGGCCGCGTTCCATGACTCCTTTGTTGTGTGGTGATGAGTGCAATTCTTTCATGACTTGTAACCATGGCTGCTGTGCATTCAATGGCCTCTAGGTGCTGCTCAGAAGCGCCAATCTGAAGTTTGTCTTCTTGCTGTCAGTTCTGCGCATTCTGCACTCAATGCCGATTGCGCCAGTAGCATCCCTGTGCAATGGCATGTCAGTTAGGTGACGCGTAAAGACAAGGGCCTAAAGCAGAGCCCAAGCACAACCCCAGCTCTTCCTTTAATTTGGGAACAACGTCGCAGTAGTCTGGGAATCACCCTTTGAACATTTCAATTTGGAATATTTGGCGTGTACGCGGTTTGTTGGCAACAAAGTGGCCAAATTAATACCAGTTGCATCCGTCTCACATAGAGCTTGCTGCTCACGAAATGCAGAGTAAGCTTTTTGATGTCGTGTCACATAGGCATCTATTGAGGGAAGTTCATGAGTGAACACCCACATGCACTTGGCATTTGCTGATCAGTTCTTAGGGGTGAAGTATGGTTGGCATAGACAGAGGAGCACTGCATCTGTTAACGAAGGCCGGCGTGGGGCCAGTGTCTCGATGGTTCACCTTCGAAAAGGCGCACTGAAAGTATGGCAGTGATTGTTACAAGCCATGATATTGTGGTAAGGAGTGCTTGCCTGCTGCTGCGGTTGTTGTGCTCCGCAGTGACTGTGAGTATGGCTTGGCCTAGCTCTGCTGGCCATTTTGTGCGGCGTTGTGATGCTCTGCACCTACACTGCTTTGTAGATCACATAGGCAAAATTTGTTGCTAATACAATTTGCATGCCTGTAATTACTGGCTGCACGTGCAGTGGTAAAAATCTGTTCATGGATTATAGACGCCTAATGTCTGAAATCGGCACTAGGAATTTCGACCACCTGGGGTTCTTTATCAAGCGCTAACATTGCATGGTACATGGGTAAGGTATATTGCCACAAAGTATAAGGTTCACCACTACATTGACTAAGCAACCCTCAGCAACTTGTTTTACTCATGAGTGTTTAACTTATGCCATTGGTGAGACGCACACCATGTTCATACTTTCAGTGCATTATTTATTTCAAAGATTCACCGGGACTGCACTTGTTCGGTGTAAAGATCCATGGTAAATTGGGGCTGCAGTAGGAAATAATTTAATGGCAAAATGCTGGTCTTGTGTAAGGGCCACATCCCGTCAACGTTCAATTTAGTGGCGGCGTAAGTAGGGCATGAGCATTGCAAAGAACTGATTTGCAGACCTGTTTGAAATAGGGTCCTCTGATAAAGCAGTCGGCAGATTCAATCTACAAAGCAGTTGTGGCAGCTAGCAAGTAGGTGTAAGAGCATATTTCTGCAGACAGACAACACGGCAGGAAAGAAATGCACTCACATTGAGTAACTGCCATGCCGTACTGACTGTCCGTGCGGGTGCATGCAGGGGGGAGTGTAATGTGTACTGCTCCTCTGCTGCTGCATTATTGTTTTTTGTGAAATTGTGGCATCTTGACAGATGCTCTAAGGGCTGTATGTTAGGCGCCTGTAGCAAAAGGTAGTCTCTTTTATGTCTTAGATTGCGTTCACCTTTGACACCATTCGACAGTTTATTTTTTAAATGTGTCAAAATGGAGCAGTACCAGAAGGGAGAACAGAAGCAGGTTTATAGTATATGGGTACATTGTAAGATATGGTGTGACTGTGCTAACACCAGCACCATAGTTGGTCCACTCTCGCAGGAAACAAACTTGGCAGTCAGCATGCCACGCTAGTAGCACTGCCTGCAATGTACGGGCAGCACTGAACATCGAATCTCGTACCTTTTCTATGACGGTGTTAGAATTGTGATAAAATAGCGCTCTATTCATCATTGGTCTCGGTGCTTGTGTCCGTCTGTGCTGCACAGGCAAAACTAATGACTATGTGCTCAGTTTTTATCCTGTTCCTGCTTTGCCATGTGGTCACATGCACAGCTGGCTTGTAATCAAAACTCCTGTAAATGCCAGCCACGCTGCTGATAATCCATAGTTCTGTGGGGATTTTGGTCTTGATGCAAACATATACAGTAGACTCTCAGTGGTACGATCACAGCTGATGCGAATTCTTAAAATTTTCCGCGTTGTGCGTAGAGCGCAGGATTAGATTTCTGAATGCTATGGATGTTGCCAATGCGTGCGCCATGGCTACACTGTTGAGCACTAAGCACTGCTTGCACATCGACGATGTGCATTTGGCCATCACATAGAATGCAGCGGGATCAGTTAAGCAGTGTTGTGCGGCCCATACGTCACCAATATTGCTGTTGTCTGTTGGTGGTGGGATTCACCGGGAGCACAGAGAAGCAGTGCACTGCCACAAGTCCTTTTAGCTGCAAACAGATCGGTGTGAACGTAGATTTTCCGTGCTTCTGCTTACGGATTTTGTTCATCTGGGTGACGTAAATTTCAACGGACAAGAATATTTTTCGTGAACCTGTGAGATCTGTATCATCGCGATTCTACTGGAGTAATATGTAAGCTGAAAATTAATGTTTTGCGCTGCATACAATTCCAACTTGCTGATTGGTAACGCTGGTTGTCAGTGCAGCGCAGTGCCTTTTCAGGCTGTGTAAATGTCGTCTTTGAGAGGCTCCAGGCCTCAGGCACTTTGATGCCACTAACTTTACCCTGAGCAGTGCTTGTATTGGGTGCGAGCGCCACCACTGGAGCGAACGGAGTGTCGACCTAGGGGAGCAAGTGGGATAACGTGACTCCTCTTACTGCTGCTGAAATAGACGCTCGATTGAATTTGTGTGTTTTAAAAGCTAATAGTTGCGTTTATTTCTGTAGTTTGGGTTCATGTAGAGTGCCAGCCTTGCACTTTTTGATCTTGCATCGTTACTGAGGCTGCTGAAGTTTATTTAAGCTGTTGCTACGGTCTGTTGCTGCTCTGTATCCGGACGTAAGTGAGGGAATCCGGTGCAAGCTCCCATTGCTACCCGAAACATAAGCTCACAGAACATTCCTTAATCAAAATTTGAATGGGCAAACCAGCGAGTGACCATTCTCACGATGTGCGCAGCAGACATTTCAGCGGGCGAGATTTCGTCCATAGAGTTGGCGCCAAAGGTTCGGTGAGTGGCAGAAGAAACGGCGCCCACGTTTTAATTTGCGCTTATCATTTGTGAAGGTAACGGTACTATGTTGCTGGAAGGATTAAAAAGATGCTGGCTTCTTCACGGAGCAGTACCCTCCTGAAGAAAGGAGGGATCGTGCGAAGGCCAGAAGGTCTCAAATTATTCTAAATAAACGCATTGGCACGGAACTTTCACTGAAGTGAACTAGAAGATTCTGCCACCTCGGGCAGCGGTATGCATGATGAGTTGTCTCAGGCAGCGTCTCCAGTACTATAGTTATTTCAAATGACAGAGTTCATGAATAAACGAAAGATAGAGCATTGCGTGCGTGTTGTGATGTGCTGATCGAGATATGCGTAAAAAAAAAAATCTAAAAAATCTACCTTGCGCGGGGAAAACAAATATCCGCTCTAACCAAGAGTGCCAATGACGGTAGTCAGTGCGCAAGAATTTGCTGCTGGAATGCGCGTCTTCACATTTGCTAAAAAATTAATCCACATTATTCCCATAGTCAAACTTGTTTTCTCTACTGCGTTCAAGGGAGCATATGAACGGTGCCACTTCCGCCGGCGCTATGCGAAGGCGAGCATCTATCAGGCTCCTGACAGTCCTTTGCTCTTGCAGAGGAATCGCATTACCTGTGCACTGACTGCTTACATCTGACTGGTTGTGTGGTAGCTTTATTTATTTTTCATAACAGCAGAAATGTTGAAGCCGGTGCACGTCGTCGTAGCAGCAAAATCCACCAACTTCGATAACTCTAATTCGTTGAAGTGCATTCTTGCCGAACAAGTGGGTCTTATACCTCCAATTAAGCTTATACAGGCCCAGACTGAGGTGTATATTAAATAAATACAGTCGAACCCGGATATATTGAACTCGAAGGGGATTGCGAAAAAGTTGATATATCGATAATTCGATATACAGAAATTGGCTTGTGACGGCACTTATGATGCGAAAAAACGATACCGTATTTGCCGCGTAATCAACCCACTCGCATAATGAACCCTCTCTCCGCTTTTGCTCTCGAGAATCTGAAAAAAAAAAAATGCTTTAAGGCCAGCTCGCTCACATGCAAGCGATTGAGCGATCTCGGCGACGAGCGGCAGCGACAGAGCGAAAAATTTCCAACTTGTTGGAACTGCGTCCCGTTCGTCCCGCTGCGTCCTGAGCCACCGCGGCAGCTCAAAACAAGGTTTCTGTGTCGCTGCGGCAGAAAATCGCGAGCGTTTTCGCTTGCATGCCGATGGCGCGCGTCACTCCGTTTTGGTCGTCGCATCCACAGCTCATTTCTTGGCAGCGTGCCATGATGTTGCGCAGTGATAACGTCAGGGCGCGTTTATCTTTTTATAGCTCTTGCGGTGGCGGGGAGCGAACTTGGCAGAGTGCCCGTGATGGCTTGATTGCACAAGTCTGGTTCGATTTATCACGCCGCGCTTGTGGCGGGCGTCTTGATCGCAGCAGCTGACGGCGTGCTTTCCCCTTTATTCATACATGCAAAGATAAACGGCTCCCGCCAAAAAAAAAAAAGCCTGCCCCCTTCTTAACGTCCGCAGCCGCCATATCTTACGCTACGTCGCGCGTACAGCACAACAATAAGAAAGAATGACTCTCGCAAAAAACAACAAAAAAAAAAAAGAAAAGAGAGCTGCCGCTTCTTAACGTCCGCAGGCGCAATAACCACGTCAGCCGCCGCGCGCAGAGGGTACAGTGAACTCGGAGGGTTCGCAACACACGCTGGAGAAAGCGTCCCACGTCTGTCTGAAAACGGGCTGAGCTGGCTTGGCGCATGCGTAGCGCGTGCTGAAGGAGAGAACTCGGCAAAAAAATGGGCACACCCACGCACATGGCTTGCAAACGTCATGTGTTGGCGCGCAGGAAACGATAACTGCAGATGCGCGCGCCTTTGGCGAATGGGTGCGGCGCTGTCCAGAACTGTCCCCTCTCATTCCCTCCGCGCGTGGCTTGAAAACGTCACGCGGCAAACGGCCAAGAGTGATGCGATTGTCTTTGGGAAAGGCACACTTTCCAGTGCGTAGTGTGGAGTTCGATATATCGAACGACGGCGAAATTGAGTTCGATATACAGTCGAACCCGGTTATATCGAACCCGGATATATTGAATTTTGGTTATATCGAACTCGCGAAATATCCCCTTGAAAATCCCATGTAAAAGTATAGGAAAGCCGCGTCATATATCGAACTCAATTTCACCGTTCGTTCGATATATCTAACTCCGCACCACGCACTGGAAAGTGGGCCTTCCCCAAAGACGATCGCACCACCCTTGGCCGTTTGCCATGTGACGTTTTCAAGCCACGCGCGGAAGGAATCAGAGAGGACAGTTCGGTGACGGCTGGTCTGGGCAGCTCCGCGCCCATTCCCCAAAGGCGCGCACATCTGACAAGCAGTTGTCGTTTCCCGCGCGCCAGCACATGACATTTACAAGCCATGTGCGTGGGTGTGCCCATTCTTTTGCCGAGCTATCTCTCTCCTTCAGCACGTGCAACGCATGCGCCAAGAGCTGGTTTTCAGACAGACGTCGGACGCTTTCTCCAGCGTGTATTGCGAACCCTCTGCGTGCGGCGGCGCGGCGGCTGAGCGGCTGACGTGGCTATGGCGCCTGTGGATGTTAAGAAGCGGCAGCTCTGTTTTTTTTTTTTTTTTTTTTTTGTTCTTTTTTTTTTCGAGTCTTTCTTGTCGTTGTGCTGTACGCGTGGCGTAGCGTAAGATATGGCGGCTGTGGACGTTGAGAAGCGGTAGGATTTTTTTTTTTTTTTTTCGGGGATGTTTATTAATTTTTTTTTTAATCGTTTATCCTTGCATGTATGAATCAGCGAAAGCACGCGGTCAGCTGCTGCGATCGTGACGCCCGCCCCAAGCGCGGCGTGGTAAATCGAACCAGACTTGTGCAATCAAGCCATCACGGGCACTCTGCCAAGTTCGCTCCCCGCCACCGCAGGAGCTATCAAAAGATAAACGCACCCCGACGTTATCGCTGCGCAGCATCTTGGCACGCTGCCAATGAGCTGTGGATGAGACGACCGAAACGAACTGACGGCGCCATCGACATGCAAGCGAAAATGCTCGCGATTTTTGCCGCCGCGGCGACACAGAAACCTTGTTTTGAGCTGCCGCATTCGAGCGGCGAGAGGGACGCAGTTCCAACAAGTTCGAAAATTTTCGCTCTGTCGCTGCCGCTTGTTGCTGAGATCGCTCAGTCGCTTGCATGTTAGCGCGCTGGCCTTAACGCATTTTTTTTTTTTTTTCAAATTCTCGGGTGCAAAAGTGGAGGGTGGGTTCAATATGCGAGTGGGTTGATTACGCGACAAATACGGTATCGTTTTTTCGCATCGTAAGTGCCGTCACAAGCCGATTTCTGTATATCGAATTATCGATATATCGAACTATTTCGCGATCCCCTTCGAGTTCGATATATCCGGGTTCGACTGTATGACGCGGCTTTCCTATACTTTTACATGGGATTTTCAAGGGGATATTCCGTGAGTTCACTATAACCAAAATTCGATATATCCGGGTTCGATATAACGGGGTTCGACTGTAAATGAACGTAATGCTAACGCGAAACTGAACTGCCTAGGAAAGCATCCTGCATCCTACAGCAGCAGTTCAACGTGCGTTATCCCACTTACTTCGTCATGCGGGCGCTTCTGAGAGGTGGTGCCACGATGTGTCCTTGCGCCCAATACCCGCAGGTAAAGGTGCAGCTGTGCATGCTAAGTCATGGACGAAATTTTTTGCATTGCCAATTTGCAGGAAATACCATGTTTACTCGCATAATTTGCATTCTCATGTAATTTGCGCACCTGTAACTTATTAGCCGGATTTATAAAAAAAAAACATATTTTAACTGCATATTTTGCGCACCTCATTGCGCGAAAACGCCAGCATGCACGCAGGAATGCACAAGCAGACCGCATCGGTGCGGCGCACTACCGAGGCCTAGCCGAAGCAATCCCAGCCAAAGCGAAGCCGCGGCACAGTAGTGCTCGTTGTGCGTCTGGCAAGTCCATCTCTTTGTTGTTGGTGGCTCGGCTTTGTGCATATGGGTTTGACGTATGGTTGTTCGGTTGCAATGGGCTACCACAACTATCCGGCAAAATTTAAGCTCCAGGTGATTGAATTTGCAGAAGAAAATGGAAATCGTGCCGCTGCCAGGCAATACGAGCTTAATGAAAGCCACGTTCGGTACTGGCGAAAGCAGAAGGCAGAGCTAACAAATGCAAGCCCAGGAAGGAGAGCATTTTGGGGACCTAAAAAAGGTAAATTCCCCACCGTTGAAGAACCCGTGCGTTATGTTCGTGAGCATCGGGCCTCCGGGATCGCAGTGTCGTGCAAGATGCTGCAGTTCCAGGCCAGGAAAATTGCACGTGATAAAGGGATCCCAGCTGCGACGCTCAGAGCAAGCAGGCGGTGGGTGACCCGTTTTATGAGACGCCACCACCTGTCTTTAAGACGAAAGACAACTCTCTGCCAGCGTTTGCCTGTAGACTACGAAAAGAAAGTGGTGGCATTTCACCATTTCGTGATAGCGCTGCGCAGGACAGGTTTCATTATGTCCCAGATCGGGAACGCTGACGAGACGCCTCCAACATTTGACATGCCACCCAACATCATGGTGAGCGAAAAGGGAGTTTCATCTGTTGCCATAAAAACAACCGGTAGCGAAAAGCAACGGTGCATTGTAATGCTAACAGTGACTGCTGACGGTCGCAAACTCCCACCCTTTATCATAATTAAGTGGAAGAGGATGCCGAAATTAACAGTGAAAGGACTCATTCATGTTCATGTCCACAAAAAGGGTGGATAAATAAAGCATTAATGCTCGACTGGCTGGACACTGTGTAGGGGAAGCGACACTATTTTGCGACTACCATCGATGTTGGTCCTTGATAGCTTCAAGGGAGATGAAGACCACCCTGGCTGTCATCCCAGGCGGCCTGGCATCAGTTCTGCAGCCGTTGGATGTCTTCATTAACAAGCCGTTTAAAGACAACGTGCGGAAGTTGTACGTCGAGTGGATGGCCAGCGGAGAACACAGTCTTACTCAGACTGGAAAAATGAAGAGGCCTCCTTTGGAGGCGGTCTATGAATGGATACTGGCAGCGTGGGACAGGGTCTCTCCCAACATTGTGGAGCACAGCTTCGAAAAAAATTATACTGTCAAATGCGCTTGATGGAACTGAGGATGACGCTATTCGGGGTGCCAGCGACGTTTGTGACGATGGCCGCTACGATGTCAGCCATGGTTCGGAATCCAGTTTTTCCAGCAACGACTCCGATTAGACAAAATATGTGCACTTAATAAAGGAAAGGGTTTTGCTTATATATGATGCCTCAATTTTTTAGATATATATTGCACGTTATATCCTTTTTGCGGGCGAATTTTTAAGCCATGTTTGCGGAATTTTCGCGTAATTTGCGCGCACCCCCTTTTTGAAGCCTTAATTTATGGGGAAAAAAAAGTACGCAAATTATGCAAATAAATACGGTTACTTATTTCTGCATTGCCTTGCTGGTCAGTCAGCTGGAACCCCTTGTGCTTCAGTGCATTTTATTGGCATTATTTGCTTGACTAATTGCATATGAATTAATTTTTTCCCACGAAGCCTCATCCCGTACTTTTTCTCTCTATGACTGTACATGTACAAGTAAGCAGTTTCCATACACCAGCAGCCATACGTGCCAGGTTTTTAATACCTTTTGAGTAATGCGTTTATTGTTGTTGATATAGTAATGTATAACTAGCACTTCTAGCATTATGTGGTGCATATTTATGGGTGGTTAACACGTTTCCTCATAATTTTTATCTTCTCGCTGCTGCGTATAATATCAATAGTATCCTAGCCGGTGGGTGTGCAGTTTGCTTATGACAATTTTGCCTGAATTGGGAATTTAGAAAAGAATACTTTTTTGCCAGACAAAGGTCTGGCAATTTCGTTTAGCATTTCTTCAGCCAAATTGCTCAGCTTGAGGTAGCTTTAATATGTAAGAGAGGTGGATGGTCATTGGAGGGGTCTCCTGCATGGTGCGGGAGTGGGGTAACATATTTCTGTGCAGCTTTTCTTGTTTGGCCCGCCGATATCAAGAGCAGAGCCCACTGTTGGTGCGTGCACGTCATTGAAAAATGGGCTAACGTGATGAGTAATAATATGAAGTCTACATTTTGCAAAATAAAAGTTTAGCCTCCTCCCTCCCCCTCTCCCCCAATCACGAGAGAGACTTCACCCAAAACTAGGATACTGGTATGCTGCAATTTCTTTCATTAGTGGTAAGCGGGCAGGAATGCAAGCGGCAAGTGGAAATAACAGTGTTATTTGAAAACCTAGGTAGGCACAGGCAGTTCTAAGATGAGGTTTTTTTTTTTTTTTTTATGCAAACGAAAAAAAAAAAATAAAGTTGCTTGGATATCCTGTTCTTTCCCAATTTCTTTTTCTTACTTGTGTATACATATGAGGTAGCTTGTAATGTGCTTTGTTTTAGCGCACAGTGCTTTTTGCTTCTCTTTCGATGGCTCCGTGACATCCCCCCCTCCCCTTTATTTCCCCTGCCGTTACCCCTCTCTCCTTGTGGGCACTACACAGCATGGTGGTTGGCAGGTCATTTTGCTAGGGGTCGCTTACGTCAGCTTGCAGGCTGTGCACCCTCGCGTTTTTACTGGGCACAGTTGCAGATGCTGCTTTCTTTATGGCTTCTTTGTACACATGCGTTGTCTCCTAGTACACGAGTACATAACCCGTTGCTGCTGTTTGCTGCCGTCTTTTTATATACATAACTGTTCTGTGACGCGGCACGCTTGGATGTTTTTTGCTGCTGTTGTGGTGGTTTCTTGTTTCCCTCTTCCGCTGGTTTGGTGCAGGCTTTTCCCTCATCCACTGTCTGTGCACTTTATTTAGTTTTCATACATTTTGCCCAGTCCTTAATGATCACAAGTATTATTAGCTTGTCATTTAGTTTCGCTTTATTAAGGGGCAGTAAGTGGCGATCATTTATGTGGCAGTGCGAGTGCTTTGGCTTCCCAGGCTGCTCTCTGTAATGCTTTTTCACTCATTGCACGGAAATCGTTTGAAAACTGCTCCCGACTTATCAAGTCTGCATAGTTTTTTTTCTGGTGGCCTTTTGTAGGCTACTACAAAGAAGAGGTAAAGTGCATTGACTGCCGGAATTTTGAGTGTGTAAAATATTTAAGGCCTTATTGTGTAAAATATTTAAGGCCTTATTGTATTGGAGAGCATTTGGCAGGCAGTGGTTGATGCACGGGCAAGATGTGCACCAAAACAAGTGTGGCAAGCTTTGAAGGCTGTCGTGGTGCTGCCGTTTACAGTGGTGCATATACTGTTCTTTTTCGTATAGTTGCTCTTGTGTTTGAATAGATTTAGGCGCCAGTCCTGCTATTGGAATTGCCCTGCTTTTTCAGAGACTGCACGGGGGAAGGAATAAGCACTGTTGATTGTGCCAAGTCAGGCAGTTGGCTGCAATTGTGGGCTTGACGTGTCACAACTAGAAGTGATATTGCCACAATATTCATTGGATGCAGAGACTCAGGATCGAAGGGCCGCTGCGCCTAAATGCCAGTGCAGGAACAAGAATGGTGGAGCAAGGATGCCCGTATAGATGTGTGAAGGGGGAGGGAAGGGGAGGGGGGGGGTGGATTGGTGTGTTGAAGAAGACTAGCCTGAGCATTGTGCGTGTGGCAACTTTGGCGTACCCCTGTTACCTTGAACGTAAAGCTGCAAATATGCTACCTTCTGTGAGAGGCTGTTAGAGCTAGTCGCAGCTTTTTGCACAACATTTTTGTTACTTCTTTGGTCACTGCAGCCACCATGCCGTTCTTTAATGGCACGCACAGTTAACAGATTTTGTGGCTTCTTCTTTTCATGGTGTGATCACTGAGCTTTGTCTCTGCTTGTTCTCCTGCTTGGGAAGCCCTGGTATAAGGTGGATATTTGAGCACAGCTTGCTTCTTTCTCCAGATTTTTTTTTTTTTTTTTCTTCCTGCACAGCAGTGGTTGGGGGGGAACTGTGTGCACCGTGGGAAAAAAAGAAAAGAATGGAGAACCTCCCATCTGTTGGAGATTTTTTTTTTTTTTTTCTGTTCTTTTCCTTTTTCCTCCCTTCTGGTGGTGACCATTGGGATCTGATGTCTTTTTTCTGTACACTCCACTCTTTTCTTTTTTTTTTTTTTTGCTTTTTATTAAGCGTGTGTGTACGTGTGTGTGTGGGTGTGCTCTGTCTCATTTCCTTGACCATTTTTGTGTTTTCTATTATTTTAGTGTTCCCCAGGCTGCTGCCACCAGGTAATGCCCAGTGCGATAAGTCGTGCTTCCCCAGATAAGCTAGTCACATAACCTTTTTTTGAAGGCATGCAGTACACTCTGTGCACCCAAGTGCTCTCTTCTATTATATTTTTTTTCCTACATAGTCCTCTCTGCATACTCTTTCCTCATATTTTTAAAAACTTTTCATTTATCTGGCCTCTCATTTCAAACATGTAGAGTGTTGCCATCATCTGGTTTTCTCAGTCGCGGTTATGGAGGCAGTAATGTTTTGTGCTGCGAGTGCTTGTTGGACAATGATTGGTGCTGCTCTCAAGACAACAGCTGCTGCACATATTTCTCATTGTGCCTTGTAGATCCTAAAAGAGTAAGAAAGTCTTATAGGTTTATTTTTGTCATTCTTATTGCACTACTCATTTTATTTTCTGTTCGGCTGGAAGTGTTGGCATTTGTGCATAGTCCTCTTAAAGTAGTTTGAAGCTTGCCACCATTTACGAATTTGTTACAGCCTATTACTGGACTGTGTTTTCGCTAACACAAAGTGTTGGCAAGATTACTAGCCTTGGTGACTTATACTTCTGGCTGTCCACTCCTAGAAGGTGGTGATCAATTTATTTTTTTTTTTATTTGGCTAGAAACAAGGCACTTAGATTTAGCGTAGCATGTGTAGTGTTGTTCTCTCAGATGAACTTCTCATGCTATGTGTAGAATGCAGCAGGAGGTGCCTTTAGCAACACCACATCATTGTTGCAACTCCTTCCCAGCTTCTCTTGTGGCACGTGTATTCTTGAAAGGATTTGATAAGCCAGCCCTGTATTGTTTTCTACTTTTTGCCTCTGGCAAAGCCTCATAGCATTCTTAATGCGACTTTTTTTTTTTTTTTTTGTTTTTTTTCTCTCCCGATGAAGTGCCAAAGCTAAGAGGAGTTTCACTTTTGGCGCCTCTGAGATCATGGAAATGAGACCATTGCATGACTGGCTCTCGTTTGCCTGCTCCTGTTGTCACTCGTAGTTTAGGGAGGCTGTAGGATGCATCTTTCTCATTTCTTTCCCCCCTATTCCCCTCTTGGCTGTTTTATATTTTTGCAACGAACCCATTTCCCTGCCTAAGAGAAAATCTGAAGGCATCATAAGACTTTACCTGAGACATCTTGCGTCAAACCTAGCAAGCTGCTCTATATCTGAAGAGCTCAGTTATTGTCGGCAGTATGTCAAGCCATGTCCAGAATCTGCATTGGCTGCCCGTTTGAATTGCATGCTACCGGACCTGTACCCTGCACCGATGCGTTAGTAGGTGCTTAGCAGTGTGCTGCTCGTACAATGTGAAGCTGTCTTAACTCTAGAAGTTCAGAATCCAAAATTGGGATGAAGGAAACCTCGTGCAAGGGAGTGCAACTTTCTTGCCTTTTATCTTTTTCTTTAATTCTCCTTACTGGAGCATGTAAGGGTATCCATTACTTCTTCGCCTTTGTTTTTGGCTTGTAATTGTATTTGTAATTGTTATTGTATACAACCTTACATTTGACAGATTGCTAGGTTGGCTTCCACGTAAGTAAAAGCTTAGCTGTGTCTCAGCACATTTGGTAGGTAAATTTTCTTCATGCTTACCGCTTTAAAGTGGAACTTTGCAGTACTCTGCAGCTTATTTACTACTCAATAAGCCGCGTGTATGTAGGTCGAGAGGGCATATAGGTCGACCCCCTTACCTTGAAGTGAAAAACGAAACCAACAGAAATTGCCCAAGTGCGTACATTTACAGTATCGGCTGCGTCGGTGTATCACCGAAGCTACGATCTCGCTTCAAACTTTGAGCAATGTACTTGTCACTCGCCGCCTCATACAGTGCATAATCTAGTTCCGTCAAGCATGTTGCTTATGCAGCATTTTTCGAGGGTAGTGCGCGATCAACTATCTTGTGCACGTCAATATCACACGGCCTTTTCTGAAGTGCCAAATTGTCACTGAGCGAGCAGCCATGCTGCCCATGTTGCTGTTCGCTTTGGCAAATCTTTTTCTGGAAAGCCGCTTCACTTGCTGGTATTCCTTGCTAATGAGTTATATGCTATATATGCCAAATGAGAGTGTGCACGAAGACAAATACAGTGTAGTCCACTTATAAGGATATTGAAAAAAAATACTAAAATTTGATCGTTATAACTGATTATCATTTTATCTGGACCGGCGAGAAAAACAAACACCCCACGCATTTTCTCATGCATGTAGGCAAACTTACTAGGGATGAATGAATCTGGTTGAGCAATGCTAATAATCGTAAAGAGCACTAAACACTTTATTACAGGCTATATCAGTAGCCGTAAAATAACTTATGCATACTAAAAAAAAGGATTGGAAATTCGCACTTGCTTGAGCGGCTGCTGAAGCTTGACAATCGCTGCAAGCATTGATTCCATTAGCGCGTACGCTGGCAGCAGTCCTTTTTACATGCACGGAACCGGTCAGTGACTGGATGAACTGCAGGACATCCCGAGTCTAGATGATCGTTAAAATCGTAGAGTGCAAATGCCTGTATTTTTTCGCGAGGTTTCCAACCCTGAAACTCTGCCAGAAATCTCTATGAATCTGCTGTTTCATCTCGACAGCTATTGAGACGTCGTCATCGGCGCCATATTACATGGACACACAATCGGCGATGACGATACGGCCGCACCCTTTGCGCAGCTACGGAAAGCAATTGCAATGGTGATAGTGCTCGTTTTCTAGTCGCACGCAATGGCCCTTGCAGATATCGCTACGCTGGTTTGTTCTCGCTGCTTATGCAGTTTTCATGTCATTCTCTTTTTAGTATTTTAGTTTTTATCAGACATCCAAACAAATTTTCAGGGTAAAGATCTACCAGGCGGCAATAAAGCTATCGTTGCATCCGATATACCGCCGATAACCGATCATTATATTTAGTTTATTTTTACATAGGGGCAATGGGAAAACTGATAATGCCCAATAATTTGATCATTAAAAGCAATATATTGTTATATCTGGTATCGTTATAAATGGACAGCACTGTATGCGAGGGACTGAAACAAATACGAGCAACTCCAGGCTTTAGCTCTCTTAGTGAGCAGGATTGCCACATGTCAGATGTACCTCACGTTTTGGTAAAAACGTCTACATAAGACGAGTGCGATTTTTAGCTTGCTCTTTTCAAGACAAAAATCTCTTTTCCGGCTTATACATTGTTTCTAACAGCTTTTGTAGTTAGATCCTACCATTACTGAAGCCATAGTCTCATATTTTTGTCTTTGAAATGGCAGTCAAATAATGCTATACTTATCAACGTAAAACATATAGTGAGACCCAACAGGCACAGTTTGACCTCATCTTATCTATACTGTTTTCTACTTTCCTTTTTAGCATGTCCTGGCCACTTGATAGTGTTACTGTAGGTGCACAGTGTAATTGTTCCAGGCAGATTCCAACTTCAGTAGATTGTCAGGCTAACATTGCATGGCGACAGTCGTTAGTTACTAAAGCTGAGAGGAAGTGGGTTCGTTGCTAGCTTTGAATGCTTGCCTGCAACTACTAACTTGCCTGCATGGTTTGAAGCATCCGTAGCTAATTCTTGATTCCCTTTAACGTCTGCAACTTAAGCTGTGCGCTGCTAAGAGTGATAGGACATTTCAGTGATTCTTTGACACTGCCTGTGCTTTCTTTGCTAATCTCTTTCCACTGTTGGTTTGTTTCGTTACAGGTGTTTGAAGAAGCCCGAAGAAATTAGGTAAAGGAAAAAAATAGGCAGTGCTAGGAGAATTAAGTTATTGCGCTCACCCTCGACCCTATCCCCCATGCCCTCTGCCGAGCATGAAAGGAGAATGAAAAGAGTATATATAAGGACATCGGATCTGAAAAATGCAGAAATCGGCAAACTAACCTTCAAGTCGCAAGATGTGAAGTTGCTGCAGCATGCTACTTTCCATGGCAGGCAGTGACAAGCTGACAAGCAAGCTATAGCTGGGTTGCCATCGCAACAAAGCATCCTGTCAAAGCCTCCAGAATTCCCTGGTCTGTGGGAGAAAACAAGACAAAAATGCCCTGAGAAAAAGAAAACCTGGAGTCTGCCAAGGCTTCCACTTGCTTGACAGCGGGATCTTTTTTTTTTTTTTTTTTTTTCGCTCCTCATCTGAGAGAGCTTGTAGGGAAACAACAAATGAACAGAAGAAAATAAGAAAAAAGGATTGAAGAGAAACAAATGTTTACTAGTAAAACACAGGCAGCACTTGTTGTGTGGTTCTTGGCGGTGGCCATGACATTTCACGGGTGCGGCTTGTGAACATGCAGTCCAGAACCTGCAGTGGCAGTTACTGGGCAAGCGTGCCAAGTCCCTGGCATTTGGCAATGGGTGTGTTTTGCATCATTCTGTGCTTCTTCCTTATTTTGGTGGTGACGAAAAGATTGAGGCTTTTACCTGCACTGCTCACAGCCAACAATGTTTGTCTAACATAGTTATGTTACTAAACGTGGAATTTTATTTACAAACATCTTTGGACAGGTATGGTATCCTTGGCAAAGATGTGAAAAACCCTAGCCGATGCGTACAGTTCTGTTGCTGGCTATGGGTTTGATAAAGGACAGAAGGCAAGTGCACTTAAGATACTTAAAAGAAAATAAACACAGGTCTGGGTGGCTCAGTGCCCTGCGAAACCAAAGACGTTCATGCACAAGTTCTTACACCCCCTGTCAAGTTGGCAGTGCTGCGAGCAATATGCAGACAGCGGACAGATTGCTTCTCTGTTTTGAAACTTCAAGTGGGAGATAACTGCTTTTTGAGGCCTGTGTGGCTTGCTCATGGTGACCCAGGACAAAAAATGGCGGGAGTTAAAGCATAGCTTGAACCTAGTGATACGAGAAAAAGATCTCTTAAGCATGGTTTTGCATGGTTGTGCACAGTTTGAATTAGGGAAACACAAGTTTCACCTTAAAAGTGTGATAGTGCCTTTCATTTGTGTATCTTAATTTTCCTCCATATGTCTGCTTAATTGCTTATGAGCATCTGTTCTGACAGTCTTGTTTCCAGAGGTAGCATCAAAGGGTTCTTTCTAAGCTCCTGCTGTCCCTCAGGGTCACATACTATGTGACGCAGTGATACAGGACATATATTCGCCACAATGTGAGGTTGGCATTGTTTAGGTTACAAGCAACGTTAATTCCCTGGAATGTAGAACATCCTTCAATGTGAAGTTGGTAATAATTAGTTCACAGGAAAGGCAGAGTGTCTAACTTGTTCTGTGGACATCTGAACCGCGCCAGTAAAGGGAGGAAGGTGGGAGTGAAAACAGACTAAATTTGGAGGTTGTGGATTAGGATCCCACTAGTGGCATGGTGTTTTCTTCTACTTTGTGTTTAATTACCTTGAAGCTAGAAAATTCATCACTTTTTTGACAGCAAACATTTTCTGAATTTGCAATGTGTCCCTTGACTTTGATGTCTGGTCATGTTTTTACTAAACATACATACTCAAACTGAATTGCTTTGCAGGATACAATGATGACAGTACTTACATATTAATTACTGCAATCTTCAGAACAAGTGTTTTATAATATGGTAGTGTCTCAAATGCTGACAAAAATGTAAATTCAAAAATATTGTAGCTGGTCCTGCTCACAGTTGTCAATACAGCGAAGCGCTCAAAATCACAAAGGACGAGGAGGGAACAGGACAATCCTCGTCCTTTGTGATTTTGAGCGCTTCGCTGTATTGACGATGAACCAACATGCCCAAACATTTTCCCTTCACAATTGTGTCAGCTGGATAGCTATTAAAATTTAAGTGCTAGAAAAACGAGCGAACCAACGCAAGAGCCATTTGTGCAGGTGGAACTGTAGAGCACTAAAAAGTAAACACATTCTTGTGGCGAATGAAGATCAACAGTTTCCCACTTGAAGCCTATTTCACAAATTTCTTTTGCTGCTTGCACTCGTGGCTGGAACGCACAATTCATGCAAAACGCGAAAGTCGACGAACTAGTCTGTTGACTTATCGACCACTACGGTAAATCTTGTGCTTCAAAGGCGTCGCGCCAGTCCATGTATCCATCGGAAAGCTGGCAAGTTGGTCGCATTTCAAGTAATATTTTGCGGCCTCTGTCGTTTGTTGCACATTTGTGAAATTCATCCATTCGCTACTTGTGCCAAGAACGCTGAACTGTATTGCTCTCCGACAGCAGTTTGCAACCTCGTTCAGTTGCGTAGTGCTGTTTCGAAACTATTGTCTCAGCCTTCGAATTCCATGTGGCGCTAATTTAGCGGCACATCTTGGGACAACCGGCTAGCAAGTTCGCTTTTGAAGCGAAAGCTTGACTCGCCACCTCTGGCTGCCTGCCCTGTTCATTCTCTGGCAAGGTGATGAAGGGTGGCTGTTCCTGGCCCTGCGGGGCTGGGACGGTAAGTCGACGGCGGGGGCTAGCCAGCCACCGATTTTTATCTTTTGGGCAGTCATTGCACCCGCCACTGCTTCGGTGGTGGACGACAGTTGTTGCGGCGCGTTTTTCTTCTCTATTTTCTCTTCTGTCTGCACGAGGCAGCGGAGGTGGCTCGGCTACCGAGCCAGTACTACAGCCACAACAACTGTCCGTTCTCCCTATCGCTCAACTCTGATTTGTCTACCGCTTCCTCGCTATCCCTTCTGCCGCCCCAGTTCAGGTGCTTCAGATAGATACCAAGGCTGGCAAGCGCATTTTCCTTCTTTTTTTGGATATTAATCAAATAACCGCGTCTCTCATAGCCTGAGTTGCTTTGGGACGTTAAACCTCACAAACAAACTAATCAAATAACCACATACTACTACTATAAACCAATTTACTATGTCGACGTAAGATTCACTGACGCGCTGTGCGCGGTGCATTGTGGGTAATTGAGGCACAGTCGGCCATTTTTGTGTCCACGGAACGAACAGGGCGAACGTACGTATCAAGTGCTGTCGTGCGGTTCTACAAGTAGTGGCACCCGCAGCTATATGTTGTTTATTGAGCTATCGTAGACTGTAATAGACGCGTGCACAGTGTAAACAACGGAAGCTGAAGAGCTGCGCGAAAGACCTCGGCATTTTAAAGTTCCGGAAGTACACACGAACAACTCCACCCGAACGAGACACTTCCCCGAGATGCGACGCCACGTATGGCTGGCACGGCACAACCGCACAATTATCTGGAATATGAGAAATGTATGTCAAAATGGGCTGGACTGGAATCTTCCGGATGTGCCCTAGCAGCCAGCTCTTGTTACTATGTGTGCCCGACTGTTCTTCACGCACTCGGAAGACACATTCCCGGTAAAAGAGCAGCGCGGCAATGTATCGCTTGCAGTCATGCGCATGCATTCAGCGCGCCGCCAACACCTCCGTGTCGTGTTTTGTTGAAATAAAATCCTTCAAAGAGGACTCGCTAAACTTTGTGTTGCCGTACTTGCCTCATTCGATCAGAAGAAGTCGGATGTTTGCATCGTCTGTGTCGGCTGCTAATCAAAGCAGACCGCATGCAGCTTCGGCGAAGGAACGTACAGGCGGGCAGAGTTGTTTTGCAGAAGGTTTGAAGAACTTCATAAACAAATTTATCTCTAATAACAAATCAAGTTTAGCTTGGCAAAAAGAGTTTTGTTGCAAAAGGTTATTTCGAGCCCGCAAGGCAACGAGGTGGCGCTACCGGTGTCATCGCTGTGGCGTGTGGCAGCGGTTTCTTTTGCTTCCTTACCGCCACAGACGATGCAAAGATCCGACTTCTTCTGATCGATTGAGGCAAGTACACCAAACAAGTTTTGTATAAAAGATACTGACTACTAAACGCCATTTCTATGCAGAATATCAGCTACAAAAATTCATCGGTTTAGTTGGCACAAACGTTGGACGGCACGCACGTAATTGCACAAAGAGCGAGTTCGTCTGCTTCAACCGCGGCTTTTAACCCAGCCGATTGTAACGTAGTTGCGTTCTTCGAGTGGTCAGTAGGCTTGCGATTGGTTTCTTGCGATGAAGCTCGTCTGTAGAACAAGGAATTCATGAATGTCGCATATATTTATGCGGGCACAGGCCGACGCTTACCGTGCAGTTGCGCATATCGACTGCACACGGGTTGGTACCAAAGTTTTGTTTCGTACAGGTCTCTGTCCGCATCGCGCCCACTTTGCTGATAAATCGAACTGTCACTCATGATACCGATTGAGTTTTCATAACAACGGGGCTGGCATGAGGCAGAGTGACAGACCAAACGGACGCGCACGAACAGCTAACCTAACCGCCGCCCCGTACTAGTACTAGTCAAAACAGGACGCAAAGATGGCGTCGGCTGCATACTCACGTCAGCTGTGACGTCATGTGAATACCTCCTATACTGCGCCTTGCTCCCCCAAACCCCCTTACGGCGCGGTTCAGGTGTCGACAGAAACAAGTGTGGCAGATACTGCGCCTTTCCCTTCCTGTCAACCAATTAAACTGGAAACGCTCGAAACTTCTATAAGGATCTGAGTTATTGGCGAATAGTTTCACAGACCTCGCCTAAGGCAGGCTGGGAGCTAGATACTACCTGCTGCGTTTGGTCTTTGGGCAATCTGATGAGTGACCGGCGTTATTGCATTAGTAGTTGCTCGTTTAATAATTCGTTCACAGGAAAGTAAGGACGCAATATCTGTCACGTTCCGTTGATACCTGAACCGCGCTGTAAGGGAAGGGAGTGAAAGTGGAAAGAAAGGAGCCATGATGGAGTGCTACAAAGTAATTTCGACCAGTTGGGGATCTTGCACTGACATCGCATAGGGGCGGGAGGTTGCTCCTGGCCCTACGGGGCTGGTACAGGTAGGTCACTGCCGCTTGCTGGAGGGGCTAGAGAGAGAGAAACAACTATTTCCCCCAGATGTCGTGAATTAGGGTAGGTAGGTAGGTCATGTGTAGTCTCCAGGTGGGGGCGACATGCCCACGAAATAAGTGCAAATTGAGTGTTCTTGTCTGGCTTGGTGAGGAGTTTGTCCTAGCTTTCCGCAGAGTAAGGTGGGCTGGCCTGCCACCATATTTTGAAGAGAAGCTCCACTACGAGGGTCAGAGTCGAGCTTGGCGTATGCGGTATGCCGCGACCGAGTGACGTCACAGCTAAGGCCAGCTGCGCAGCCCCCTCGCCAAGCTCTGCCGGCGTTGCAGATGCCCATAGGAATCCATGCATTTGGAAGTCATCGTAACTATCACTAGTTAAGCGGTGCTTAACACGTTAGAAATTAGCTAGTACTTAGAAGGTGTGTTATGGTTATCACTAACCAATAGCAATGGTTAGCAGGGTGTCGAACCGGAACCGAACCCGAATTTTTTTTCTCCATTTTGGAGCTGAACACGAACTGGAACAAATCGGAGAAATCGATCCGAATCGGTTCGTAGTACAGTTCCAACCCATTTTTGCTGGCAACTTCATTACATTTTTTTTTTATCGTTGCTCGTAAACCGCTGTTTTCGCGTATTTCCAAAACATCATATACTGAAAATTCATCCCTTGCAAAATGATGACGAACAAAGGAAAATATATTCTCAAATGTATATCGCCAACTTCAGGTGCGGACCTATCGTTCCATCCCGAGCGGGTGCCGCTGCACTGTGCGGTGGTGCCGCTCATGGAGAAATTAAGTTTCTTTATTTGAGAGCCTAGCTTCCTAGGCAGTGAAATCAAGCATATAATTCGGAAGTATAGTTAAATATTTAGATAAATAAATATATAACCATTTACAACTAAAAAACGAAATGACATGTTAATGTCACACAAATCATTGTATTTACCCATCGTTCGATGACGTCGCAATTAGTCTCATGGCATCCCAGTAAAAAAAATCAATGGGTCCAATTGGGACGACCAGGCAGATTGAATTGGTTCTGCCAATCCCAAATAATTTGCCCAGTGAGTACTGTCCAACACAACTGGTTTCTTGACTCCCAATTGGGACACCCAGTTTCCTAACTCCCAATTCGAAATGAAACTGATTGGGAGGGAAGAAACCAATGGGGCATCCCAATTGGGATTGAATAAACCCATTGGGCTAATTGGGAAGCCCAATATGTTACTTCAATCCCAATTGGGACGCCCAATTTAAACCAATTGGGCTTCCCATTGGTTCTAATTGGTCCTAAAGAAACTCCCAATTGGGAAAGTCGTCAGTGATGTCGTTGACTGAGATGTGTACATATATACATACCCCTATAAAGAGAGAACAGAGAAAAAATTAAGTTCCTATAAAAAGTATATGCGGCTTAACTTTAACTGATTTTATCGTGTCCACTGTAAGTGCCGGCAAATTAAATAAGTTAACTCTGAATAACAGATGTGTCACTGGTCCCAGCAGTACTGTTCAAAGAACGGAGTATATAAGTCTGCAAAGTATCCTGTGGATATATACATTGAAACTGCATTATTTGTTTGTGTTATGCATGCTTGTCTAATGATTTCTGTAAAAACTTGTGATTTCATTCCACTTGTATAAAAGTCGGCTGCCCTGTAACTTCTGGACAAAAAACGAAGTTGCATCTCCATTCTCGCCCCACCGGGGTGGTGCAGTGGTAAGACGCCGGAGTTCCCGGGTTCGAACCCGACCACGGCGGCTGCGTTTTACCGACAGTCACCGGCCGCAAGCTCCTAGAAAGATTAGGACACGACGTAGAAGGGATCGTAGATACAACAGCCACCATTCCAGACGAGGTCCGTCAAACACTGGATGTCAGCTCCTTGCCGAGAAACATGGATCCCAACCTCCACGCCGCTAGAAGGCAGGCCAGGGCAGACTATACAGCGGAACCTAGCCACAATGGAAAATACAGTATACACAGACGCGGCCCTATACCCATGGGACCGCAGGACCAGAAAGTTCAGAGTCGCGGCAGCAGTGGTAGACCACAGGGGGGTACCAATCAGCAGTGCGACGTTAAGAAACTGTACGGTAACGGAGGGGGAGGAGGCTGCCGTAGCTCTAGCGGCGGCCGAAGGTTACCGTAGGAACAAGTCTCTGATACTCCAAAGCAGCATGCAGGAACTACACACGGGGCAAAATGAGCAAGGATGCGCTGAGCATCCTCCTCGAAGCAAGGCTTCCAAATAAGACCTTAAGACACAGGATTTTCTGGATACCGGCACACACCGGGATAGAGGGTAACTCTAGGGTAGACAGCCTAGTTCGCGAGATCACGAACCGAGCAGGGCAGTCAGAAGCCCTGGAGGACCCCATAACGGTGGAACCAACGTATACAGAAATACTAAACTGTCACAGAGGGCGGAGATTCAAATACCCACCACCCCACCCACACATCATTAACACAGCACGAGGCGGTCTGCTGGCGGAGACTGCAAGCAGGAACTTTCCACAATCTATACATACTACACAAGATGTTCCCTACACAATACAGGAACACATGTCCGTGGTGCGGGGCAACCCCACACTATACCACATCACATGGGAATGCGAACGAAACAGAGCCTTCCACAAACTAAATAACCCGAGTGCGGAACAATGGGAGGGTCTGCTGACCAGCAGCGAGCTCACGGCCCAAAGGGCACTGGTGCGGCACGCCTGCGAAGCAGCAAGACTCAGCGGTGCCCTGGAATAGGGGCGCCGACCTTGTGAAGAGGCCGAAGATATGAAGACATCGGCCCGCCGCTAAAACCATAAATTTTTAGAGCAATAAATGTTTTCTCTCTCTCTCGATGGAGGCGAAACGAAGTGGTGTCCGTGTGCTGTGCGATGTCAGCGCACGTTAAAGATCCCCAGCTGGTCGAAATTACTTTGCAGCCCTCCACTACGGCTCTCCTTTCTCTCTTTCCACCTTCATCCCTTCCCTTACGGCGCGGTTCAGGTGTCCACATAGCATGTGTGTCAGATACTGCGCCTTTCCCTTCCTGTGAACCAATTGCATCTCCATTCTTTTTTTTTTAGCTATGTGAGTTTAAACCATTTGGGCTCAATGGGTATGCCATTTGAGTTCACTTGGTAAACCATTTGGTCTTCATGGCTGACCAATTATTTTCAACTGGAAGCACCAGTTCATATCAAATGGTCAGGGTCAATGGGTGGCGAAAACACAATTGGTTTTTGACCAATCATTTCAATTGGGCGATTCCCAATTGGACCCATTGAATTTTTTTTTACTGGGATGTGCAGAGCAGTCTTATCCGATGCGATGCCAGCAGATGCAATTTGGTTGACCAAGAATTCAGAATGATAAGTCGACCCTAACAGAGGGAAGACCGCCTTGGGCAGCAATCTACCTGCCTGTTCTTGAGTTGTATCTGAACTTTAGGACAAATGTGATTCCATAAGCCTATTTCCCCTTTTGTCTTGTCTTCCTTTTGTCCCTAGCGATGTCTGCTGGTTTTATTTCCCTTGGCAAGTTAAACTATGCCAGGAGTGAAGATTCGGTGTTGAAATTTGAATATTGTCTGGGTGGAGCAGGGAATTAAGTGCAATTACTAGTAGGATTATTAATTCAAAGCTCTGCTTGGTGTGCTACCACTTCGGCCCGGAGAACTATGGTGTCGAAAATAAAACGCGTTTCATCGATTCATCGATTTATCCACCATCACTGAGGCAAACGCCTAAGGCAGTCTAGAAAAGTTGCTCTGAAAGCTAGAACTTCACTGTTGAGAGAAAACGTAACTAATACCCTCGTCTACAGGTTGCGCGGTGACGAAGAGGTCGGGACAGACATTTTGAAAAAGCAGAGTGAGTGCGAGGTCAAGGACCGAAGGAGCTTTAGACTAGGCCCTAAGAAAAAAACAAACAGAGGAAGCAAAGGCAATATTTTTCGAAATCGGTGAACTCCATCGTGAGACCCTCGATGCCACATTACTCTGACAAGCGAGGTAAGGTGCCTTTCAAAACGGCATTTGGTCACTACATGGAAGCGGTTAGGTAGGATCGCCCGCGGCGATCAAGTACCGCTACAGGCTGCAGCAGAATTTCCCCCCTATGTTAAGCTTACAAGCTGAGGATGAGCTTGAAGCGTTTGATATGTTAATAGAAGAAGGCAACCTTCAAAGAATCGGAGGCAGCAGCAATTCTCTCAGAATTGACGTACAGAGCCAGATATACACATTTCAAAAGGTTCCCATAATAAGCAGACTCGAGTGTTTTCAAATTTTGGGAGGAGGGGAAGTTGTGGCGTTCAGAACTATCTCTCTGAACGCCTACAGTTCTCTAGCTACAGTAGCGCCATCTAAATAGGTAAGCATCGAGAGAGCGTATATCCTTGTCATCGAACTCGGATGACTTCAACAACCCTCGATAATGTCTTCTTTCAGTCTTCCTGTGCTGCCAAATAAAAAGTTGACAGCATTTACTGAGCACATAATAAAATATTTGCGAGCAGCCATGATGGTCTTGTCATGCTTGTAAACTATATGCGACTAAACATTACAGTCTACTTCAAAGTAGTTATGGAAGAAACTATATAGCGCGCCTATGTAGGCAACTATGGCGCGAAACAAGACGGTGGTCGTATTAATCCGGTTCTCCGGCAAATACGACAACGACTCCAACCCCAATACGTGTCCGAGGGGACTTTTGTCGGCGTCTGTCGGGCCACAACATACTGGTGCCTTTGCGTTTCACCTCCACAGAAACGCGAAATGAAAAGGCGTCCGCGTGTTGTGCGATATAAATTTAGTCACACATATGCCATATTCATTGCTAGTCTTGGGGTGTGTGCTTCGTTTGACTTGGATCTGATTCCAAAGTTCTTTAGTGGGAGCCGGACGAAATATTGCTGTACAGCCTTGTCCACTTCTAGCTATAACAAGGTCATTGCTTTCAAAGCGACATTGCGTCTGACTTGGCTGCCCTGATGGGGCTGGTGCAGGTGGGTCACCGCTGCTTGCGGCGGGGGCTGGCCTGGTACCGAATTTTTATCTGTTGTAGGCCGTCATTGCACACGCCACCGCTGGTGGTGGACGACAGCTGTTGTTGCGGCGCGCGTCATTCTTTCCCTCTTGCTTTTCTTTCTTCTCTATATTCTCTTCTATCTGCACGAGGCAGCGGAGGTGGCTCAGCTACAGAGCCAGTAGCAGGCCCGTGCATTTTATTTTCCTTCTTCCTACAGCCACAACAACAACAACCGCCATAAAGCTAAGTGACAGACCTTGTGAAGCAGTATGTCTGGCTCCCTCTGTGCTTCCATCACTTTACACTTTGCATTAATATGCGCTTGCGTCAGATGCAGTGTTGCTTTAAATGCAATTACTATAGCTATAAGTGGATGACTGTCCATGTACTAGACGAGGTTTCGCTTTAAACTAAAATCATGAATTTTTTACCTGAACAGTGCAGCAGGAAGCATTTTATTTTAACTTTCGGCGCACAATAGATTTAATTGCTTATGCGCCAATGAAAATAATAATTATTTCCCCCTATCCTAACCGTCGGTCACTCATTATAAACAGTTGTCTGAAGTCTGTACAACCAACTGAAGCCTATCACATCTGACGACAAAGACAATATACGGATTACTACATAAATATTCTTGCTTTTGTTATATAATAGAACAGGAAAGAAAACTCAGTATTAAAAATGTGGATTGAAAAAAAAAAGTTTTTCTTGTTTATTTATGAACCCGTTTGAACCTTTTTCAACCGGTTCGACCCTGCCCGGAATGGTTCGAACCGGAACGGAAAGGGTCTCCAGAGCCAAAACCGAACCCGAAAGACATGAATTGAACCGGAACCGAATCCGGAAAAATTTTGGTTCGACACCTTGGTCCGTAGCTCACTTTACCCTGTTTTTTTTTTTTTTTTTGCGCCAGGTGTCATTTTCGGCTGGTAAAAATATCACCTGTTGTTCGAGAAGATCTACAACTTTTACATTGACACCTTTCTCTCAAGCCAGTAATTACAAAATATCTAATTAGTCTTCACTAATTAACTTTAGTGAATGAAAAAAAAAATACTGGAGGTTAGCATAGGCGACTCTGAATTGATTTCACTGTGTTAGGTCTAATAGTATTTTTTATTTTAGTTCAAGTTTCACTGGCATGTAAGAGTTATAGCCTCCACAATAAATGCTTTTTCTTTTTTCGAGTAAAGCTATTTTGAATCACAATTCACTAATATTTTAAAAAATATTCTCTTTGCGCAGTGATATCATGCATGTAGATTGTTACGTAACTGACAGCAATGACAACAGGACGCATTCTTCGCGCGTACCACATATTCTGAAGTTGAGTCAACACTGCGACTATAGATTCTGAAAATCCCGGCGTCTGTCCGCACACATAGACTAGTGTTGCAGGAAGTACGTGGCAGGGCGTGCTGTTTTTTTACCGTCACAATTTAACCTGCTTTAAATTCTCAAATGATGAAAAAAAAAAAAGCATATATCCGCACTTTCTGGCACCAGCTCTGACTTCATTTCATTGGCGATAATTCTAACTCTCAAAAATGCTGAGAAATGAACGCAGTATCGGGCACCTGAAGGCGATAAAAGAATTTCAGAAGAATTGCATTTTAGCAGGCGCGCGCTCTCCCATCGGCGCAGCAGTCTACGCACGAGCGTATTGCACTCTGTAGCGGAGTACGACACATGCGTTTAAAATGGGCTCGTTCCAAAGAGCTACAAGTGCTTCAGGGTTCTCTTTCAAAAACGTTTTGATCGTACTTGATAAACACTAATGCAGTAAAAAAATCGACGACGAACAGTTGCAAACGCAGCCGCGGCTGGCGTATCTATTAGCGCTGACGCCACCTTGATCCTTCTTTGGTGGCGGCGCGTGGCGGCAAAAGGCCGTACTGGCGCCGACGGCCGGCGCCCTTGGTTCTCCGCTCCTTTTACCAGGGACACACAAACAGCGTTCAGTTGAACGCATCAAAGTTCACCGGCGTTCTATAATTGGTTTACAGGAGAGGAAAGGCGCAGTATCTGGCACTCGCCGAATCCCGCTGACACATCTCGCTGACAACTCGGCAACGCTCAGTGCAGATTCTGCAGTGTTTTGGAAATTTTTTACATGATGAAACTAAACGTGGAAAATGCCAATGAGCTTTAAAGAGCGCGACTGTCACAAATGCTGAAATACGGGCAAGCCTGCAATGCTGCCCTGAATACAGTATATCATAAAGCGAGTGAAAGCAAGGGACACGCGACTTCAATAGCAGCGCAGGTAGAAAGAAGGCACGAGGAGGCACAAGAGAATAGAGCAAGGAACACATGGGTCCAGCTACTGCTGATCGCACCGCGATTTTCTTAGCTGGGATGTCTTTGTTTTCATTTTATTGGCGCTGTTGTGCGCACATCATGTCCGAAGTCAAGACCTTTGCTCCATCAGTCCATGTATGTCTAGACTCGAGTGTGACCCGATTCGGAAGGCCGTCCCGGTGGCGAAGTGGTAGCGGTGAATGGTTGCATCGACTGCGCAGAGTTTAGAGCGCTCTCTCCCGCCTCTCGAACAGGCACAGCCACCGCTGTGGTGCCCTTGGAAGTTGAATCGGCGACGGTGGATGGTAGTGGCTGCGCGAGGCTGTCGGTCCCTCCCTCCGCATACGCCACCTTGGTCTGGATGGTTACTTGGTACACTTCCATCTGGTTGATGAACAGCGCCTGGGCATACCAGAAGGGGGCTGCATTTTTGAAGCGAAAGCTTCACTGAGCTAGCTACGGAGCATTTCGCGTACGCCGCAGTTTGACCTTCAGCGCGCGATCTGTTCGCCGTCCGCTTCTTCGCACGTGAGAGGAGGGGGTGAAGGGTGGCTGTTCCTGGCCCTACGAGGCTGGGACGGTAGGTCCAGACTTTCGATGTGAGCGGATGTGTCCCTGCTCGCCTCCCGCGATATCGTCGCGCCTCGCTCCGTCGCGCCAGCTTCGCTGCCGCCGAGCACCTTCGCCTGCGCCCGCTACCGTCCGTAGCGGCAGGCGTACGTCCTCGCTCGTCGCGCGCTCTCCAGCGCCGGCGAGTTCCTTCTACTAGGAGGTCTTCCCAGCAGTCGGCCGCGTCAGCGGCCACCCGCTACCTCTCCTAGAGGCCTAGCTCGGCGGGCCGCTTCGGCGGCCGCGGCGCCCTACTCCTCGAAAAAGGATTTCCTCGGGGCCGCCGTCGTTTGCTGCGGCGGCGGCGGCCCCCTCCCTACTTCATGGACAGCAGCCTGCAGAACCGCCCGCGGCCTCCTGCAGCTCCTTGGATCTGGGACGCACCCTGGCTAATTCTCGCTGCACCCCCGTGGCGCGAGAACCCCATCGCCACGGACCACGTGTTGCTGTGGATCCGGCGACCTACCCGCCGCGCTGCTGCTGCTGCAGCAGTTCCCGGCAGCCCCCCCAGTTGCCGCCCGACTTCGTCGTCGCGGTGACTCCCTGCTGACATCTTTGTGATGCCACAGTCCTCGCTGCGCTCGCGCTTCCAGCCAAGCCAGCATGCTTGCCACGTGCAAGCCACCCGCCGTGCTCGCAGCACCACTTGTGTGCACCGAGGCGGCTCCACCTCGCCGCCATGGACCACGTGTTGTCGCGAATCCTGGCACCCCCTCCTGCTGCTACCTGGATACTCCGGGACAGCTCCCCGTGGGCTCCCTGCTCGCGGGCCTCGGCGCGCTGTCTACTGACGGTCACCTCAGCGCCACCCGCCGCGCTGCTGCCTTGGCAGCAGTCTATCGCGGTCCCCTCCTGCTGCGGCGGTTGCTCCAATCGCCGTGGCGTCCTGCTGTCAACAGCAGTCCTTCCTGTGCCTCGCAGAGGCGCAGTACCAGGCTTCGTCTGGAACAACCAGAAGCGCTGCTGCACCGGACCACCGACCTGCCGATGCTCACCGGGCTATTTGCTTGGTGCGGGCCACGACGAAAAGGCGATCTCCCCCACCCCACCCCTCCCAACATCCCACTTCCCCACCCCCCCGGACACCAAGAGTGCCGCCGCGATATTAGGCCGGCATAACCCGTGTCCGGTTCCCCCCCACCCCCCGTGAATATCCCAAAGTTCCCAACAACAACAACGGTAGGTCAACGCCGCTTGCCGCGGGGGCTAGCCTGTCACCGAATTTTTATCTGTTGTAGGCCGTTATTGCTCCTGCCACCTCGGGGGTGGACGACGGCTGTGGCGGCGCGCGTCTTTCTCTCCCTCTTCTTTTTCTTTCTTCTCTACTTACTCTCTTCTGAGCCCCGCCGGGGTGGTGCAGTGGTAAGACGCCCGACTACTGTGCCGGAGTACCCGGGTTGCTTATTAGCAAACCATATCCCGTAGGAGCACTCGAGCAGACGACGCTCTGGCGCGTGATTCCTCTGAGCAGCGCCACCAAGCGACAAATAGTGGATATATTGTCTAAACGAATAAGAACATATTTAAAGCCCACCGTTCACGTCGTTTTGGTGGCGCAATGGATTAATACCTCGTCTCTCTTCACTGATGCCACTTAAACATGCGTTCGACTCCTGTGTTCTGTTTTTTTCTGAATATTTTTTTTTCAATTGTCTTCACTGTAATTATATCCTGCCTTCAGTGAGTGTATGTTACCTTTAGGTTGCGTTTACAGACACCTTTAAGTAACAATCGGTATGACAACAGTTACACTAAGCAATTACCTTTCCCACAATCATTTCCTGCCTCAGTGAGTGTATGTTACCTTTAGGTTGCGTTCAGAGACATCTTTCAGCAACAATCGCCCTTTACAGTGAGTGTATGTTACCTTTAGGTTGCGTTCACAGAGATCTTTCAGCAACAATCGCCGTTTAACTCGATGAAAGCGTCGTCTGTTCCAGTGCGCCTACGGGATATGGTATGGCAATACGCACCCGGGTTAGAACCCGACCTCGGCGGCTGCGTTTCGATGGAGGCGAAACGAAGAGGCGTCCGTGTGTTGTGCGATGTCAGCGCACGTTAAAGATCCCCAGGTGGTCGAAATTACTCCGTAGCCTTCCACTACGGCTCCTCTTTCTCTCTTTCCCCTTTCACTCCCATCTTCCTCCTTTCCCTTACGGCGCGGTTGCGGCGTCCACAGAAATCAAGTGAGACAGTTACCGCGCCTTTCCCTTCCTATAAATAAATAAATACCTATGGAAAAAGGAAGCTTATGGAATGCGGTCGTTAGTCTCAGTTGCTTACCTCAATAAACAGCAGCACGACCTTGTACATCACCGGAGTAGAGTTTCCGTCCTGCAGACAATGTCGATCCCCTTAGCATTTCTCCAAATAAGCACTCGGAAAATAATTAAAAATTACAGTTACGATACTCGGTAGTGAGAAATTCGGAAGCAGCTCTTTACGCCGCAAGTAGCTCGGTGTTTTCTTCGTCAGTGGCGTGTGCGAGAAGCACGAATCCGTTTTGACAGCGGTTTACAACCCCCTAACCAAAGTGCTTAAAATTGAGCTCCGCCGCCCATGGGGCAATTGGATAAATTTTGCAATGGCGAATTATTGCAGGATTCCTATAACTTCCGTTTGAACGATGACAACTAGCGGAAAATAGAAAACTTAATAAACCGATTGAGAGTGGAATTATCTATGGTTCTGCGGCGTCATGCAGGAGGGAGAGCTCAGGAGTAGCCCCGCCCACACTCAGTGAGAAAAGTGGGGCGGAAATCAGTTTTTTTTTTCAGGGGGCCATATTGTCCGGGCGCCGGCTTAGCAACGCTGGGCTTAGCAACCAACGTTACTAGTAACTAGTATATTCTAGGCACTATATAGTAACGCTGCTAGCTGCTGTCTTTGATTATGCTCACTGCCCGGTGCTCACGCAGTTCACAGGAAATCAGTTCTAAGCTGCCTTATTCGTCATTTATGAGCTTTGTGCGTAGTGTATAAACTTGACGCAGCATTACGGCGATCGAATGGCGCTGTCGGCTATGGAAACGGTTTCCGTTCTCCCGCTGTTCATTCAATTCAAAATTCCTGCGCTGTAGAGTGTTGTTGTTGCGACTGTAAGGAAGAGGAAATGAAAATACAAGGGTTTGTCAACTGCATTCTAACTAGGCTACCAAGAGGTTGAGCGAGAAAAGGGTATAGGAAGGGATTGGCGCGCAATTTTAGAGTACCAAAGACTAAAATGGGTAAACAAGAAGTTGAGCGAGGACGCGACCAACTTCTTGTTTACCCATTTTAGTCTTTGGTACTTTCAAATTGCGCGCCAATCCCTTCCTATGCCCTTTTTCGGCTCTACTTCCGGCTGCGTGACGTCACATCCTTGACGTCATATCCACTACGGCACCCCTCTCTCTGTTTCCGCTTTCACTCCTACCTTCCTCCCTTCCTTTACAGCTGGATTCAGGTGTCCACAGAACAAGTGTGGCAGATACTGCGCCTTTGCCTTTCCTTTCCTGTGAACCACGTATTCTAATTGCCTAATTAACTTTTTGGCCTAATTATTTTTCGAACACAACATTACGTCACCCTCTATCGATTGACACCACTCATTAACCTCTACCACTTCTCAAGTACTCACAACGGCTGCAGACACGATTTTGCGGACGCGTTTTGCAGACACGACCTACGGACACGGTCTGCGGACAGAAATTTGTGAACATAGCGAAGTAATGCTTCCGCATTATTAAACCTTGTCTTAAACCTGGAGATCTTTAATGTGCACTGACATCGCACAGCATCAGCGCCATCTAGAATTTCTTAGGTGGCTTTGACAGCACACGAACACTTCTACGTTTCTTCTCCATCGAAACGCAGCCGCCGGCGGTTGGATTCGAACCCGGGTACTCGGCACAGTAGTCTCGCATCATAAATACGGAGACCTGGGAGGCCTGCGTGCCTCGAATTCTTCGTGAAATAGTTCTATTGCGAAAGAATACTATGCCAGATTTGCAGCGGTGGCGTAGCGGTAGAACATCCGCCTCGCATGCAAGAGGACCGGGGTTCAAATCCCGGTGCCGCGCAATTCTCCACCGGATGACCAAAAAAAAAAAGAGAAAAAAAAATCCGCGTGTCGATGGAATTGCATATACAGGTTTGGGGTGCGACCTGATGCCGGTGAACACCTCCGGCAACGCCCTCCCTCACCAGAACAGGAGTTGGCCACCCTGGTGCAGTAATTGGCCACAACCTCCTATGATAAGCTCCATAAAACCCCGGCCCTCAGTCACCAGCGGCTGCGGAACAACTGACCACGGCGGCGGTCAGACCTGTGACGCAGCAGGGGGTGCTAAGAAAGCCTGGCTCCGCTGGACAGGCCGCCATTGGAAACTGACCCTGGCAACGTTTAATGCTAGAACCCTAGCTAGTGAAGCTAGTTTAGCAGTGCTGTTAGAGGAACTAGAGGGCATGAAATGGGATGTCATAGGGCTTAGTGAGGTTAGGAGGCCGAATGAGGCATATACTGTACTGAAGGATGGGCATGTACTGTGTTATCAAGGTTTACCAGAGAGGCGACAACTAGGAGTAGGTTTCCTTGTCAATAAGTATATAGCGGGTAATATCGATGAATTCTATAGTATTAATGAGAGGGTTGCAGGCATCGTAATTAGGCTTAATAAGCGGTATAAACTGAAGGTTGTACAGGCCTATGCACCTACATGTAGTTATGATGACCAGGCAGTTGAAAGCTTCTATGAAGATGTAGAATCGGCAATGCGAAAAGTAAAGACGCAGTATACTGTACTAATGGGCGACTTCAATGCCAAGGTAGGGAAAAAACAGGCAGGAGGCAAGGCAAAAACAGGCAAGGCAGTAGGTGACTATGGCATTGGTTCTAGGAATAGCAGGGGGGAGTTACTAGTTGAGTTTGCAGAGCGCAATAACTTACGAATCATGAATACCTTCTTCAGCAAACGGAAGAACCGAAAATGGACATGGAAAAGTCCTAACGGAGAGACTAAAAATGAAATCGACTTCATAATGTGTTCAACCCCCGCCATTGTGCAGGATGTAGAGGTAATCGGGAAAGTTCGATGTAGTGACCACAGGATGGTGAGGTCCCGAATTAGCCTAAATCTGAAGAAGGAACGCAATAGATTAGTAAGAAAGAAACCCATCAACGAATTAGCGGTGAGGGGGAGGGCAGAAGAGTTCAGGATCTCGCTACAGAATAGGTATTCAGCTCTAACTGAGGATGGCGACATTACCCTAGAGGCAAGGAACAATAATTTCAGAGATATCATTACTGAGTGCGCGGTAGAAGTAGGCGGATAGGATAGTTAGAGAGGATACCGGTAAGCTGTCTAAGGAGACGAAAGATTTGATTAAGAAACGGCAGAGTATGAAAGCTTCCAATCCAACAGACCAGATCGAATTGGCCGAGATATCAAAGCTAATCAATAAGCGCAAGGTGGCCGATATAAGGAAGTATAACATGGAGAAAATTGAGCATGCTGTAAAGAACGGGGGAAGCCTTAAAGCGGTAAAGAAGAAATTGGGCATAGGCAAAAACCAGATGTATGCGATAAGGGACAAGGCGGGCAACGTCATCACTAATATGGACAAGATAGTCAAAGTAGCCGAGGAGTTCTATACAGATCTCTACAGTAGCCAAAGTAGTCAGGACCGTAATGAGATTGGCGGTGGGGAAAAACAGTCAGATGTTCCACCAGTGACGAAGGACGAGGTCAAGAAAGCACTAGAAACTATGAAAAGGGGGAAATCAGCTGGAGAGGATCAGATAACTACAGATTTGCTGAAGGACGGGGGGGATATCGTGCTAGAAAAACTGGCCACCCTGTATACGCAGTGCCTGGTGTCATCGACGGTACCGGAACCATGGAAGAATGCAAACATTATCCTCATTCACAAGAAAGGGGACTCTAAGGACCTTAAAAATTACAGACCAATCAGCTTACTGTCTGCTACGTATAAGGTATTTACTAAGGTAATTGCTAATAGAATCAAGACAACCTTAGACTGCAATCAAGCAAAGGATCAAGCAGGGTTTCGGAAACGGTACTCTACTATCGATCATATCCATACCATCAATCAGGTGATAGAAAAATGCGCGGAATATAACCAGCCCTTATACATAGCATTCATTGATTACGAAAAAGCATTTGACTCAGTTGAAACCTCGGCGGTGATGCACGCATTGCGAAATCAGGGGGTAGACGAGCCGTACGTGAAAGTGCTGGAAGATATATATAGTGGCTGCACAGCAACCATAGTTCTGCATAAAGAAAGTAACAAAATTCCCATAAAGAAAGGTGTTAGGCAAGGAGACACAATCTCCCCAGTACTATTCACAGCTTGTTTAGAGGAAGTATTCAGAGACTTGGAATGGGAGCAGTTAGGGATAAGGCTAGATGGAGAATACCTCAGTAATCTGCGATTTGCTGATGACATTGCCTTGCTAAGCAACTCGGGAGATGAACTGCAAATAATGATTGATGACCTAGACAGGAAAAGTAGAAAGGTAGGCTTGAAAATCAATATGCAGAAGACTAAGGTAATGTTCAACAGCCTCGGGAAGGAACAGGAGTTTACATTAGGTAGCGAAATACTGGAAGTAGTAGGCGAATATATCTACTTAGGACAGGTAGTAACCGCAGATCCGGACCATGAAAAGGAAATAACAAGAAGAATAAGATTGGGATGGAGCGCATTTGGCAAGCACTCGCAGATTATGACTAGCAGCTTACCGGTATCGCTCAAGAGGAAAGTATACAACAGTTGCATCTTGCCTGCACTCACCTATGGGGCTGAAACGTGGAGGCTAACCAAGAGAGTTCTACTTAAGTTGAGGACAACCCAGAGGGCTATGGAACGAAAAATGGTAGGGGTAACATTAAGAGATAGAAAGCGTGCAGAGTGGGTCAGAGAAATAACTCAAGTTAACGACATTCTAGTGGAAATTAAGAAGAAGAAATGGACATGGGCAGGACATGTAGTGCGAAGAGAGGATAACCGATGGTCGCTGAGGGTAACAAACTGGATTCCAAGGGAAGGAAAGCGTAGCAGGGGGCGGCAGAAAGTTAGGTGGGCGGATGAGATTAAGAAGTTTGCAGGGGGCAAGTGGATGCAGCTAGCACAGAACCGGGTTAAGTGGAGAGATATGGGAGAGGCCTTCGCCCTGCAGTGGGTATAATCAGGCTGATGATGATGATGATGATGACTATGCCAGGTTTCGAGCCTTCAGCGTAGCGTGGTCCGGTAGTTACGCTTTACACCACGTGACTACTGACATCATGCCAGCGCGAGAGCTGGACTACCAAGTCGGCTTTTCAGCGTAGCGTGGCTCATAGTCACGCCGGGCATTTCGCGCTTCTCCCACTAGGTGCGATGTGGTCTAACAGGTGGTGTCGTCTTCCATTGGAGACACTTCGCCTCTCTTCGGTAAGTAGAGGAGGGGAGGCTGCGCTGTATAAAGCATGCCATTTCAGCGCTTGTCCCCTATGAGGTACTCCCCTGTTGGGGCTGGGACAGGTTAGGTCACCGCCGCTTGCGGCGGGGGCTAGCCTGCCACAGAATTTATATGTGGTAGGCCGTCATTGCACCCGCTACCGTTTCGGTGGTGGACGACGGCTGTTATTGCGGCGCGCGTCTTTCTCTTCCTCTTCTTTCTTCTCTATTTTCTGTTTGCACGAGGCAGCGGAGGTAGGTGGCTCAGCTACAGAGCCAGTAGCAGGCCCGTAGATTTTCTTTTCCTTCTTCCTAGAGCCACAGCAACTTCCCTGATATGGCTGGGACAGGTAGCTCACCGCCGCTTGCGGCGAGGGCTAGCCTGCCACCAAATTTTTATCTGTTGTAGGCCGTCATTGCACCCGCCACCGCTTCGGTGGTGGACGACGGCTGTAGTTGCGGCGTGCGTCTTTCTTTCCCTCTTCCTTCTCTTCTCTATTAGAGCGCAGCTCTTTGGCGCTCATTCCTGGGTTTCGCGTCGGCGTCGGCCTCGTAACCGGCGCCTCCCCACTTTCATCCCCCCAGTTCGAGCCGGCGCTTGGCAACCGAAGCCTCGTAGGAAGCGCGGAGCAGCCGGAGAACACAAGGAAAGGAAGGGGGTTTGGGGGGGGGGGGTCGCCGGAGGAAGCGCTAGCAGCGACTGTCTGATGCCGCTGCCGCCGCTAGCGAGTCAAGACAACGTGACCGCGTAGATAATAATAATAATTGGTTCACAGGAAGGGAAAGGCGCAGTATCTGTCACACGAGTTTGTGGACACCTGAACCGCGCCGTAAGGGAAGGGAGAGAGGTGGGAGTTAAAGTGTAAAGAGAGAAAGAGGAGCCGTAGTGGAGGGCTACGGAGTAATTTCGACCACTTGGGGATCTTTAACGTGCGCTGACATCGCGCAGCGTACGCCTCTTCGTTTCGCCTCCATCGAAACGCAGCCGCCGAGGTCGGGTTGGAACCCGGGTATTCCGGACAGTAGTCGGGCGTCTTACCACTGTACCACTCCAGCGGGAGATGACCGCGTAGAAAAACTGATTTATTTTTTATAGGAAGGGAAAGGCGCTGTAACTGTCTCACTTGTTTTCTGTGGACACCGCAACCAAGCCGTAAGGGAAGGGAGGAAGGCGAGAGTGAAAGTGGAAAGAGAGAAAGAGGAGTCGTAGTGGAGGGCTACGGAGTAATTTCGACCACCTGGGGATCTTTAACGTGCGCTGACATCGCACAGCACACGGACGCCTCTTCGTATCCCGTTCCTCTCGCTCGTAACGCGTCGCACGGCTGTGACAACCTCGCGAGGCACTTGTATAGATCTCGTCTTTGAGAATCGAGCATTGGTGTACCAAGTCGAACATATATCAGTCTATTTCTCCGACCACAAAGCTTCCTTCATGACTGTCAAGAACTGTTACTGGAGTCTTTGTTAAAGGAATACGTGTGAAAAAAAAAAAAATTCTGTGATAGCGTATACATGTGTTGCTCGATTTCTTTGCCTCAATCTATCGAAAAGGTGAAACAGCTTATTTGCTGCGCTCAAATTTCGCATTAGGAAGTAACGTAATCGTCGGTAATTTTTTTTTCTTCTGTCTGCACGAGGCAGCTGAGGTGGCTCAGCTACAGAGCCAGTAAGTAACAGGCGCGTGCATTTTCTTTTCCTTCCTACAGCCACAACAACAAGACAGTTTGTAGTAAGTAGTAAGTAATTGGTTCATAGGAAGGGAAAGGCGCAGTATCTATCTCACTTGTCTTCTGTGGACACCTCAACCGCGCCGTAAGGGAAGGGATAAAGGTGGGAGTGAAAGTGGAAAGAGAGAAAGAGGTTACCGTAGTGGAGGGCTACGGAGTAATTTCGACCACCTGGGGGTCTTTAACGTGCGCTGACATCGCACAGCACACGGACGCCACTTCGTTTCGCCTCCATCGAAACGCAGCCGTCGTGGTCGGGTTCGAACCTGGGAACTCCGGCTCAGTAGTCGGGCGTCTTACCACTGCACTGCCCCGGCGGGGCACAACACAGTTTATCATGCTGTCTGAGAAGCAGAGTGAGAAGGCGGCTCGCCAGTGTGAAGCCAGGAAGCGACAGCGAGCTATGGAGACAGAGGAACAACGTGAAGACCGTCGAGCCAGACGTCGTACTCAAGATGCGGCTCGGCGAATGCGTGCTTCTCAAGCCACCGAAGCAGATTTCTTTCGCTATCTCCTAGGCCTAACTACAGCTAAGCCACTGTGAATTTTTTTTCCTCCTCCCCCTGGCATCTTATCCACTGCACCACCGCGGTGGGGTGCTACAGAAGACAGATTTAAAATTTTGGAGGGAAGACCCTGGGTAGACCCCTTTTCAGTGACTTTTTAAAATAGAAAGGAGAGCTGACTTTGTTCCACGGCACGCGACTACTGTGTCATCGGCGTGGCGCCTCGTGCACGGCGCAAACCAAGAATGGCATCACGGTCGAATTGCTCAGCGACCTTGGGAGAACGCTTTCGCGGTGTCCAATCTTCTAGAGCACTCTACCTAGCCGGTCGCATGCTGGTTTGGTCTGAACGCAGTCGGTAAAGCCAGGGGCGCTATTACAGAACTCCATTCAGTTAGGCGTTCAGTTTTGGAACGCTCTGTGATTGGTTGGAAGCACTTCCGCTCAAAGCCTCGGAATTGAACGCTTTTAAGTCACGGCTCCTTCTGAGAGGCTTTGAGCGGAAGTGCTTCTAACCAATCACAGACCGTTCCGAACTGAACGCGAACTGAACGCAGTTCTGTAATACGCCCCAGAGTATAGGGTCAGAGCGTTATGCCGGGGACACTTTGGATGCGTTCCGGTTCCGACCGTTGTTTGCGCCGATGCATTTAGTTTTGCAGCGAAAGTGGTAGGTAGCGCGTCGACTTAATTAGGAATAGGATGCCTCGATAGGATGCCTTAATGGCCAGCGCCGCGAAGACACCGAGGTACATACCTTAATCAGGGATAAATCAGGGGTAAAGGGGTGATACAGAAAAGCCTACCAAAACATGTCCGCGAGACAAGGGGAGCGGAGAGAGGCTAAAGCGGACCGCATGCCTCAGTGTGACATTTCTGGTGGTGTCCGCAGAACACTGCGACACACTCGAACCGGCACTGCTGTCCCATTGAATTCATTGAAGCGCACAAGGCGCTCTCCACTTTGCACTTACCCGATGCATGCGTTGCCTCAGCCAGTAGGAACCAAGGTACGGTGGCTTTAAGGGAAAATAATAAAGAATGAACGGTGATTATTGATTTGTATAGCGGCATTTGAAATTTCAATGGATACATGCGTCGCCTTAGAAGTTATTACAACAGCGTGACGCGCCAGTATCGAGAACGCAAAGAAAGAGAGCTCTATTAGCACAGTGTGCTTAGAATGTGATGAACTGTACCGGAATGTTCGAATAGCTCTCAATGGGTGAGTGTATCTGCGTCGACCTACATTTGTTGGTCATATATCCGAATGAGCCAATAACGCTGAGAAAGCGCCTTTTCTGGGAGGAGTCGCCAGCGAGAAAATGAATGTCCTTCAATGTTTGTCCATTTTGCTGAAGGGCCCGTGCAATGACTGTCGATGCACTTGTCTGTATGACTATTTTCTATATGTAGCATGTCCTAAATGGCTCTAGGATGCAGGCCTCGCACCACCTGCCGAATCGTGAATCGTTTGTGCTGCAGAGCTGATATCCTGCCTATCGTTCGCTTTACTATCTGTGTAAGCTGTACATAACGATAATAATCTTGTTCAGATGTACTCTGCGTCACATACTGCTTTTGAACAGTTTCTTTTCCTACCCTATTATACATGTACCGTGCCGGAACACAGCTTCTCACCGAAATTGTTGAAAAAGCGCCTGTATCAACAATGGCTATTAGCCTGCGTTGAATATTTCATAGTCTTCGGTTTTGAATTTCAACCATGAGAACTTCGGCTAACCTGTTTTTCGTAAACGTTGATGATTGCAAAAGCGAATAAGATGGTAGAGTTGTTTTTATAGCCTGATTTTTTTCCTAAGTACGGTGCAGTGACTCCATGCGGTAAACTTGTACAGCGACTTTTATGTGAATTAGTAAGGGACACCTTAATGTGGAATAGTTGGCGCGATGCGGATATTGGTGAGGCTGGGTAGGCCAGAGTGGCCTGGTACCGACTGGTCGCTGTGGGGTCAGTTATTCTTCTTGCGCTCCTTCAAACGTAATCGGATGAACGGGAGGCATAGAATAGCGATGGCACGCCCTCTGACAGGCGATGTCTTATAGCGCATGTTACATATCAACTTATCTGCAGAAAGAACGCTTTAAAAAACAAGCTAGCTAAGCGGACCCAGCATATAACATCCGCAACTTTTTCCCAAACCAGGAAGAAGCTAGACAAATTCGACAAAATACCGGCCACTGAAAACAACTCTCTGATGTCGGCATACATGCAGCCATCTATATAAGGCACGGCGGTTACGCTATAGGGGATAGCTGGAGCATATAAGCATACGGTTGATGTCACATAGCTCTGATGAGAACAGACTTGAAACGTCACATAACTCTGATTAGAATAGACTTGAAACGTCACATAGCTCTGATCAGAACAGACTTGAAACCCCGAGCAAGGCTACGAGGTCGGCGCATGGGCGCGGACCGACACAGAGTCATGCGCATGCGCACCCACCACGTCTCTGCAACCGGGTCGAATTACTCGTTGTCTACGCTCCTGCACTGCCGGACTGTAAATGCGCGACATTGTGCATCGAGCGCTGTTTCTTGGGGACGTACTTTTATGAGGATATTCTTGCCGATTTCAAGAATGACGTGCAGTCCAGACCCCATCACGCGGGCCGAGATCCAAATCAGGCTCTTTGCCATGCCGGAGTGGTTATCCTGCGCGAGATTATTAATTATTGTGTGTGATGATAGTTTCTTTGCTATATGGATGACGGCAACGAAGCTGGCTCGGGCCTTGGCAAGCTCATGGAGGGGTGAAGTCAGCGGCAGAGCTTCGACCAAGACAGCTAGTTCAGATGCAAAAATGAGAACTCACTGCTTCAACAAGCATTGATAACTATGTTGAGGAAAATTAGGGGAAGGGAGATACAATTACGCTCAGCATTGTTAGGGCATGAAGCGAGAACGTTAATGGCTCCCTTTAGTGAGCTCCTCTTGGGGGTCCTCCCTCGCGTCCATCAACTTTGCTAGTCGCTTAATTAGTAACATTTTATTTGTACATCCATTATCCTACACATACTCATCAGTGTGCGGTCGTATGATACCATATTATGTGAAAGAACATCCGACATAAATTTAAATACCCGCTTACCACCCACCTTCCACCCCCTCTCATCTCAGTAACGAAGCCCGAGTCGGCAGCGTCTTCCAAACGGGCTATGTCACGTGATCTCGTGACGTCACACAACCAGGCGACTAGCCACTTTACTGCCATAAGTCACCTGCCAACTACCACCTCGCAGAGCCATACTCCTGATTTTTCGCTCATAACGCCATTCTCGCCGACGCCGGATTTTCTGGTGAACGGCGCCTTTAATTAACACTGTTAAGATGAATAATAATTCTGAAATTAATTGTGAGCACGCCGAGAACTGCTCCGGAAGGCTGCCTGTAGTCTTAGCTAGTGAAATCATGGACAACATATGGTACCACTCGGAATCGTTTGAGCTTAAAATATCGTCATTTCATTATTACGTCATGCATTTGGTTCACTTAACAGCAGTAGGCATTCAAGAGGCGCAGATATATTCGCTGTGACCACGGATAGCAAGAACGCAGGGAGCTTGTGCTTCGGAGTCCAGCCTTGAAAAGAGGAAAATGCAATTAAGTTTTGATGAATGATAACAGAGGTAGAAATCATTTTTTTTAAAGCGACAGACTAAGAGCCCTGAACAAATATATTTAAAGCCGAAATCTGGACGAGTTGGCATACATTCATATACGGAACAGCGCAACAAAGGCGGCAAGGACGAGACAAGATTATGGTCATTGAGCACCAAGATGGGCAGGCTGTCCAGTTTGGTCTAAGAGGTTTGGGGAGAAGGGAGTCTGGAGGTCCACTGGGCATTGAAAGAGAGTGCCCCATATTGACATATGATGAGGTCAGATGGCAGGAGCTTCAGGCGAGCGGAGGTATACGTGATAGGAGTGTTGAGGTGAAGTCTTAATGGTGGGCATTGGGGAGTATTTGAAACGATCGATTTATGGGAGCCGTGTAGAGTATACCTTGATTAGTCGTTTGCGGCACAGAGTCTTGTCTCAGGTCTGAGCTCTTCACAATAGGGAAGAAAAACAAATTAGCATGTTTTTTCTTAGCGGTTTAGCGTCGAGAAACTGACACCTAAAAGTAGTGAAAATTATTCCGTAGTCCACCGCTATGGTACCACTTTCTTTCACTCCCACCTTCTTCCCTTGCCGCAGGGAGTGGCTCATATGTCCAGCGAGAATTGTGATAGTGCGCCTTTCCTTTTCTACAGGTATCAATTTGCAATGCATGCAGATTTTGCAAGGAGCCCATCTACTGTGCGATGTCGGTGCACTTTAACCATCCCCAGGTGGCTTAGGGTGCCTCGATGCGCGCACATCGAGGCACCCTAAGAAAAGCGCAGTATCTGCCTCGGAGATTCAAACGTTACAAAGGGTCTGCTACCTCCGCTTTAGTGCTTCTGCGCTACCAATACTGCACATTAAACTTCACCGAGGCAATTGCGGCGCTAGGCGAAATTCTTTCGGGTGACATCGACGTTAAGACCCCAGGTAAATTCTCCTACGTTCAGCCGTTATTAAGGCGAAACAGGAAGCGCCCGCAGCGAGCGGCACTAAAATCCCTTCGTGCATCGCTGGTTGCCCTAACAACTATTACGCCAGCCATTAGATATGTATGGATGGATGGAAAAACTTTATTCTGTCAGAAAGCACGTGCGGACGATTCCGTGTTCGATGACCATCAACCGTTGTCGAGTTACCGAAGCGACGGTGTACACGTGACCTAGCGCATAAAGGGTACAAGGTGTGATAAATACGACGTGTAGTTAGTTGCACGCACGCGCGCACGCTAAGGGAAGATCATTGGGAACACAGGGTAGAATACAACACAGGTGGCGCCGCGCACCGGCTGCGTTAGCGGCGCGCGCCGCAAGAGGAGGAAGGCTGCTCTGTTCGGCTAATCTACCTTGGAGAGCCAAGGTGCTCTCGTGGGTAGGGCCCGAGCTACCGCTGGAGCCACAGGAGTCCCGTACTAAGAACCCCTCCTAAACTTTGTAAGAGGCTCGCCCTTAACTCCTGCCCCTACTTTTTTTCCTCTCTCATGTAAATATTATTTAATAGATGTTTTTAACCACCCCCGCAAGAGGATGCTAGTGTATTCTTACGTACGCTCCCGTTGCGGAGTAGGAACACAAGAGGAATTTCTAGAGGAAGAGTGGGAATTCGGTGTCACGTAGCGCATTGCGCGAGTGAGCTTTTATGCACGCGCGCAGGCAGTGACTTCGCTAAATATTTACTGTGTTCACATGCACTTATCTGGCATTAGTTCATATTTAAGACATGGGCGACAATAGGAAGAATATGGGCTGAGCCCGCGTCATGCGAGCACATGTGCTAGCGCGTGATTTTGAGTAAACAATGAAATTAGTGACGCTGACCTACCTTGTGCATGCAAAAGAACCACACTCCGATAAGCAGCATGTGGACGAAGTGCACGAAGCATTCGAAGCCGCCCATCATCCAGGTGTAGGGACGCCCTGGACACAAAGGATTCCGCGCTTCATGACTGGCGAACAAACGTCATTATAATCGAGGACTGCTCGTTTGTACCGCACGCTGCAGTGGATAGAGAGATTTAGCTTACCGTGATCCGTGATCGGCCACTGTGACCCGCTAGTGGGCGGGGAGCACAAGCTGATTGGTCCCGACGCGGCAGGTCTATGTGCCGACATCTACTGACATCCAGTATGTGGCGCCATCTATCGGCGTCAAGAGATCTGGGCATGCGCAGTGGAATGCGCGGTGGCGGATCACGGTAAGCTAAAACTCTAATCAGTCTCAGCCCGCTGATATGCCCTACACAAAAGAAGGCAGTTTTCGGCGGCTTTTTATTCGTCGATGTATACGCTGCTGAGCCGAACCCAAATATAAATCTAGTTCTTTCCCTATATTAGGTGGGCTTGCCTTGTGCCACGATGAAGGCTGCACGGTTCTGCAATCCGCTTTATCTGAGTATAGGTACATGGTTACCGGTACGCTGGCTCTAATCCTAGTAAAAAAGAAAACAGATAATTTCCTTCTGTCACAAAATAATTTGCGTGGTTTTTGACCGCTAGCCTGTTGACATAACTTTCTGCAGTGCCTTCAGAATTTTATCTAGGGACAACAGAAAAGTAACACAGAACTACACACTACAGATTAGTAGCACGGAAAAAAAATACAGAACTGCAAAAAGCATGCTACAAATATGCGGAGTATTTTGTATTTATTTTACTATTCTTCAGCCTTTTCCTCTGATATGCGTCTTGATGACGATATGCGTGGCTCACGATCACTACGACTGCGAAGCTATCCGCGTTTTAATACAAATGGTATCATGAGGCCACCAAAAAATGTACCTCTGCTTTTGTCACTAAGCATATGTGCTTAGGTTTCCATACAATTTTTACAGTTTCCAATTTCGACTACTCGAGGGTGTCTGGTTGGAGAACAGTGTCATATGCTTACTGTGCATTTCAATGTACGTGCCATTGAGGTACGCCACAGTCCCATCCACAACCAGCATGGCAAACGTGAAACACTGCATGGAAACGTACACAGACGAGCGAATTACTCCACAGGCAGCACAAGCCATTGGTCCAGAATAATAATAATAATAATAATAATAATAATAATAATAATAATAATAATAATAATAATAATAATAATAATAATAATAATAATAATAATAATAATAATAATAATAACTGGTTCACAGGAAAGGAAAGGCGCAGTATATCTGTCACACTTGTTTCTGTGGACACATTGCCAACACAAGCACAGTATTGAGTGGATGGTTTGTGCAGCTTAGTGCGCGTATTGTACTGAGCGTGCTGGCATGCATATATTACTCAGATTGTTCATATAAAATTAGCTGTGGTTTATCTTGTGGTTAAACCTGGAGGTACGCGAGAGCTGTCTGCATGGTTACGCTTAGGTTCGGCTTGAAAATAAAGACATGGTTTTTGCACATAGTAGTTTACTCTATGGTTTCAGCTTTATTTATGATATAGGGGGCACTTTGGAACACTAAAGTGCGATGAGGCGAAAGCCTTTCTATCTACCCCGCCGGTGTGGCGCAGTGGTTACGGCGCTCGACTATGCTCCCAAGGACGCGGGATTGAATCCCGGTCTGGGCGGCCGCTTTTCGATGGAGGCGGAAAGCAAGGCGCCCGTGTGCTGTGCGATATGAGTGCACGTTAAAGAACCCCAGTTGGTCGAAATTTCCGGAGTCCTCCACTATGGCGTTGTTGTTGTGGCTGTAGGAAAAAGGAAAAGAAAATGCACGGGCCTGCTTCTGGCTCTGTAGCTGAGCCACCTCCGCTGATTTGATTGATTTATTTATAGGAAGGGAAAGGCGTGGTAACTGTCTCACTTGTTTTTCTGTGGACACCGCAACCGCGCCGTATGGGAAGGGAGGAAGATGGGAGTGAAAGTGGAAAGAGAGAAAGAGGAGACGTAGTGGAGGGCTACGGAGTAATTTCGACCACCTGGTGATCTTTAACGTGCGCTGACATCGCACAGCACACGACGCCTCTTCGTTTCGCCTCCACCGGACGCAGCCGCCGAGGTCGGGTTCGAACCCGGGTACTCCGGCACAGTAGTCGGGCGTCTTACCATTGCACCACCCCGGCGGGGCCCACCTCCGCTGCCTCGTGCAGACAGAAGAGAAAATACAGGAGAGAAAAGGAAGAGGGAGAGAAAGACGCGCGCCGCAACAGCTGTTGTCCACCACCGAAGCGGTGGCGGGTGCAATGACAGCATATACAACACATAAAACTTCGGACAGGCTAGCCCCCGCCGCAAGCGGCGATGACCTACCTGTCCCAGCCCCACCATGGGAAACGTCTCTCATTGCCTGATTTGCTTTGGGATGTTAAACTCCTTCCCCGAAACTCTCATCCACAACATCACGAGCCCCGCCGCCGAGCCCGGGCAAAGGCGCTCCACAAATATTACGGCTCCGAGACGGATGCTGTATGGGTGGACGCCGCATGCTCGGGCGATGAGGCGGCGGCAGCCGCAGTGAACAATACCCTTCAGTCCATTGCAACTCTCCCCCTCCCCTCTGTTACCTCCTCAGAAGTGGCCGAGGAGGCAGCGATCGCCCTTGAAATTGCCCACACGGAAGCTAAATATATACTCACAGACTCAAAAACTGCACTTTCGCACGTGGGCGAGTTCATGTTTCTGCTTTTTGCATGCTGACCTCGCCCACTGCCAACCCGCCCCGCCACGTGGAGCTTATCTGGATGCCTGCGCACTCGGGGAACCCTGGCAACGAGGCCGCCAACAGCTTAGCCCGAGGTCTAATACACCGGGCACGGGCGGTCCCCACGTCGGAGTTCTCCCGGGAGCGCATGCACACGTTTAAAGAGATGACTCAGGCCTACCGGGTCGAGAGACAGATCTACCCCCCACTTCACGCCTCCCTCAGCAATCACCACCAAACACTATGGCGCCACCTCCAGACGCGAACCCTCCCATCCCCTTACATTAGGTCCCGTTACCACCCCACTCTTACCGACCCCTCCTGCACCCTTTGCAACCATCCCACTGCCACCCTCGCCCACATTCTATTCCAATGCCCGACGGATCCTCCCCAGCGGGGTCTGGAGCACTTCACCACCTGGGAGGAATGGGAGACCCTGCTACGCTCTAAGGACCCGGTCTGGCAAAAGACCGCCACAGACCGAGCTGCCGACGTCATGAACCGTAGGAACATGAACGTTTGAGCGTAGTGGGGCCGTGCGGGGGCCCAGGGGCCTGCGCGCCCCGAACTCCTCTGTTAAAATAAATGTTTTTTACTATTACTATACCCCACAAACCAAACCCAACCCAAACCTTTCTCTCTATTTCTACTCCCACCTTACTACTGTGCCAGAGTACCCGGGTTCGAACACGGCCTCGGCGGCTGCGTTTCGATGGAGGCGAAACGGAGTGGCGTCCGTGTGCTGTGCGATGTCAGTGCACGTTAAAGAACCCCAGGTGGTCGAAATTTCCGGAGACCTCCACTACGGCGTCTCTCATAGCCTGAGTCGCTTTGGGACGTTAAACCCCACAAAACCAAACCAAACCAATCTACTCCCACCTTCCTCCTATTACTCGCGAATCGGTTGAGGTGTCCGCGGAGAATTGTGACAGATACTGCGCCTTTTCTTTCTTGCAAATCAATTTTAAACGCCGCTGATGCCTGCTGCACTGAGTCTGCTTCTATAAAAGGTGTGGTGCGGCGTTCGAGGAAGCGCCAAATGAATGGCACCGCACGGACGCCTTGATCAAACGCGGGCGGTATTACAGAACTGCGTTCAGTTCACGTTCAGTTGCGAACGCTCTGTGATTGGTTGGAAGCACTTCCGCTCATAGCATCTCAACTTGCGTGACGTAAAAGCGTTCAGTTCAGCGGAAGTGCTTCCAACCAATCCCAGAGCGTTCCGAAACTGAACGCCAACTGAACGCAGTTCTGTAATACACCGGCGAGGTTAATGATGATCATGATAACTTTATTCTTCCACCAGATAAAAGATCCCCAGGTGGTCGAAATTACTCCGTAGCCCTCCACTACGGCTTCTCTTTCTCTCTTTCCACTTTCACTTCCACCTTCCTCTCTTCCCTTACGGCGCGGTTGAGGTGTCCACAGAAAACAAGTGAGACAGTTACCGCGCCTTTCCCTTCCTATAAATCAATCAATCAGAGGCCTCCTAGTTCCTGCCTCCGGCACGCAGGCCTAAGTGACAGGGGCCGGGACCTCGGCGATTAGAAGCAGGCAAAGAGGTCTTGGGTCTTCGCGGCTTCTTCCGCCAGGCGGATGGCTTGTTGATGTAGAGCAGGGACCTCGCTCCGCGGCAGGGCTTGCCAGGCTTATCTACAATTTATATTTGCTTTAGCCCCTGGGGAGCTAGCACATTTCCAGATAATGTGGTCGAGGGGTTAACTTCGCCTGCTGATGTCATCATTAGCCGTGACGTCATGACCGGATCTGACGTCACCGCCGGCCATAACGTTACAGCCGATGATGTCGCCATGTGATGACATCATTGACAGCGATTGTCATTTGATCATGACTAATGGCTGATTAGTACTAGTTAGTGACTAGTTTGAAATTAGCTATGGTTTAGCTTGTGGCTAACCTTGGAGGTTCGCGGTCCGTAACGCTTTCGTTACGTGGGATACGGTAGTTGGCAGCTAATATGGCCGAGCACTGACTTTACATCTGGCAGAAGCTGCCAACTAGGGCCTCTCCTTTCACAAGAGAGGGTACAGTGGCTGATATCAGAATCAGCCTGCGAAGTTCGAACCCGACCTCGGCGGCTGCGTTTCGATGGAGGCGAAACGAAGTGGCGTCCGTGTGCTGTGCGATGTCAGCGCACGTTAAAGATCCTCAGGTGGTCGAAATTACTCCGTACCCCTCCACTACGACTCCTCTTTCTCTCTTTCCACTTTCACTCCCACCTTCCTCCCTTCCTTTACGGCGCGGTTCAGGTGTCCACAGAGCAAGTGTGACAGTTACTGCGCCTTTCCCTTCCTGTGAACCAATCTAACCAATCTAACTGCCGACTCATCCCTAGGCCATGCCCAGAGGCCAGCTGTGGCAGTTGCTAGGCAACGGCTCAAGGTCAGTGCTTCCAGGCGTTGGTGCGACCACGGCCAAGGTGCGGCCACGACGAAGGTGCAATTACAGCGAAAAGCGAAGTGGCTGGCGTATACTGCAGCTCTCGCTACACAAACCCACTATCACGCAATTAATTTTTCATGTCACAGTCCTATGTATGCGATGCAATGTGTGCCTGCGCATGCAAGTGCACTTTACATGAACTGCAGGGAAAAGCCACATGATGTGGACGTGTTGAAAAGTACTTGCGTGAAAGAACGCGGCCGGGAGTGCATAGGCAGCCTATTCTCAAAGACAGGTCATGACCGGTTTTCGAGTATAATATTTAGGACCAGTGAAACCTTTTCTTTAGCAAAGTATGTATACTTTTCTATTAATTTATTTGAGATACCTGCTCAGCATGTCAGGTGATGTCTGCTTAGCATGGCATAAGAGCATGAGACATATAACAGGTCCCAAAATCTCTGAATTCATAGATAAGCGTTTACACCACAATATTTACCTTTCATCGCTGAAAACTACGGAGATCGCAGCATTTCTTTCTACGTGGGACGCGATGCGGACGTGCACCGCATGCGCTCACGCCTTGAGGACATTTTCGGCGGAACGCGTTGCGTTGGACTCGCTTTTAGTGGGACCGTCTACAGAAAGTTGGTCTGCACCTGCGGACATCACATTTGTGGCACGTTTGCACTTTTTAGGTGTTTTCTACAGTTTTCGACTCAACGACGGGGCGACAAGGTTAGGCCTAACCTCTAGTCCGAGCCGACGCGGGCGGCGCCGGGCTCCGGGGCTGTGATTTGTAATTGTGGCCCTCTGCGAGTATGAAGAAAATGGCGTATCCCGTAGAGGGGGAGCCCATAACACCCGAAGACTTCGAGGCGGGAGAAGTATTCTGGGCATTGAAGGCGCAAGACCGATTTAAGAAGACACATTACGGCTACCACCTAGCGAGACGCAGGCGGACAGCGACGGACGCAAGGTGCATGAGCGGAGCAAGTCAAGCGAGGAAAAGCGCCGATGTGGAAGAAACGCGGACCGTTTCTGAAGATGCCGGCCAAGGATTTCAAGGTCGTGTGCAGGCCCAAGAATTGGAACTTGAGTGTGGTGACGTTGAGGGGACTGGGATATGCAATGAGAGCGGCAGCGAAGCTGACGAGTGCGACTGCTGCGGACGAGGACCTGATGCTGGTCGACAAGACGAACAACACAATGACGGTGAGCACGCCGAGTATGAAACGCAGTGGGGCTTATGCGAGTGTCAAGCTGGGGGATTATAACCTTGAGGTTTTGGCTTACGTAGCAGCGCCGGAAAACTCCGTACGGGAAGTCATCTACAACGCATACAACTGATGCCATTTCGAAAAATTTCGAGTGGGACTCCTAAAATGAAAAGAAGGCATGGAAATTTTGGATGCGAGACCTTTGGGCATGTCGAAGGCGATACAGATCACTGTTGGAGGGAAGCATGTTCCGTGGCAAGTCATTTACGGGAGCTGCGTGTATGCTGTAGTTCCGTTTAGAGTTACTCGAAACATGCTACAATTGAAGACGAGTGGGACATCGAGTGGACGTGTGTTATCGTTCGAAGACCAATCTGTGCCGTCGATGCGGGAAGGATCATCCTGCACCGGCGGAAGGAAAGCCGCTGACGTGCACGCCGGACTGCATCGTGTGCCGAATTCACAATGCCGAATTTGGCGTGCATTTCGGCAATATTCAGGTACGGCCTTCGTCTATAGGGGCTTCATATAAACATGGATGGACGCACCTGTGCAGCCCTAAGAACGTACAGTACTCACGGATTGAAATAGGACACTCGGAGCGCGTGGCCGTCGCTGCATGCAGCGCCGCCCGTGGATGCTCATGGAACCAAGGTGCTGCATTGTGGTATAGCGCGAGGGGGCAACATCTAAAAAGCAGAACTGCTCCTTCCGGTCGCCAATAAGCCGGCCTGTTGTTACCACACTGCCTTGCATGCAGCGACGGCCACGCGCTCCGAGTGTCCTATTTCAATCCGTGAGTACTGTACCTGAGTTGACAGCGTTCCAGACGCAAAGATGAAGAAGATCAATAAGGACCACATCAACATACGCGGACGCCTTAACTGAGGACCGAACTTAGCCGCAGTTAACGCGAATAGCAGCTCACCACTGCTGCACAGCGCGCAACCGTTACATAACGAAGCTGCGGTTACAAATATCCTAATTATTTATAACACCGTGCGCGGAGCTGCTTCCGACTCGGGCGGCAGTAGCGCGCTCAAGAATCGCCCTACAGCCGCGTCGAGGCGTACTACGGCAGCGGCGGATATCTCTTGCGCCAGCGTGCGTAGTGAAATAATAGAGAGTTTTAGTACTGCGTAGTGAGCGCTGCGTACGCACAGCCCACGTACTTTGCGGAACGCTACGGCATGGTCGCGTACATGCCACAGAAAGACTTTTAGTAGGGCGGAAGCGCGTACGTACGCAGGAGTCCGAAAGCTAACGCGGCAAGCGCACTGGCCTGTGTAGTGCCATCTCGCAGCCATCCAAAAACTGAATTTTCTGGCGCAGGAACTCCTGCTTCATTGTTTTTCCGACAGGCGAGAGATGGAACCCATGCTGCAAAGGTGCTGCTTTGGTTCGTCGTTGTTGCAGAGGATGAGATATCAGGAATAACTTTGACTAAATCGGGACACTACCCTTGCAAACGTAGTAGAAAGCAAAAATTAAGAGTACAACCCCGTGCCAAATTTAATCCGAAGAAGCAAAGCGTTTTTCCGAGAGAAACGATGTCATGTCAAAGCAGTTTTCTGAGTTAACAGTGCGCCTATGATATCATCATTCAGTGCAAAGTAACTATGAACCTCGGAGAACACACTGCGAAGCTATACGAAGTCTCATTAGGGAGGCGGTGTATATTTAAAATGCCACGAAACGTATGCCGTAAAATTCTGGAGCATGGCCCATGGAAACATATGCAAAGAAAACTTACCAAAATAATTTTTCGGTTTAGGCCAGCACCAATGAACACGGCAGATGGTTAAACGTTAGCGAATGTTTTTAAGAAAAAGTACGACAAAATATGCCATGGCTTTTTTTGAGCCAAACAATATTTAATGCGCCTCGATGAATCTGCGTTGTAAAGACCTGCATACGCCTGAAATCTAGCTGTCCGCTCTTCCGAGAGCTTCAACGTTTCCTCTTCAATGCAGCAGCTGAAATGATACAAGCTTTTAAGCTGAAGGTAGTCATTACTCGGCACGAGAACGAACCGTGCACAGCAGCAGACGACCAACAGTCCGTCTGCTCACACGAATGTCGTTCGCGGTCGCCGGCGTCGTCTGCGATCGAATAGAGCGTCGGCTGCGCCACCGTCTGCTACAGTGGACCGTTCCCTTCCGGCGTTTAAAAATGCTTTTTGAATGTAGTTTAAGGAATGTAGTGTCTATGGGCTGCTTACTTTGAATGACAGATATTACTAAAATTTAATACATACGGCAGCTGCATACGAGAAGCTTCCGCCATTGGGAGAAGCACCCAGCGCATAGCGAGCGTGTATGCGGTATCTGTGGCTTCACAACACAAATTTTAGCTGTGTTTATAAATAGATTACCCGTGGAATGACTTAGCATACTTTATCACACATTTATTCAAAGCACTCGCCAGCTTTTAACGATAGACAGCCTCCATTCGTACTACATCTAAACGAGAAAAATACTGCGGTAAGTTGCGTTTACATGTTTTCTAAGGGCCCTACCAACTCGTACCCCTATAAGTATAGCAGCGTCATATAGATACTCCGCCTTTGAAATGGCATTTGATATTTTCCCAGTCTTTTATAGGATGCTTGTAGTTGCTCTATACCAAAAAAAAAAAAAAAAGAATCATAGGTGCCCCGTAAAGATGGCTTGAAATCTTTGGCTTCCACATATTCTCATGGGTGCTAAGCCTATACATTTCACCCCCAGTCTGCGGCAGGGTCGCGGGTGCCTCATTTGTTTATAAACACGGCGTTTATCTAAGGTGTGAAGCCCAAGGGAAATTTGGTTCTGCTTCGGGTTTCAAGGATCCTGGCGACGAAATACACCAGCTAGAAGTTGGAGCGTTCGCGCAGCGCATTCATAGAAAACAATTTGTGCGTCGCATAAGGCACAATTTGCAATACGCGCCCTCTACCGCGGAGCAACAAATAAATTAGAAGTTTTTACTTCTCGGGAAACGCCAAATCGTCTGCAATAAAAAGAAAAGAAAAGAACGTGCTGCGGGTTTGCTGCTTATAATGCGCGGCTATATAGCCAAACGTGTCTGTCGAGCTTCCTCACACACGAGAGCAACCCGCAGACGGATCAGGGAACGCACGCAGATGTAGGGATTTCTGCGTATGCAAGCAACGTATACGCAGTACGCAAGAATCGTGCTGCGTATGACGCATGCGCAGTAAGCAGCACGCAGGCCGCCTACGTACGCAAGGGTTCTGCGTATGCTTACGTACGCAGTTCTAAAACTCTCTAGTCTTTCAAAGAATAACAAGCCTGACATAAAGGCGTATCCGAACTGACCACTTCGTGAGAATCACTGTGATCACAAGCAAGTTTCTGCATAACAGCTGCCGCATGTGTAGCGCCGGCTCACCCGGCCTTCTTGTGCGCTATCTCTGCTACGGCTCACCCGGCCTTCTTGTGCGCTATCTCCGCTGCTATATGGCCTCGCACATATATATGGCCATATCCTTTTTTTTTTTTTTTTTACAATACAGTCGGTAGACCTTTTTTTTATTTTTTACACTGGGCAGGCCATTTACAGCAGTGCTGATCAAATCGAAAACACCGTTCGCGGTGGCTTCGATGAGAAGCAATCTAGGCCTAGTGACGACTATAGGGAGTATAGGCGCGGCCAATGCGCCGTCGTCCACCGCGCTAGCGGCGGCGCCAATGCCACTCCGGCAAACTCGCGGCATTTGGCGTCGCGCGTGTTCATTTGGGAACTTCTCTTTCATGATGTAGCTGGGGCCCGATGCCTTTTGACACTTTTCACTAAACACGCCGCTGTAAAACACTTGTCCGGGACGTGACGAGGCAGCAGTACGTAGTGCTGCACGTACCGTGGTACGCGGTACGCGGTACTCGAAGGCTGCATAAAAACACCGTCGTACGCCACTCTAGACGCATGCCTATGTTACTTGGTGCTCTTCAAAACGTGCTAATAGTGCACTTTGTTGATGTGGGCTAGCTCATGCACTTTAATCGGGCGCAAACGCGCCTCCCCCGTTCACAGACGCCGCCAGGTCCGTGGTCCGCGGTCCGAGAAAAATGCCCAGCCATTTTCGCCCGCTCTGATCCGCGGACCTGGCGCGGACCTCATAAACCGGAAGTGGAACGTCACGTGACGCTTGGTCCGCGGACCAAAACAGGTCCGTGGTCCGTCGTGTGGATACACCTTAAGCAGGCGACGGCCCGGCCGCAGAGCACCGAGGACAAGAGCCAATCTCGCAAAGAGGAGCGGCGCCCGATCATCGAGCGCTGAGAGAGACGGAAACCAGTGCAGAGACCGGTCGGGTTCCTACCCGTCACTGCCCGGTCCCGGGGGTGACAAAGGAGAACAAGGTTCTAGACAGGGAAGAAGCACAAGCGACACGAGAAAAAAGGTGAGCTGCCGAAACGTGGACTCCCAGATTGAGGCTGCTCGAGAGAAGGATCTGAAAAGGCAAGCAGGCAGATTGAAAAGATGGAAGCTAGAATGGCAAAGATGGAACGCACGCTTAATAGCGGCAAAGGAAGAGGGTTAGAGGCACCGGTAGTGCAGGCCCCGTAGCAAGCAGCACAGGCGGCGGCTCCTCGCGTACAGGAGACAATTGATATGGAAGTGGAGAATTAGGGGAGGGTCAAGGGGCCGCTGCCAGTAGATAAGAAGGCTAATGCAAAGAGGGTGCCAGAAATGTCGGTGGCGGACATGCCGCAGCCGGTGGTTAAGGTCACAAATATTAGGGCGGATGTGGTTACTATTGCGGAAAGAACACAGAGACTAGAGGAAAGACAGGATAGGTTGGAGGCTCGGGTGGAGAGGATTGAAGCCAGAATTAACAAAGTTGAGATGAGTCTTGATGCCTTCACCAATAATTTCCGGGTGTTCCAAACTCAGGTTATGGGCATGCTTCAGCAGCTCAATGCTATGCTGGAGGCTAGCCTGGCTTCCGGTGTCGGCCAAGCGACGACGTTAGTCAACGCTGATCATGGCCCCTCGCCAGAAAATTAAGGTTTGGCAGTAGAATTGCAGGGGCTTCCGCCGCAAGCGGGGGAACCTGCAGTTATACAAAACCTGGACTGAAAGTCGGACATTATAGCTTTGCAGGAGGCCAGTAGATCTATGAAATTACCGGGATATAAGGGATGTACACCGCCAGAGTTTCATCCAGGAGGCGTATCAGGCGTCTTAACGGCTGTGCTAGTCCAAAGCAAAACCACTGAAATTCAGCATACCATAGGCGGCAGTGGGGAGGACTACGTCCTTCTAGAGGTTCTTCCCAAATTAAAGGGCGATAAGAGTCTATTTATTCTAGATGTCTATTGTTCACCAAGAGATAAAGGGGTGGGTTTGCCAGAGCTTCTGATAAGACCGAAAGTCTAGCGGCTAGGACACAGCTCATTGTTGTGGAAGATTTAATGCGCATCGTCCGGAGTGGGGTGACATCAGAGCCAGCCCAAAGGGCAATCGGCTTTGGCAGGTGGCCCAGGACCTACGGTGGATGATCTTGAACAACCCATTAGATCACACGAGGACAGGCAACAGCGTGAGCATGAGCACATCTCCAGACATCGCGCTTGTGAAGGGTATCGGGATGCAAATTGGCGAACACAGGACAAGCGCTGGGAAGTGATCACTATATCCTCTCCACGTCGTTTAGTGTCACGAAGCAGAAATACAAGGTGAAGGAGCCTAGAGTGACGGATTGGGACAGATTTAGGAAAGTCAGAGAGAACACAGCTAATGGGGAAATCACGGACTTAAGAACCTCAGTTGAGGCGCTCAAGCAGGATGTTACGAATACTGCGAAAGAGGTTCTGATGGAGGAGGAAGGCTTTACTGCGGACTCTAGACTGTTACACATGTGGGAAGCGCATGCAAGTCTCATGAGGAGGTGGAATAAGCAAGAAGATAATGAGGTCTTCCGCAGGAGGATTGCCAAGCTAGAACGAGAAATCTAAACTTATATGTTGGACTTGCAATGTAAGCAGTGGGGGCAGATTTGCGATTGGATGAATGACAAATTCGGATGCAAAAAGACATGGCAGCTGTTAAGGAACCTTTTAGTGCCTGCAGCAACCAAGTCGGCGCCAAAGAGGAAAATGGCTAGATTAATACATCAGTATATCCAGCACAACTGGGGAGTTTTTAAAGGAGCTCCGGGATTCTTACATAAACGACGGGCGAGGCGGTTGCATGCCGGATTATTCGGAGGAGGAAAACCTAGAATTAGATGCGGACTTTACACTGGCAAAAGTGGAGTTTGCAATGGGGCAGCTTCATATTACTTCGGCAGCGGGTCCTGACGGGGTTACAAACAAAATGCTAAAGAACCTGTACTCCAAATCTGTAGAGGTACTCACGCACCTGATGAACATTATTGGGAGGCCGGGGAGATTCCGGCAGAATGTAAGCATGCTAAGATTATATTTATTCCTAAGCCAGGAAAGAAACTATGTATCGAGAATCTGCGCCCCATTTCGCTGACGTCCTGCATGGGCAAAGTTATTGCGCACGTGGTCCTCAACAGGCTCCAGGCTTATGCGGAACACAAGAAATTGATACCTGCAAACAATGATTGGTTCCAGGGCCAATTTGTCAACGCAGGACGTCATGTTACAACTAAAAAGGACGTGGTTGATCTTGGTTACGGCACGGGCACCAAGGCAATATTGAGGTTCGACTTTACTAAGTCGTTCGACAATGCTGCCCATGAGGCGATATTGAGGAGCCTATCAGACATAGGGCCGGGGGTATGATCTTCCGGTACATCAGATAATGTTTGAATAACATGACTGCGGAGGTTGCGATCGGAGAATCTATCGGATCCCTTCCCGCTGGGAGGCAAGGGGACACCACAGGTGTCGGTTTTATCGCCGTTCCTCTTTAATCTAGCCTTGATCAATATACTGCCGAGGCTGGAAGAAGTATCTGGTTTGAAACACACATTTTACGCGGAAGACATCTCTATGTAGCCACCAGGGGTAGCAATGGACAACTCGAGGATATGCTGCAGCAGGCAGTGGATATTGTGGAGGAGCTAGCTGGAGAGGCGAGACTTTCGTGCTCTCAGTCGAAGTCCGAGCTTTTTGTAGTTAAAGATAAACCAAGAGGGAGACATGCGAGGCACTATGAGCCGCCACCGTCGCTAGACGTAAAGGGAAGGGGGGGGGGGGGGGGGGGCTGCGTTTGTCGCTGAGGTTCAAACGATCGGCATAGACTAACCGGAAGAATACGGAGGCCTTAAGAAAGCTTAAGGATATGATAAATGCTACCGTGTGACTTTTTGAGGAGAATCGTCAATCGTAAGGGAGGGGTGCGGGAAAAAGAGTTATGTCAGCTGGTGCAGGCATTGTGAACAGTAGAATAGTATATGCGACACCTTATAAGAAGTTGGACGTGATGGAAAAAAAAGAGGTGGAGGCTATAATTAGACAGACATATAAGGCGGCCCTGAGGTTACCTAATAATGCGTCCACCGAAAGGCTGCTGAGATTAGGGGTGCACAACACCCTGGAGAACTACGGGAGGCACACTTGGTGATGCAACTTGGTAGGCTTTCGAAAACAAAAGCGGAAAGGGACATATTGGAGAAGATCGGCATTGGGGTTGAGGCTCCAGCCGGGGACATGAAAGTTCAGGCGGGGCGGGAAATGCACAAAGGGTTGCACATAAAGCCTGTGCCTAAGAATATGCATCCGGTATATCATGAAGGTCGCAGGAAGGCAAGAGCCAGAGCTTTGCCAGCTAAGTTTGGGAACCATACAAAGGGGCCATCTATGTAGACATCGCAGATTATAAGGACAAGGATGCATTTGCAGTTGTGGTGGTGGGCGGACGAGGACGATCGGTGACCTCTGGATCAGTCAGAACCCGTTTCTTCGCAACTGCAGAGGAAGCAGCTATATCATTAGCTATATCTCACACCAACGCCGACCTGATATTCAGCGATTCAAAAACAGCCATCCGAAATTTGGCGAGGGGCAGAATATCTGGTATAGCGGCACAACTTTTCAATCACGTCAAGGGATGATAGCTTATAGGTGGAATGGATACTGGCACACTCGGGAACCCTGGGAATGAGGCGGCTCACATAAATGCTCGAGGTTTCGTCAGCCGAGCAGATGAGCCGGCGGTTCTGGGGAGGTCCACGAGAGATGGGCTGGTATCATTTCACGATATCACAAATCACTATAAATGCGAGCGGAGGATTTATCCGGCCCCGGGCAAGCAACTGGTCAAGGCACAAGAATGTGTCTGCGCCTTGTGCCTGCGCAAGATTGCAGACCCGCTCTTTCCTGAATCCCTATATATTGAGCAAAATATACCCGGAAGAAATTAATCCGGAGTGTAGAGGATGCCAGGAGCTGGCAACATATGACCATGTCTTATGGGAATGCAGCATAGCGCCGCCGCTGGTGGATATTATGCGGAATCGTTATTTCGAGCAGTGGGAGGCCGTGTTGGCCAGTTCTGACCCGGTCGTCCAGACCAGGGAAGTGGAGTGGGCCACCTAGGTCGCCATCGGCCGTGGGCTGATGGCCCTCTAGCACGGAACAGTCCAAAGCTGCTGTCTGATGAAATAAAGTTTTTCCATTCATACATACAGAAATCGCACTAGCGGCAGCTGAGGTGGCTGCCCGCGTATACTTACGAAATAGAAGACTACTATGACTTCAATAAACGTCTTGCTGTGGGGCATGCTGTTGTTCTTTTTCCTCATCTGCTAGATTATGTTGTCTAATGGACGACGACAAAAAGCGCATTTGCGTGGTTTAAATGTCTTAGTGGACATTGGTTAGGTCCTAACTTTTACAAAAACAGCGAAAATAGGGACAGAAAGTTGTAAGTCTCATACCTAGCCCATACCTATAGGCAGATTTATTTATTTGGCGCTTTTAGATTCTTTCTTTGCTGTATTTTTTTAACTTTCAAGCAAGGAAGCAGCGCACATTTCACTCCGCTTCAGAGAGCTAAAGACGCTTTCAAAAGTTTTATTTTTCTTATATCATATACGTTAGTGGAAAACAATAGTCTGCTAGTAAGGGTTACGAAGCTCTTATACCTTGGTAAGTCTTGGTTTTCTTGCTTTAGCGTTGCTAACTAGTCCAAACTGCTACGCCAGTAAAGTCACATATGACTGAGGCAGTAAGTACAGCCTAATTTTGTATGATTAGGACAGAACTATAAGTTGCGACAGAGTCCCTTAGGTAAGCACGAAAAATTGCATGAAGGGGAAGATGTGCGTGTATGAAAAAAGAAAAGTTGACAAAACTATACTTACAAATTGTTCTGTGACCGCATTGTATATTTGCTTGCTAACTCCTATACATAAGAGCAGAGACTCTTAAACGTCAAGTAATTCAGGTGACGTATATCCGAGATTCATTTAAATTCGCAAATGCTCAATATCTCGTGCGGCACACTATGACGACCGTGGTCGTGCAGTGCGGAAGACAACCAAACTAGAGACGCCATGAATTAGGACCGTTTCAAAATATATATACAGCTCCTTCAGTAAAAAAGGCGTCGCCGCCCTTGCAGCCCCGAATTGAGGAAAACGCGCGAGAAAAAAAAAAAAAAAAAACAATACGCATGTGATTTCGTACCGAAACTGTGACACAACCGTTATTAGGGCAATGTTAACGGTGTCGTCATATAATTTCGCTTAGAATTTAGCACCTGTACGTAGGGAAGTTGGTGGCTAGTTAGCGATAGGGATTCGAATGGATAATGAATTTACTACCTCCAATTGTACGCCGTTCGTTCGAATTGAAGTGAGACAGATACTGCAACCTCCTTTCTCCAAAATCCAAAACAACTAAAGGTGTTTAATGCTCCGGCAAACTCTGGATCAGTCTCCTGGCACAGGGTCTAGCTACGACTGAAGAGTGCGTACATGACATGACCGTGACGTCATGTCAAGTGCCGTGGTCAACGGAAGTACAGCATAGCACGTCAACACTGAGCAGGCTGCCGCCGAATTTCTGAATAATATGCCTGGTGAAAGCTGACGGTGCCGCATTTCACCTACCGCGGAGAGGCGTCAAAATGGCGGGGAGATGAGGTCTAATTCATATTTGGCTTCGGATGCTGTCGGACATAGAACATAGATTCAGTAACAAAAGTCCGAATATTCTCGAGACGAACCTCAGAGAAATGCTCTGAGGGCCTCCGCCTGAGTTAAACAAATGATTTAAATTCGTTTAAGTAAAAAAAATTGCCCACCATTACGTTACCTCCTAATGCGAAATTTGAGCGCAGCTCATCAGCTGTTTCACCTTTTCGATAGATTGAGGCAAAGATTTCGAGCAAGAAACATGTGTACAATTACAGACTTTTTTTTAATTTTTCACACGTATTCCTCCAAGAAACACTCCACTAACAGTTCTTGGCTGTCATGAAAGAAGCTTTGTGGTCGGATAAATGGTTGCGGGAGGCAGCGCGTGGGCCCATAGGAATGTTGCGCGATGAACAGATAGTAGCGACTGACTGATGCCGCTGACGCCGCTAGCGAGTGAAGCGAGTGAGAACGGAATGCACGCACCGTGATCTGCTCAAAACGAGCCTGCGTTCCGGCAACCAGAGAGCACCCTCGCCGCCACGCAGGAAGAGGGGGGACCCCTCCTCCTCTTTCTGTATGGCGACACATGGCGGCGACGGTGTTCTGCCCCGCCGGGGTGGCGCAGTGGTAAGACGCCGGACTACTGTTCCGGAGTACCCGGGTTCGAACCCGACCTCGGCGGCTGCGTTTCGATGGAGGCGAAACGAAGAGGCGTCCGTGTGCTGTGCGATGTCAGCGCACGTTAAAGATCCCCAGGTGGTCGAAATTACTCCGTAGTCCTCCACTACGGCTCCTCTTTCTTTCTTTACACTTTCACTCCCACCTTCCTCCCTTCCCTTACGGCGCGGTTGCGGTGTCCACAGAAAACAAGTGAGACAGTTACCACGCCTTTCACTTCCTATAAATAAATCATGTTGTAAATAAATCATGTGTTCTACGCAGTCACGTGCGCACGTTAAAGATCCCCAGGTGGTCGAAATTACTTCATAGCCCTCCACTACGGCTCCTCTTTCTCTCTTTCCACTATCACTTCCACCTTCCTCCCTTCCCTTACGGCGCGGTTGAGGTGTCCACAGAAAACAAGTGAGACAGTTACCGCGCCTTTCCCTTCCTATAAATCAATCTACGCAGTCACGTTGCTTTGACTCGGTAGCGGCGTCAGCGGCATCAGTCAGTCGCTGCTAGCAATGCCTCCGCCCCCCCCCCCCCCTCCTTTCCTCGTGTTCTCCGGGTGCTGCGCGCGCTCCTGCCCCCATCGTTCGCCGCTGAGTGTACCCCTCCCCCCTCCCCTCTTCCTGCGAGACTCCGGTTGCCGAAGCGCCGGCTCGAACTGGGGGGATGAAAGGGGGGGGGGGCGGAGCTTGTTACGAGGCTGACGCGGCCGACGCTGATGACGACGCGAAACCCAGGAACGGGCGCCAAAGAGCTGCGCTCTAAAATAAATAAATAAAAGAGGACAACACCATTTGAATTAATTTCATCCGCGTATCTAGGAGAGCATGGCGGTGCAGGGTTCCTAAACAGAAGCCACGTTTTCGGTACAACACTGGCCAAATCAAGTACAAAACCTCCTATGAAGGGTTCTCTAAATTTTGTACCATCTCCCTCGCTGGAACACTGGGAAGCTGTACTCGCCAGCCGGGGCCCAGACGTCCAGTCCCGGGCCTCGGCAACCTCGAGGTCTGTAATCTCACAGGAGGATCGCACCTAGTGCATCTTTCCTTCTATCTGACAAGGCGAGAGCGCAAGAGGTGGCTGACAGACTTGGACTGCCGGCCACCTGGAGCAGCTGAATGCAGCCCAAGGCAAAAACAATCTAAATCGCTGACGAATAAGTTTTTTTTTCTCTCTCTCTAGAGAAACGCAAGGACAGAGGGGCTTTAGAAACGCATAGACTGTGGCGCCAGCTATACCTCTAGGTAATATTCAGAAACTATGCGCATGCGTTACGCGTGAGATCTCTTCCCGAAATTCGAACAGCGAGTCAGCAAGATTAGTCGCTGTACCGATGTTTTTTTATTATTATTATTTTGTTTTTCAAGAGCGAGCGTTTGTGCTGCTGCCTCGTTTTTGCCATTACAGAAGCGGCAACTACAAGTACCTATAACACGTACGTGACTATTTATTGACTCTCACTCGCTTCTTTTCGAGGCCAGCTTGCAACTGTGGTCGCCCTTGCGTTTTGAGCGTTACTCCTAACGTTCCTTGAAAGTTTCCAAAATAATAACGGCAATTTCAGTCTCTTCCTAGCTAGTTTTACTCTCTGCTTGCCGGCTTCGCAAAAATCCAGTGTTATATTGATTTCTACAAACGACCTAATCGATTTACTGAAGACTAAATGTGCTCAGTTGGCCTGCCATTTACAAAAGATGGTTGGTTGGTTTGTGGGGTTTAACGTCCCAAAGCACAAGAAGCTACGCATTCTACTGCTGCACTTGAGTAACTCCAAATTTACTGAAGAAATGCCCTAGTGCGCTGGTATGGAGGCGCCACTGCTCCGGAACAAGTAGAGCCACCTCCCGCCGGCGCACCCGTATGTGGTATGTCTGCTCGTCGAAGAGAGGCGGCGGAGTGAACGCGAAGTCTACTCTTCTCGGCAGAAACCTTGTGAGAAGAAAACTTTTGTCGGTCATTTCCTGCCTCGTGTCACACGCGTACTTAACAGACACATGTACCATGTGTGCGTGTTGAAAAATAAACCAAAAACAAAGCGAAGAAAGCCGATACCCATTCATGCCGTCTGGTAGAAGGCCGCCGGCGCTTTGGGCGCAGCGCATCGTCGGCGCGCGAGCGCTTCTGCTGGCGGCTCTACGTTTTTTTTTTTTTCCTTTGAAGTAGGAATTCGGAACCCGAACAATATGGCACTTTGAAAGTAAAGACATAAATAAAACAAAAACTAAGCCAGTGTGCAATGCGCAGCACTGGCTTTTCCCCTCGGTGGCAGCGTATGTGGAAACGGCATGCTAGACCCCCCCAGAAGCGACAACCGAGAGCTGGGCTCCGTTGGTCAATAGAAAGGCTCTTAAAAAAAAAAAAAAAAAAATCACGTCTTCCCCAGGACGGGACGAGCAGGCTGTATATGGAGATGTACCCTAAGGCGTCAGGCCTTGCGTGCACGTGCTTTTTCGGCGCTCGGCAGTTCTACCGTAGTTTTTATTTCCTACTCGTTGCGTCGAAATAAGTGGTGACGGTTCAGTGCGCGGAAAAACAGCCATAGCTAAGCAAGCTCCACAGCGCGCGCTGTTCGGGGGATTTCGCGTGATCGGGAAAGTTGAGACTTGATTTAAGAATAACTGCTTGGTGCGCGGTCAGAAACTGTACGAAGCCAGCACGTGCGTGGAGTGCGCGGGGAACTTCACAGTGCAGAAGGGCCCTCGGATATCTTCAGAAAATGCGCTAACGAAATGAAAACTGCCTTTGGAGGTAAGTTTTATTCGGCCCTTTCGGCGTCGCTTCACCACATATGTAATTCATTTTTTTTTATGTAGTTGTTGGCAAACCCACGCAATATCACGGATGCCAGCTGCATCTGCAAGGCCGCGTGCCACTGTTAACGATGCGACACATCGCTCTCGTATGATTTCCAAAGAAACCGCAAAAAAAAACAACTTGATTTTCGATTGCCTCCCGACGTTTTTTTTTTTTTTTTTTTATAACTATTATGACACCCATAAACACAACAGCAGATCGAGCTGTTAGTTTAAAAGGACGTTTTCTCTTTGCGGGGAGCCATGAACGTGTGTCAAGTCAGCAAGCGCGCACTCCTGCAATGTGCTTCGCTCTCCATGTCGTGCTTCTACGTCTTTTACGTCAGGCTAGGCTTCCCAAAAGCGAGCACCGAGAACAGCTGGAAACTATCATTAGGTAGTCGTTAGAAAAAAAAAAAAAAAAAAAAAAAAAAGCTCTCGTTGGGCAGGAAGGCTCCGCGCTCTCTACAACGCAGGCTGTGTCCGAAGACCTGCCAGCGCTGGTTACAACAACTTTTAGTAGTTGTTACAACTTTTAGAGCTCGAGTTGGATCCAAAAGGAAAAAAAAAAAGAAAAAAAAAGGCCCGTTTTTTTTTGTGTGTGTGTGTTTTTCGCGTGTTGCGCGCTCGATACAAACAAGCGATCGCTCGTGCATGACTGAAATAAACCTAGCGTCAAGTACTGTACAAAAAAAGAAAAAAAAAAGAAAAAAAAAAGAAAAGTGGGAAATGCGCAGCCGAAACGAAAAGCAATGGGTGCGATATGAGATACGAAATGACTAAGTAAGTACAGGCCCTTGTTTTAGTCGCTGTTTATTTTTTATTCTTACGGGGAACCAAAAAGAAATCGGAACACAGCGTCGGCGCTACCCACGGTTGCGGATCCAGACAGCCGCCTTTTACAGCGGCGCCTCCCAGACGGCGCCACATGTTCGGCCAAAGCTGCAGCGCACCAGGCCCATAGGAGCGAGTTTTGTAACTGCGTTTAAATTAGCAAAAAACAGGGATTAGCGAAGTGATTTCCCTACAGATCCCTTGAAGGAGTACACACGAGCTTGTTTTTCTTGAAGTGCTCCCTAAACTAGTGCCGTTTTTAAAATTTTTTTATTAAGCTGGTGACTACCAAAAATGACCACCGCTTCTCCTCTGATCTCAACACCCCGCCCCCACCGATTTACATTCCAGGGGAGACCCCTGACGACGACGGAACATTTAGCCTCAGTGGTCAAAAAAGAAAAAAAAAGGGGGGTTGAGGGGGGGGGGGGGGGGGGGTTACGTTACGCGAGTCCCGTGGTAGATTTCAACGCGCATGAAGTTCAGATTACGCGCGCTGACGGGAACGGTAGGAAGCGTCCCCTTCTAGAGGAGGGTGCGACATTTTCCTAGTTAAAGAAGTTTACGTTGTTGTCTACTATCATGCTACTACATGCATTTCAGAACCGCTGTAGTACTTACAATAAATAAGTGTGTTTGTTGATAGGTACATGCCAAACGAAGTCGCCGCAGACAACCGCTGACGGCGTCGCTATCGCAATCACCAGCGTCAGCGTCCTTTATGCTCTCTACGTATCTGCCGTCTCTACATCGGTTACTTGGTAGCCGAAGCGGATATCGCGCGGCCTTTGTTCCGTAACCGTGACTCTACGTAGACCCGTCCCTGCCGCTTACACTTATCTGTTTTGCGGGTGATCGCTCGTCATAGCAGCTTCGAAGATGATGTCCAGGTCGGTGCGCGCTGAAACGCGAAGTCGGGCCAAGGATGACTTTAAAAGGGTCATGCAAGCCATCGACAAGGTTCGGAAATGGTAGGCAATCGATAGCCGCGTTGCTACCGGCTTCTGTGTGGTCGCACACAACGTGTGTAGAACAGCGTGCGGAGTGTCATTTGTAATGCGAGCGGTACTCGTTGCACAGCTGTGAGCGACAGTTGAACTTGACGCGTGCGAAAGAGCTGAAGGCTTCGTCTCGTGTTCGTGCGTTTTGTACGGCAGACATGATTGCATGCTTATTGAACTGCCGTTCGCGACTTTTATATGATATTTACAAGTAGCTAATAAATGTGCGTGGTCGCGAAAGCGTTTTTCTTTTATTTGATTCATTGCCAAGAAAAAAAAAAAGTTCTGTACTCGCACATGTTTGCATACGATGGGGTTGTTTTAAATTTAGTGTGCCTTAATATGGAACGTTCTTGCACTTTGGTGGTTCTTATGAGTTTTACTTTTAGATAGTAGTTGCTTATACGCAGTTGTTGCTGCTGTTATTGTTATTTTGCGCACACGATGATCGATTTTCATGGCTGCCTGCTTTCAGGGAGAAAAAATGGGTAACCATAGGTGACACAACGATGAAAATATACAAGTGGGTTCCAGGTGGGTTTTATGTTTTTCTTGACACGTAGGTTGGCACCAAAACTTAAGCTGTCATTATATGGTGTCTGCTCACGAAATAATAAAAGGCACAACATAAAAGGTATCGACACTATTTTGGCGGGGTGGTGTTTGTGTCAGGTACTTGAAATAATGTCTCTTTTGCTCATTGTGATCATGATATGCAAATATTTCAGGAGTAAAACATAGCACTGTCAAGTAATAGTAACATACTGATTTGTGGACTGTTGGTCTGTTTTTTGCTGCATAACTGTGGCTGAAAGGAAACAAAATGTTAGATGTGATCGCATAAAATGTAAAAAAAAAGATGCTGCAGTATTACTCACATTATATGTCAACTGCATCTTTAGTAGCCCTGTATACATAGCCTCATCAGACTCTGGTCGAGTTTTCCTGTCGCAAAAAAAACAAGCTGTCGGGTTCATGTATATGCAGTCGGCTCGGACAAAGTAGGCGAGGAACGAGTCGAGTTAACTCACCTGCACGGGGTTGGTTAGCTCACTTGTCTAAAGCATGTAGACACTGTCGTGTCAGGGAGTTGAATTATGGGGAACTCTGGGCTCAGAAAGCATCCGACATGGCTAGGAGCATCAGCGAAATTGAATGCTTCTGGCCCTCATCAATGATAAAAAATAATAAGTGAAGCTGTTGATAGTAAAAGGCAACGGAATCAAACACGAAGAGGAAGCTTGCACAGTAAGTGCGAACCTCAACGCTAGGTGCTGCTGCTATACTTGTTAAAAACGAGTTCATGTAGACCTCACTTATCTGACACCGACTCGACCCGGTGATCTTGAATCCATGAAAGAGGGCTAGTGCGCAGTGAAAATCGGTATATTTCATTCAGCTGTCATGTCAGTTTAGATCCTCTTGCTCTTATAGGAAATATTTGACTGTAATGTTGGTGTACATTTCTACTGCTAGCTTGAAAAACTTACAAATTTTCAAGTCTTATGATTTGACATGAAATATTGTGAAAACGTCCACATAACTTAGTGACTCTAATAGTTTTGTGATGGTTGTAACAGCACAGGAGTGTCCGAAGCAAAAATTATGACTTGCTGGAAATACACCTCTTGCTGAAGCATTTTTCATTTCTTTTTCAGTTCCTAGCACAGACCAGGTATGCTGACTTTTCGTAATTTACTTTGTCATGAAAAATGCTCGTGTGAAAAGATTGTGTGTATGCTAAACAGCTAGCTTTTCATGCTTTTTTGCAACATCTGGTTAAACGAGTGGAGACGGCAAATTTCTGTCGCGTGTTCTGTCCTTGGAATGGTGCGCACTGCATTGTGTGAAAAAGGGATATAAATGAATTTTTTTCACTTATGCAGTTTCAGTTTTGGTTCCAAATGCCGAGTAGCGACTGTGACGTCTGGATGTATTTAAGTTATGAGAACACGAAAACTACAGTGCGATTGCTGTTTTGCTCTTTTTAATTTGCAAAACCCTTTACGCAAAATTGCACGACAGCTTGAATTGCAAAAAAGAAATAAGCAGTGTTTGTATGGCATTTTGCAGCATGAAGAACGGTTGCATCAATTTTGATATGAAAGAATGGAAATCTAGTGCCACATGGAGGTCCATTAGTTATATCATATGAGCGAATAGCGCTCCATAGGCGATATTGGGGGAGGGGCCCTGCTACAGGGGATATATTGTGCTTGCTTTGTCCCATTCAGTACTACTGCGGCTGAACAATGGCTGTTGTCACAGTTGCTATGGCAACCAGAGAGGCACAAGCCAAACTTTTTGCTTGGCTCTGATGACCATACCAATGAGTGCATGATCACTAAAAACAAGCATCCAAAATTTAGTTTCTTTAGTCTTAAGCCAACTGACTTTTCACTTACTGAATGTAGCATTGCACGATGAATACGAGATGAAGCGTGGCGCGTGTTGAGACAAACACAACTGTGCAGAACTCCAGTCTGGCACATTAACAGGGATCAAGTTCATCCAGGTCGTTGCAGCTTATTCCTTGTCCTTGCAGCATAGAATAGAGCCCAGGGTACTAGCCATGTACTAAAGCTTTAATGTACAGGGACTATGGACTGGCCCATCGGTATGTCCTATGGAACGGATCACATAAGACATACCCTCATTGCATTTATAATGATAGTATGAGCAAAGGCTGGGAAGTCGCTAAGCTTGGTTATTGTCTTGAGAAGCTGCTAAAAGTATTTGGGGTGCTTGCTACTAGCCACTGATGGTATTCACGCACAGGCATTTCCTAGTCTTTATTGGTTGTTCTCTTTGATGGTACACTTCACCTTTTGTGTATGGCAAAAAAAAAACATTTTCAGCATTAGGTATTTCATCACTGGAACACTTGTCGGTGTCCTAACTAGTGGTTTTGGCTTTATGGGCCAACTTTGCTTAATGACCAACTTTGCTTAACTTGAAAAAATAAAAAAACATATCATCGGTAAAATGCTGCTTATTATTATAAGAAATATTCATCCGTGAAGCATGTTACAAATGCTTTGCATTTGTCACAATTAATTGCAATGTTTTCTTATCAACACTTCCATAAGTATTTTTCCTAGTCTGTTTTTATTATAAAGCTTTGTGTTTAGGAATATTTTCCTGTTTATTTTTTTTTCTGTGGCAATAGTAATGTGATTTATGTAACAAGGTGCATAAATTGCATTCATATTCAAGGCAATATGGAACATGCATGATTTCACAGTTTTCAATATTCCTCGGTTTTGCTGAAAACAAACAGCAGCTTATTACGTAGCTTGCAATAATTAGCAAAGGCTTCACACATAAAATGTAGCTTTGTAGCTATGAAATCAAATTCTTTTATGCGGTCACGGTGTATTTTCTTTCTAGGCAAGAGCAAAAAGCAAAGTGCCAACAACAACAAGCAACAAAGAGAACATTGAGACATCAGCAAAACATGAAATGAAAAGTGATGGTAAGTGTCTTGGAAAGAATTGGGCTTTAGTGAGTGATATTGTGTTTTTGATCTTCTTCTAGATGCATGTTAGACATTGTGCTTTTCCCGTGCAGCATGTAGTGGTCATCAACCACTGCTTACTGCAAGTTCTGGTGCATTTCATTTGGTAAATCATCTTCTCTATGCTTACATCTGTCTTGCAGACTCTCAGTCTTTGGTAGCAAAAGACAAATCTAATTCAAACATGTCTGAAGGGCTTGAGGAATCTTTCACAGGTAAGTGCAGGCTTATCTTCCTGTCTTTATTCGCAATAAGTATTCTTGAATATTGTCTACATTCATTTCAAGTATTTTGTTTCGCACACACCAGCAGCAAATATTTTCTTGCCTTTGACAGCTTACCGTACTTGCACGACTGTAGTCGACTTGAATGAAAGTTGACACCTCCCCAAGTCACATATCCCAAAAATAAAAAGAAATGCACCCGTGGATTCTTTCGACAGTGAAAATTTATTGCCTGGATGAACTACTTCTTCCCACTCCAGATCACATATTTCGGTGATATACATTGCAAGCTTGACCTCTAGCTCTGGATAGTGTCCTGAGTGCATCTCTTGGAAGGCTCTTCACTTGGTACCACAGTTGAGAATTTTCCTTCACTGCCATAACCACTCCCACGAATTAGTTTAGAAGCGTTCAGTTTGTGGCCCACTGCTCAATTGTTCGGCATAAGGGAAGGTCACCCTCTTGAACGCTACAGTGAATGAGTGCCGAATGCTTTGGCCAACCGTTAAAAGTAAAACGCGTGAAATTCATCCTAGGTAGAACTTTGAATGAATGATCGGTTTCGGTTCTTCCATCAGCCATCGACACTCCCTGGAAGTGCCTTGTCATGTGACCCAATGCAACTGACATGCAAAAAGCGAGTCTGCAATTGGAATAGCAGCCCTTCCGTAAACTATTGACGCTCATGTAGGCATGGTGTGCGCTGCGTGAAAAAAAACAAAACAACATTCTTCCCGAGAAGTGCGCAGAGTAACTGACTTGCGCTCAGAGCCGTAGAGCAAACAAACGTGTCATAACCCCCTAAGGCATTGTTTATCTTGCTCTTATTGGCGGTGCCATGCTATGATTTCGATTGTAAGTCGCCCCCCCCCCCCCCCCCCCCCACTTCAGATATCCAAATTTTGAAAAGAGGTCGACTTACAATTGTGTAAATAAAGTACATTTAAAAGCTTTCCTTAATGTGTGAATTCTACATTAGTGATGCTTATTAGTGCTTGATTTGTACTTTGTTAATTATACAGGTTTCTCGGAGTTCAGCCAAGATTCCCAGGGAGATAGCCATGTTCTCAGGGATGCGCCACCTGAAGAATCCAGCACATGTATAACTGAGAATAGCAGTGACACTCAGTTTCCAGACTCTCAGACAGGTGGGATACTCAGTGGTACATGATGCGAGTTCTAGTAGCCTGATTAACTTGAGTGCTTTAAAGCTTGTAGTTTGTTAGGGTGCAGTGTTTTTTCTTCAATTTAAATCTAAACAGGGCTACTGAAGCACGGTCTGTAAACTTGGATTTTATTCAAACCAAACCAAATATTGTTGCAATTGATTTTTATTTTGATGGCTTGAAAACTACTTTGTGGTGGTGTAATAGACTCTATTTACTTTGCAGCAGATAATAGTTTCGTGCTTTAAAATTGACATTTTAGCTGTCCTTAATTGTTTTACTTGATTTTGACGGTACTTAGTTACTGATTTTCTGTATTAGGAGTACAATAGACTAACAGTTATTCCAACTCATAGGATAAAAAATTGCTCAGAATATGTAATGCTCAAATTAAGTGGAGCATTTTATTTTTCCAGTACACTTTGCATTGACAGGGCCAGAACATCTGCTTGGATAAAATTCTGTATTATGTGCATTTTTGAAAGCACATACAGTTCGTTGTAGCTGCACTTAAAATTGATTGCATTATTAAGACTTCATTGAGCTAAATGTGGCCTGTGCAGTGTATGCAATTAAAACCAAGGGAAGGAATGAAGTAGTAGCATGTGAGTAATGGCTTATTGTGTAACGCATTTTGAAGTGTTTTTTTGGGTCATGCTCTGTATGAAATTGTAGTGACAGGCAAATCCTAATGCTTGACGTTCTGTCTACAGTTGAACCCAGATATATCAAACTCGAAGGATATCGCGAAATAGTTCAATATATAGATAATTCGATATACAGGAATCGACTTGAGACGCCGCTTGTAATCATAAAAAATGATACCGTATTTGTCGCACAGTCAACCTATCACATAATGAACCCACCCTCCACTTTAGTGATTGAGCGAACTCAGCAACAAGCGACAGAGTGAAAAATTTCTAACTTGTTGGAACTGCATCTCTCAAGCCGCTTGAGCCGCCGTGACAGCTTAAACAGGTTTTTGCATTGCCGCAGCAGAAATCGCGAGCGTTTTCGAACGCATTTGAAACAGCCTTTAGTTGGTGGCCCATCCCTCCGTTTTGGCCGTCACATCCACAGCTCATTTATTGGCAGCGTGCTAAGATGCTGCGCAGCAGTGTCGCGGCCTGTTTATCTTTTGACTATACTTTTGATAGCTCCTGTGGTGGCGGGGAGTGAACTTAGCAGAGTGTCCGTGATGGCTTGATTGCACAAGCCTGGTTCGATTTATCAGGCCGTGCTCGGGGTGGGCATAGTCGACTGCTACAAAATCGTTGGAAAGCGTGATAGCTGCAAATGCCGTTTGAAACGAACAATGCCAAAAGCCGGTGTCACGATCACAGTTGACCGCATGCTTTTGTTGATTCATAGGTACGAGGATGGACGGCTCTCTCAAAGAAAAAAAAAAAGGAATCTGCCACGTCCTAATGTCTGCAGCCGCGATAGCTTGCGCTACACCACACTTTCAGCACGGCAACAAGGATAGACGACTCTGTCAAAAAAAGATCTGCTGCTGCTTCCTTATGTCCGCAGCCGCCATAGGTTATGCACGTTAGCACGACGACATGAGAAAGAGAGAAACAAAACTATGCACATCGCACGTCACCTGCTGCGCACAGAGGGCTCACAACCACAACACACATTAGATAAAGCGTCTGGTGTTTTGTCTGCCACGGGCTGAGCTAGCTTGTCCGCGCATGACTAGTGCATGCTGCGGTGAACGAAGACCAAGAAAGAAAGAGGAAGGAGAGAGAGAAAGCTCAGCAGAAGAATGGGCACAGCCTTGGCTTTGCTCTATTGCTTTTTTCCCCTCTCCCGAACACCATGGCTGCACTGGCTCCCTCTCGTTCCTTCATGCACATGGCTTGCAAACATCACGTGTTGGCGGGTTGCAAACAATCACCCCAGATGCACGGGCCTTTGGGGAAAGGGCATGGCACTGCCCTAGACCAGCTGTCTGTTCCCTCTCGTTCCTTCCGCGCGTGCCTTGAAAACGTCACGCGGCAAACGGTTGCGGCTGATGCGATCGTCTTTGGGGAAGGCGTACCTTCCAATGCATGGTGCGGAGTTCTATATATCAAACGAGCGGTGAAATTGAGATTTGATATACAATGCAGCTCCTCTATACTTTTACATGGGATTTTCAAGGGGATATTCCATAAGTTTGATATAACCAAAATTTGAATTATTCGGGTTCGATATATGTATCCCTAGTGAAAATCACGCCAGCGAGCCTGAGGCTGACACCCAGTGGCGACATGACTCTCTGTGTGGCTATCGCCAAGTGATGGCTCCTAAATCACTTTGACACCCTACAGATAAAAACTATGACCTTTAGAACATGCAGAATATCTTCAGGTCAGCACACGGAACAGAAGAATGCAAAACCTCTTGGGGGGATATTTTTTGGCGCTTGGGTCGGTTTGATGCTGTTTCACTGTCCAGGATAAATGAGATTTGGAATGAACATGCCGTTTCTATGAGAGGTAGCTATGCGTGGTGGCGCTGTCATTATGTAAACAATGCATGCATGTTACCTGACGCAACTCCAGGGGGTTTTAAGTTCCACCGCGCGGCGGAAAAATAAAAAATTACGAGGGTTCAACGCTGCTGAACCAAATATTGAGCGAAAGCATTAGCTGCAGGTGACCGAGCGGTCTTCTTCTCTTTTTCTTCTTTCTCAGCCCACATATAAAGCGCCGTTTTAAACCAAGCCGTATGAACGTGCCTTAGTGGCCTATAGGGGTAACGTTAATGACAGGGTCCTAGCAGGCTGAGTCTGACATAATCGACTGATGTGAAACAAGAGACCCAAGTTGGCAGCTTCTGCCAGCCCGCACCCTAGTGTCACGTGGGGTGTGACGTCACAGCGTCATGTGGGTAAGACGTGGCTACCGGTCGCGCTACATTGAAGGCTCGATACCTAGAGTAGTATTGCTTTCACAATAAAACAGAAGATGAAACTGAGATATTAGTTTTTCTTCTACCCACTGGATGACTCTAGCTGTCCAGGAGCACTTTGAAAGTGGGAAAATGGAAATTTTTTTACCACTGTTAGCGGGCTTTCAATGAAAATAGGTATGGGCAGGAAAGTGTTAAGTAAGGTACATGTGCAAAATAATGCTTAAAAGTAGGAAAAACGTCCGCTAATTCAACTCACATATATATGAGGGCAACAACCACCTCCTTATCCCTGAACTACTTTTAATGCAACACTATTAAAGGGGGCATGAAACGGCTAGAGAGGCCACTGACAAACGTTTTCAATGCGCAGAACAAATGCTTCCGAGCATTCGTTCAAAGTAAAACTCATCGGAAAAAATCCAGCGATTTGTTATTAATTTTTAAAAACAGCGTTTTTTGAAATTCGCGGGCTGCGCCATTTCTGCGTGGCGGCGAAATTTGGGACTATTCTGCCGTGATTTCCTACGTCACCAGTCCCAGAGTGACAGGCTGCCATTGGCTGCAGCCGCGACGCCCACTACGTCACTGACACACTTCCGGTAGCTGCAAAAGTTGTCTGCTCGAGTGCTGCAATGCATGCGTGAACCCGAGCTTGGCGCTTCGGTTCGTGATGTTAACCGAAAAGGTGGTGGCATCCGACTGAAAGTGCGCGTCGGTGCAGGAGTGCGAAAAGAGCACTAGCTGGTCCGATTTAACACCGTACCGATTAAATAGGCAGCATCAACCTTTATGTACCGACCAACGGCGCAGCAACGTACTGTAGTCCCTCCCGTCTCGTCTTTGTCGCATCGACCATTTGTGCGGCGTGTTAATAATTAAATGGAACGTGCGTCAAAAAAGGTGTACCCTCAGCTTCATCGCGAAAGTACACAAATTCGCACCGCTTAAGTGCAGCACCCGATGCCACCAGGCGCGGGCGCTGCGGCCGACGGCACTCCGGTCGTGCGCTGCTCCCTGCTCGTCGATAGGCCTTGTTTCTTTTACATCGCAGCCACGGCGGACGGCATTTTAGAATCGTCCGCTTCGCTGCGTCTCTAGTGTAGTCGCTCGCGTGCTCCTGTGCACGATTCTTGCGTGTAGCTTCGGAAAACAGTGACAACCTGCGCTGCCGAACTGCATGTGGCGAGCTGCTTTGCTCATGTTTTGCGCCGTTGTTTCTGGATCGGCCGATGCGTACACAGGAGATAAAACACGCGTGCACGTTACGCACTGGCACTTCCTAAACTATGTGCGTCCGACTGAAAGTGCGCGTCGGTGCACCAGTGCGAAAAGAGCGCGCAGGTCCGATTCAACACCGTACCGATTAAAAAGGCAGCATCAACCTTCGTGTAAATGAAACGTGCGTCAAAAAAGGTCTGTCCTCAGCTTCATCGCGAAAGTACACAAATTCGCACTGCTTATGTGCAGCACCGGATGTCGCCAGGTTACCGCAGAGATGCCGTCCGCGGGCGCTGCGACCGACGGCACTCCGATCGTGCGCTGCTCCCTGGTCGTTGCTAGGCCTTATTTGCGTGGAAGCCACGGCGGACGGCGTTTTGGAATCGCCCGCTTCGCTGCGTCTCTAGCGTAGCCGCTCGCATGCTCATGTGCGCGATTCTTGCGTGTAGGTGCGAAAATCAGTGACAACCTGCGCTGCCGAACTTAATGTGCCGAGCTGCTTTGCTGATGTTTTGCGCCGTCGATTCTGGCTCGGACGATGCGTACACATGAGATAAACACGCATGCACGCTGCGCATTGGCACTTCTTAAACGATGTGCGAAAGGACGTCAAAAAAAAAAAAACACTACACTATCCTTTTTGTTAACCTCAATTTTAAGATTCGCGGACGAATAATTCGTGCTCACCTGTCATCCGATATCAACTTTGTAGCGATCATCAGTCCGTGCTCTCGTCAGTGATACGTACGCGTATACATTCCATTCATTATGCACAAGAGATGACTCTCGCCGACCATAATGAAAGCAGCTCCGGACTAAAAGTGACGACGACATATGTTTGCACGCGGGCAACTCGCACGCTTGATCGTCTGCCAGCATCCATGCAGAGTCGATGCTATCGCGTCAACTCCGCGAGGGGTCACCGGCCGCCGTTGGTCAAACCGCAGAAGACGGTACCAAAGAGACTGACCCAGGCAGCGCGAGAGAAGAAAGCGGTCTTGTAGAAAGCCGTGCTCGGCAAGAGTGCACGCTAATTTGCGCTGAATGGGACAGGGATGTGAAGGAAAGGGCTCCCTCCGCGGCGGCCGCCGGTATGTGTGGACTCCCACCTGCAGGTATGCGCTCGCGAACGACCCGAGTCGTTCGGGCTGCTGTCGCGCACAATTCCGAGAGGTCAAGAAACTGAAGACACCGGCGACCGAGGAAGACAGCAGACAAGGTTGAAAGCTATGCAAATGCAGACGGGACGGGAAAGGCAGAGACCGTGAATGCATGGGCGACGCTCTTGGGAAAACAGGCGCGACGACCGGAAGTCTGAGAACCGAGCGTCACCCGATGAAACTTCGTGGGCGGGGCTAGCGGGGCGGAGTTCCCGAGCTGTTTCCTTCGTTTTTTTTCTGGTGTCTCGGAGTGTTGAGTTGAGGAGAGCGAGGAGGAGCGCCATTTTTAATCGCCGATATCTCTGGTGTTAATGAAGCTAGCTAAAAAATTCTTGCGGTGAATTGACCTGTGAGGGAGTACCTATCTCTCGACCGATTTGCTTTACCCCGTTTTAGGCATTGCATGACCCCTTTAAGGCTGCCAATCTGGAATGAACCAATGCAGCGTTGCAGTAGTTATCAGCGGTATGAGCGAAACGTCACAGGCAATCCCCTGGCAGGTGGTAGTTTCCAGATGACACAGCTGGGCACTAACTTTTTGGCAGGGTATGAGATGTCACGATACCACATGACACGGCTGAGCTGGCAGGAGCTTACCGTAAGGTGAAGTGGGAATCAAACCTCAGACTCTTGAATCTTGAGTCAGACGTGCTACCCCTAGGCCTCGCAGGCACATCCGTATATCTTGGTTGAAGCAGATGTTTATATCTATTTTGAGTAATCTTCCACTAAATGTCGTAGCTTATGGATATTTTCTAGTGATCGTGTGGGAGATAAGGCACTAATTGAGGGATTAGTGATTAAGCGGCTAGCTAAGTGCTTGTAAGTGAATAAGGATCCACAAGGGGAGCCGCAGAAGGGAGCCATTAATGCACCTGAAGCGTCGTTCAAGTTTTTCAGCTGTACAGCTAGAGTCAAGGTAAAGACAGGCACTCTGAAAGCTGAGTTGAATTGTATGAGGGGGAAAAGATTACATTGCATTTGCATTTAGTTGCTTTTCCTTACAAACAGCTTTTACAGAACATCAGGCTGTAACTTTTTAATGTAGCAGAGTGGTTTTTGCAAATTTGTTAAATTCTTTCTATATATAGTTATGCTTATCATGGTGTGTAATTTATTTCCAGTTTTATTTGCCCAGTTAGCCAAGTAGCCAAACTGTTAATCTGTCTAAATTACCTGTAAATTGTCACTGCCCTGGTTACATGCAGACCTTGCAGCAAGGCGAGATGAATCAAGTGAAGACAGCACAGAGGCACCATTGAAGAAATTGAAGATGAACAGCGATGGAGCCAAGGCATAGAGTAGCAACACTGTCGGACACCACTTGCACCATCGTCACCAGCAGTCGACAACAAACATTCATTTTGCACGGATTGTGAGCAAATCATCACATTGTGTCAATCATTGCTACCTGCGTGTTGTTGCAAGGGTGGCGATGTGAATCTCGGCCTTGATGCGAACTGTTGACCAAGAGGAGCATGTGCGTTGTTACGTACAGCATGTGTGGTGTCTTGCTATAGTTCGAGACAAGAGTTGAGGTGATAACACTGGGGTACCTGTGGACTGCGATGCAGCCAAGGCCTATTTTAAGGATTGGGTAGCAATTTATGCATGTTATACACGCAGAATGCAGAATAAGTTGTGTGCATGTGCAGCTGTGTAAGTTTGGTAAACCCTGCAGCATGAACGTTTTTTGATCTTGTATCATAGTATGAGCTGTACTGCTTTTTCAGATACGGCCCTATTTGCACTAAAGAAGCACAAATAAATCAATGCTTGTTTGCTCTTTAGTTCTTGAAATTTAATGTGATCAATGAGGAACTGGTCAGGTCTCCTTTTTCAAATGGATTTGTGCAACGTTTTCTAGCATAAACTGCTGAGTAATCAGAATCTGCATGTTGGCTCTGCTGTTCTTTATTTGTAGTGTTTTCAAGGTAGTGTGGTTAACTAGTTAAGTTTCTTCTGTGACCATTATTTTTGTGATGTATCTAGGCTTTCTAGCTCCCAAGTGTTCTAGGAAAAAAGGGACGATTATAAAAATGGCTTGGTCAAAATTGGGGTCGTTGAAGGTTTGATATGCGCTGCACAGCCTTATATAACGACTAAGTTACTACTAGCGAGTATTGGCTTTTGTAACTGCTGAGTCATTGTTAGCGAACATTGACCTTGTACTGTGAAAGTGCAGGTTATTTGAGAGTCCTCGGAAATTATCTTGGAAAAATAAAGATGCCGCGCTCAAAATATTAATGCAATTATTTTACTGTAGTAACCACGACATGCCCTCCACTACCGGCACCTCTATCTCCCTTGCTTCTTTCATTCCCACCTTCCTCCCTTCCTTTACAGTGTCGTACATGTGTCCTTGGAGAATTGTGACAGATACTGGGCATTTTCTAGAATAATAATTTGTTCACAGGAAGGGAAAGGCACAGTATCTGTCACACTTGCTCTGTGGACACCTGAGCCGCGCCGTAAGGGAAGGGATGAGGGCGGGAGTGAAGGTGGAAAGAGAGAAAGGGGAGCCGTACTATGGAGTAATTTCGACCACCTGGGGATCTTTAACGTGCGCTGACATCGCACAGCACACGGACGCCACTTCGTTTCGCCTCCATCGAAACGCAACCGTCGCGGTCGGGTTCGAGCCCGGGAACTCTGGACAGTAGTCGGGCGTCTTACCACTGCACCACCCCGGCGGGGCTCATTTTCTATCCTTTAAATTAATTTCAAACGCCGCTGAAGCCTGGCGTACGTTTGCTTCTGTTTGCTGTGTGGTGCGGCGTTCGAGAAAGCGGCAAACGAAAGGCGCTGCATAAACGCTTGGATCGAACACCCGGCGGGGTCAACTTCGTATATGCATGAATCGCTTGTTGTGGCTGTAGGAATAAGAAAAAGAAAATGTACGGGCCTGCTACTGGCTCTGTAGCTGAGCCACCTCCGCTGCCTCGTGCAGACAGAAGAGAAAATAGAGAAGAAAGGAAAAAATTAGCTGGGGCTTCGCTTTAGTTAAGCCTGGAAATTGCGAAAGCAATGTCCGCTTGGCTACGCAAAGTGTTTTGCTTGTGGTGGTGCACATTGCTAATCTCCTGTGTGCCCACGAAATGAAAGGCGTATTTTTTCCGAAGTCTTCCATATAGCTATACTGAAGAAACTGGCGAGTAGGCGCTACTTTTATTCTCTACAACCCGATAACGCACGCCATACCACACGCTGCAACACACGCATCCATCACCGCAGCAAGGCCTGCAAGCTCTTGCAACTTGTATGACCAATCGCTTGCCGCCGTTCGCAGGTGGTCGACCGGCCGTGGAGCGTAGCTGCGGCTCGCTGAAATGCCGACTTTTACCACCACCACTCCCGTCTCTCGCTCCGGTATGACGGCAGTAGTCACGTGACCGACCACCGTCGCCGCTCGACCGTGAAGCGTAGCTACGGCGGGCTAAGAGCCGACTTGCTACCATCTCTCTCGCTCTGGTGTGACGTCAGTTGTCACATAACCGACCACCGACCTTGAAGGGTAGGTGGCGTAATTGGTTCACATGAAGGGAAAGGCGCAGTATCTGTCACAATTGCTCTGTGGACACCTGAACCGCACCATAGGGGAAGGGAAGACGAGTTAAAGTGGTAAGAGAGAAAAGGGAGCTGTAGTGGAGGGCTACGGAGTAATTTCGACCACCTGGGGATCTTTAACGTGTGCTGACATCGCACAGCACACGGACGCCACTTCGTTTCGCCTCCATCGAAACGCAGCCGCCGAGGTCGGGTTCGAACCCGGGTACTCCGGCACAGTAGTCGGGCGTCTTTTCCCTGGCGTAGTATTGCTTTCGCAATAAAAGAAGAGGGAGAGAAAGACGCGCGCCGCAACAACAGCCGTCGTCCCCCACTGAAGCAGTGGCGGGTGCAATGACGGCCTACAACAGATAAAATTCGATGGCTGACTAGAGCCCGCCTCAAGCGGCGTTGACCTACCGTCCCAGCCCCGTAGGGCCAGGAACTGGCACCCTTCACCACCTCCTCATGAATCGCCTGGAGATGCCATGACCTGTCGTGACGGTACCCCGCGCGCTCCTTGTAGAACAGAACGGAAAAGCTTGGAGGGTGGTTACTCCTGGCCCTACGGGGCTGGGACTGGTATGATCACTGCCGCTTGCGGCGGGGGCTAGCCTGCCACCATATTTTTGTCTGTTGTAGGCCGTCATTGCACCCCTACCGTTTCGGTGGTGGATGACGGCTGTTGCGACGCGCCTCTTTCTCCACCTTTTCTTTTAATGCGAAAGCATTATTTCGCTATGTGTCTGTGTGTGTGTGAAAAACGTTATTTAGAAGAAGCTTGAGGTAGCCGGGGCAACCTCACGCAATCACTAGGTGGGCTCCTCATTATAGGAGCCCATTGGCGACCGCCGCGGCTCGGGCTCGGTGGACCAGGGCCTTCTGGCTTGCCAGGTCGGAGTAGCCGAGCAGGGCTGCCTCCCAGTCCTCCCGTGTCGGGTTGGGTTTGGGGGCGAGGTTCGGGGTTGACTGGCATGCCCACACCATGTGGAAGATGTCCGAAGAATTCTCCACACAGTGCGGGCGTTTTCCTGTACAGGCAGGATCAAAGTGTTTTAAAACTGCCGGGCACAGCAGCGTTCTGGTGCAAAGGCGGAGGAGTGTGCGTTCCTCTACCTTTGTAAGGCCCTTACAGGGCTTAGAATAAATTGTAGGTCCGAATTGAAATAATTCAGTAATTTCTCGAAAAGTGAGAGCCGGATTGGGTTCGGGATCAATAAGAGTCTGAAGGCGTTGCCCGGAGAATAAGCACGCGGGAGGCGCCATCTGCAGTTTCATTGCCTTTGAGGCCCATGTGAGCTGGAACCCATACAAATAGTTCGACTCACGGGGGCCCCGAGGTAGTCACTGTTTTGAAGGATGCGGTGCGCGAAGAGAAGAACGTACCCCTGTTTAATATTTCTGCAGGCCCCTCTTGGGGGGAGGGAAGGGGGGGTCGGTGATTACGACTCGCGAGTCCTTGTCTGCGGCGGCTAACCCGATGGCAACTTCTTCCGCATGCGTTGTCTTGAGCTCGGAACGTTAGGCCATTCACCGTGATTTTTTGATGGACAACTGCGGCCGTGTACCACCCCCCATGGTGAGGGCCGGAGGCGTCCACATAGAATATTCCTTGTTTATTCCCAAAGTGAAGGGCCAGTGCCTCCGCCCGCGCAAGGCGCCTGCCACTGTGTTCGTCACGGGTCATGTTGGCCGGAAGAGGGCGTACGTGCAGGACGTATCTCCAGATTTCAGGAATGCGTACGCGCTCTTCCGTTAGTGTTGGAGTTTACTGTAGTTGGGTGGTGGATGTGTAGTCGGGCGAATAGGTAGCGTCCCGACGGTGTTTTTGAGCCTTGTGTATTGATTAGTCCGGTGCGCCTCCCGGAGCTCCGCGAATGTGTTTATCATCCCCAGGTCCATGAGACGCTGGTTGGATGTGTTGATCGGGATATCGAGGGCACGCTTGTACATCTTTCTGAGAATCACTTCGAGGGCGTTCTCATCAAACCTGTGCAGGTGGAGGTAATGAGTCGAGTAGATGACTCGACTGGTCACGAATGCATGCGCCAGCCGCAAAGCGTCTGTGCGCCCTAACCCTCCGCGTTTGTTGGAAACTAGGCGCACCATCCGGCCCACCCCCACCTTGCGCAGTTTTCCTAGTGTTGTATCAGCCCGTTGATGTTCGCGGATAAAGAGACCACGTACTCTAATCTCATCATGTTCGGGTATCGGACCGATGGCCAAGGATAGTTCCATTTTGGTGGTGCACTTAGGCGACGGGCGAATGGGCACAAATTCGGATTTGGACGGTCAGCATTGAAGGCCGCAGCGGCGGGCGTAAGCGTCTACGATCTCCGCCGCTTGCTGCAGGTTGGCCTCTATGTCTCCAACTGATCCGTGTTTGTCCCAGATGGTTTGTTGTCGTCATACAGCGCGTGCTGGATGCCTTCGCCAGCTGAGCCGGGAGTTTCATGAGGGCCAGGTTGAAAATGGCGAGAGGACCGCGCCCTGTGGGATTCCTCTCGTTCCCAGTTTATATGGGAATATGTTATATGGAATATGTTCACAGATTTCTGTCCACTGACCATGTCAGCAGGCCGCGTCCACAGAACGTGTCTGCAAAATCGTGTCCGCAGCAGTTGTAATTGAGAAGTGGTAGAGGTTAATGAGTGGTGTCAATCGATAGAGAGTGACGTAATGTTGCTGCCGAACCAATAAATAGGCCAATAAGTTAATTAGGTAATTAGAATAACTGGTTCACAGGAAAGGAAAGGCGCAGTATCTGCCACACTTGTTCTGTGGACACCTGAACTGCGCCGTAAGGGAAGGGATGAAGGTGGTAGTGAGACGCCCAGACTAAACAGAAGGATCTATCCTCCACCAGATAGGTCCCTAATACCCTCAGAATGCAGGGCCTGGCAAAAAATTCAGGCCAATCGTTTCTTTTCTTGTGTTACTCTGCATAATGAGTTGACAGGGGACCCAGAGGCTTGCAATCTCTGCAACGTATCTGAGTCAAAATCATCTAATCTGGCAATGCCCCGACTCTCCGGGAGCTAAAGAAACTGATCCCTTTGATTACCTGGGAGTCCTACATCCGCAGCCCAAATGCGGATGAACAAAAGATTGTCCTATGCCTGGCGGAGGAGGCTTACTCTTCTCTGCGGCCGCGGCGCAGGAGAGCCGGCAAGGAGACTCTCCCCCTGGCTGAGCCCCTGCCCCGAGGTCCATGTCGGTGTAAATAAATTCTCACTCACTCACTCAAACAAGAAGTGAATTAAGCAATCAGAAGCAACCAACAGCAGTATCCGTGCTTTCGCATTACTCCAATGCAGGTTCTGCAGTACTCCCCTGATGGGTCTGGGACAGGTAGGTCACCGCCGCTTGCGGCGGGGGCTAGCCTGCCACAGAATTTTTATCTGTTGTAGGCCGTCATTGCACCCGCCACCGTTTCGGTGGTGGACGACGGCTGTTGTTGCGGCGCGCGTCTTTCTCTTCCTTTTCTTCTCTTTTTTTTCTTCTGTCTGCACGAGGCAGCGGAGGTGGCTCAGCTACAGAGCCAGTAGCAGGCTCGTGCATTTTCTTTTCCTTCTTCCTTCATTCGCAACAGCAACTCAACGATCATTTCATTGAACGGATCAAAGTTCACCGGCGTTCTATAATTCGTTTACAGGAAAGAGAAGACGCAGTATCTGTCACTCGTGGAATCCCGCTATCCCCACGGTAACCGGGACGTGGCGCAGTTAAATACAGCGATGTCGTCTGCACGCACTAACAGCATATGCCAAGCTGTGAAGTGTTTGCGCGAATTCTGTCGCGTCACCGGTAGTGAAGTTAATTGGTCGAAATGCCTCGGACTGTGGCATGGAAGGTAGCCATCTACGCCTGAACGGTCTGCCAGTGTGCCTTGGACGACGACACCAGATAGGTACTTGGGAGTTCCGCTTATGGCTTACCGTGACAGTGAACAGTATTGGAGAGGGCAGGCTAAAGAGATCGACAAAACTGAAAAGTGGAGAGGAACCCACCTATCTATTTTTGCAAGGGCCCCAGATTTATTCTTTATCAGTAAGCTCTGGTATGTTATACAGGTGTTGTAATGTTCACGGTTAAATGTTCAGAAGCTGCACAGGAATTTCGCTGTATTTGTCTGGGCGTCTGAATGGGAGTGTTGCAGCCGGACTAACTTGTTCAGACGAACAAAAAATGGTGAGCTAGGATTGGGCCACCTGTTTTTGCGACAGCTGGTCAGTCGTTTTTTGTTTTTTTACAGACACGACCGACCCTTTCTTACGCACCGTATGCAAAGTCAGACTGAAGCGGCTGCTACCGGAGTAAGCTGTTTCAACTGAAGATTTTTCCGCAGGGATTAAGGGTTTTTATAGAGAAGTCGTAGCAAGTGTTCGGTTCCTTTCAACGCGGTTTTCAAGTGATTATTTGTGTACCGTAAAACGAAATTTGTGTGACATGTTCCCTGTGCCTTTGTACAGGGCCATGTACGATGGAGGCCTAGGTGCAGATGTTTTAAAAAGGGTAAAAAGAATGCAGGTGTTGCCAGGAGCAAAATCCTTTTTTAAATTGCACACCGGAACCTTGCCGGTAAAAACATTTTTGGAGAAAAAGGGATTATTCATACCCTGGGGATCACACTGTTTAATACGTATGAAGCCAGAAACCATAGACCATGTTTTTTTTTTACACTGTTGGGAATGAGTATATTTTTGGGCTGTATTGCAAAGAACGCTAATGAAAGATTTTCCGCTAGACCCGCATGGCATTCGGTACTTATGCGTAGAAAGTGAGGATGGGGTGCCATTTGATTTAATTATGCTCATGGGCCTCCACTGTATATGGCGCTCAAGAATGGCAGGTTACCTTTGCGATAAAGCTGCACGGCCTGCCAGAATTTATTTTCGGGAAAGCGTGGATAGGCTTTTTGCAATCGAGAAAGCTGCAGCAAAAACCTCCCGAGTGGCTCTCAAGGCTAGATCCTTTGTTAAGTATTCGTGAATTTTAGTGTGTTATGTGTAAATAACGTATGTAAATAGCATTTGAGTGATTTTTGTTGATTTTGTTCTCGTGAAAAGAATTGTGTCAAGACCAGGCAATAAAGAAAACAAAAAGGATCGGGAGCCTTACCGTGGAGGCCCAGGGCAGGATATTTTAAAACGAGTGAAGAGGATGCCAGTTAGACAGGCTGCCAAAGCGTTCTTTTTAAGTTGCACTCGAACACTCTACCCGTCAAAACCTGGCTTCACGAAAAAGGAATCTATGTCCCTTGGATGACAAACTGCCAGCTTTGCAAGAAGCCAGAGACAATCGAACACATATTCTTAGACTGCTGGGATGCAGTATTTCATTGGGACGTGCTACAAAGAACAATTAAAAAAGAGCTGCCACTAAACCCTTATGGCATCCGGTTTTTACCGGTGGAGAACGAAGACGTACCCTATGATTTAATAATGCTTCTGGGCCTCCACAGCTTGTGGAAAACACGAATGCAAGTAAGGCATGAAGATATTAACATTCGCAGTGTACGTGAAAATTTTTTTGAAAGTGCTGTTTATCTACGGGAATGTATCTGCGCGCTCCCTGACCCACCACAGTGGGCAGAAGTTCTGGATGACCTGGTAAAATTGAGGAAATTTTAACCTCACACGCGTCAGCTCAAGGGCAGCTGAAGTGTTTTATTAAGTGTGACCATTTGTTGTTCATGTATACTTCGGAAATAAAGAAAAAAAAAGGGTGTGGCGCAGTTGGTATAGCGCTGGCATCAAAGGAATGGAGGTTCGATTCCCTGTAGAGACAAGGTTTACTAATTTATTTTTAACTCTAGCTCTCGAAAGCGTGACACCTCTGCTGTACAGCCTTCTGTCAACAACGATGAGGCATTAATACAGTGGAACATGTATCGCCACAGGAGGTGACGAAGGGCGGCTGTTCCTGGCCCTACGGGGCTGGGACTGGTAGGCCAACGCCGCTTGCGGCGGGGGCTAGCCTGCCACCGAATTTTTATCTCTTGTAGGCCGTTATTGGACCCGCCGCTGCTTAGCTAGTGGACGACGGTTGTTGTAGCACGCCTCTCCCTTTTCTTTCTCTTCTCTACTTTCGCTCTTCTGTCCGCACGAGGCAGCGGAGGTGGCTCAGCTACAGAGCCAGTAGCAGGCTCGTGCATTTTCTTTTCCTTCTTCATACAGCCACAACAAGAACATAATCTGAACACCAGCACATTCCTCCCGTCCGGGTAAGGAGGCTGCCCACAACTTCGCCCGAGGGCCTGTCAGCCGTGCGACGGGATAAACCCCTCTTGAGGTCGGCGAGGGACCATATGGTTTCATATCAAGAAATTTCACTGCCTTTCCGTCAAACACGTACCCTATATCCTCATGGACACAAATCTCTCACAAAGGCACAGGAGGTCACCAGGCGAAAATTACAGAAGCATTCTTCTCCAGATCCACGCACCTACGCCCATGCATACTCTGCATTATACACCCCTTACTGTAACTTATGCCACCACAGGGCCACATTACACCACATACATCTAGTGTTCCTGTATATGCTCCCTGCGGGAGCATATACAGGAACACTACATACATCTATGGGCATGCCTACGAGACCCCCCTTCTCCAGATCTGCACCTCTCCACCTGCGAGCAGTGGGAGGCCGCTATGCTCAGCTCGGACCCGGTAATCCAACTACGGGCCATCGAGCGTGCAAGGTCGCCAGAGCTCAAGGGCTCCTGGCCACCTACCGGAAGCTCCTGCCTGCCTGACTTCCTCAGTTAATGAAAAGTTGATGCTCCTTCTCCTCCTCTTATAATTGGTTCACAGGAAAGGAAAGGCGCAGTTGTCCGGAATTCCCGGGTTCGAACCCGACCTCGGCGGCTGCGTTTCGATGGAGGCGAAACGAAGAGGCGTCCGTGTGCTGTGCGATGTCAGCGCACGTTAAAGATGCCCAGGTGGTCGAAATTACTCCGTAGCCCTCCACTACGGCTCCTCTTTCTCTCTTTCCCCTTTCACCCTTTCACTCCCATCTTCCTCCCTTCCCATACGGCGCGGTTCAGGTGTCCACAGATACAAGTGTGACAGATACTGCGCCTTTCCCTTCCTGTGAACCAATTATTTAATTAATTAATTATAAGGCGCAGTATCTGTCACACACATTCTGTGGGCACCTGGACCAGCACTGCATGGCAACTTATGCTTTGATCTTCAAAGTTTTTAAGGTCAAATTGGCTTCCATGCTGACGGCTTGAAAACCTGGCATAGTGAAGCTTTCGCTTCAAAACTAGGAAAACTCGGGGAATTTGCCCTTATATCAGGAAAAACTAGGTGCAGTTCTTTTTACAGGGAACTAAACTTGCGATAAAAACGAACTGACATCGCACGGGTTGTACGATACGGCATTACGCGTCCTCTCCTCCATGACTGCCGGCCTCCCGCGTTGTGCTGTCAAGTGTACCATCTCAGTAAGGCGGCAAATTCGAAGCGTGTTGAAATCAGATACTTCCCGGCGCTCTGGCCGGCGGCAGAGGGACTCGGAGTCGTGAGCCCGCTTCTTCGCAGCGCGCTGCAGCGATCGTGCGTTTGCTTTCCCTATGTGTAATGAAAACTTGAAGAGTACTAACCGTATGCTGGGCCACACATATATTGGATACCCGAGCATGAGTTAAATGCACGCACGAGCGCCCACGCACACATGCAGTTTTGCAGTTGCGGAAAGGAAGTAACTGTCATGACTGAGAGCATATCTTCGCGTAAATGTCGACGTTTGGAACTAATATGTGAAATTATGTAAGATGTTGCTTAGCTTACCCAGTCGGAAAGAACTACAGAAAATTTTCTGATGTGACGACAGAATTTCTGTGCGGTTTTTGACGGGAAACCTGTTGTGACAGCAGAAAATTCTGTAGTAACATCAGCAATTTCTGTAGTTACAACAGAAAAGTACTACTACAGACAACAGAAATATACTACAGAAAAACTACAGAAATACAGAAAAGTACTACAGAACTACACAAAAATCTGATGGTTACGACAAAAGCACAGGATATTTTGTCGTATTTTTGACACAGTTCTGTAGTTTTTTTCGACTGGGTATGGACAATTTTTCGTCACTATATTTGTTTCGCGTAAGAGGCGCAATCTAAGATGCAAAAGCGGCCCATTGAGCCAAATACGCGCGCACAGAAGCAGCCAAATCTTTAGCGCTACTTAACTAAGCTTAAGCGCACACATAAATGCTAGGAAAAAAAATGAACGAAAGGAAGCAAGCGTGCATACTGCTCTGTGCTTTGCCGAGGGCAGCTCCAAGCCGTCGCTGGTTTTAAACCGCGTTGTCTACGGCTAGCCTGCCCGCTTTTCCTTTCATCCTTTCCGCACTTCTAGGAAAAAACAACAACAACAACAAAGTATGCATGTTGCTGTGGGCTTTGCTCGCAGGACGGATAGACGTTCCCACTCCTCCAGCTCGAAGCTACGCTCCGACATGGCTCCGGCAGCCAAGCGCCTCCTTGAAACCTTCCCGCTGGACATAAGAGAAAGTACTGGGCTTTAAAAGAAAGCTTGCAGCCACCCTCTCATTCCCTCGAGTAAAAAAAAAAAAAAATCACAAAAAACACTCATTAGGCACGTAGGAGTGACGTAGACCCTACGTCACCTTTGTATCACTTTACTGCGCGCCAAGGATCTGCAAAAATATCTTCCCGGCTGCTTCTGGCCTATACGGGTCTGGTACTGCTGGTAGATCACAGCCGCTTGCGGTGGGGGCTAGCCGGCCACCGGATTTCTATCTGTTGTAGGCTATCGTTTCGCTGGCGGCGTGCGTCTTTCCCTCTCTCTTCCTTTTCTTTCTTCTCTATTTTCTCTATTCTGTTTGCACGAGGCAGCGGAGGTGGCTCAGCTACAGAGCCAGTAGCAGGCCTGTGCATTTTCTTTTCCTCCTTCCTACAGTCACAAGAACAATTGGAGTAATTTCGACCACCTACATGCACACATACCACACGCACACATAACAGACGTACGCACAGTCATTCATTACCGCTTAGAGCACTTTCAGAGGCTGAAGTTAAGGTTCGCCGCCAAGGTTACGCAGGAAAGAGGAGACGAACCTTTGTAGATCCCCGTGCCACGGGGAATGGGTTGTTCGGTTTAGGAGTTTGGACGAGTGAAAGGAAGAAACTGGAGGGAGAGTACAGGGCAGCAGGTCGAGAAGGTGTTGAGCAGGGTCACTAGTATACTGAAGTAGGTCACTCCTCACTGCACATGGACCAAGTCCAATCTCGTTCCCTTTCCTACGTAGCCTTGGCTTCAGAGCTACAGAAAGTTATCCGGAAGTATAAAAAAAAAATAGCTGAATTGAGTCCGAGCAGACGACAGGCAGACTTTGCAGAAAATGGAGGGTTTATTTGGCACGTGGGGAAGCGCAGTAAATTAAAAGAGAGGAGGTTCGGTGGCAGGGTAGTCTCTATCGGTCGGCGTGCACAGCGTAGCAAAAGGAGCCCCGCTCGTCGTCGCAGCTCATGCGGCAACAGGCGAGCCCCGGTTCCTTGCAGTCCTCGCTGTCGACGCATGGGTCGCCGCACTCGTCTAGCACTAAGTTGGCAGGGCACGCTGCCAGGACAAGAAGGGGGACAGGTCATCACTTCAATCGTCATCTAGAACAGGCAGAACACAACAGGCACAAGTCGGTCAGAATTAATTACGTCCCCCTCTCTGCATAAGGCAGCCTTTCCTTTTAACGCCCCGTATACACTCGGTACTGGTTGCTTGGGTGACATGTGCTAGTGTAGAGGAGTGACAGGAAAACCATCACTGGCTTTGCTGTCGCACCTGACCTGATCGCGTGCTGGCAGGAACTAAGCGGAAGTCTCACTTAGTGGACGGCACTAGTAATCGCATGCCTGTACCCAGCATTGGCTGCTGGCTGCGTGACAAGAAACATGTATTAGAATAAAAGGTTCGTGTTTGTGTCCCTTCTCTCGTGTTTGTGTCGGTGTCCCTTCCTCCGTGCTCGTCTTTTTGCGCTACCTTTCATTCTAATAATGTATCACCAGCTAGCCCAGCAACAAATTTTATTGAAGCATATATTAGATCATCGCAACAAACCTGCCATCACATCAAACAAACCTGCACATCATTTCTTATTTCGGCAATGACCTGCGTAGAAGACCTGCCCCTGTAAATGTACAGGAAAAGCATAAACAAGTGAAGGACGAGTAAAAGCATAAATAAAATAAGCAGACACCGAACTCATACGACGCAAGCACAAGTCTGGGAACTTCTCCTGGCCATATACGAGCAAACATAAGGACACTCTTGTCTTGGCTGAAGTCTTCTACTTCTTTACCGACCCATTTTGCATTTAGGCGAACGATTCGCCCATTCCATCGCTGTTTATGTTGAGGTCTTCTAATTATCTGTGTGTCGCTCATTTCATTAGTGCTTTCGCGATAGTCTACTTCTCTGTTGCCCAATATGCATTCGAGGCTAATGTGTCGCTCGATCATTCCTTCATAACTGGCGCTGTAGTGTTTTACTTCCCTGTTACGCCATTTTCATTAGCTAGGCTGCACTGTTCTACTCCCCTATCATCCCATTTATGCATTCGTGTTAACCAGTCGCCGTAGTGTTTTACATCCTTAATCATTATCCCGTTATTACATTCACGCTAATTAGTCACTCACTGCACCATTGCTCGCGCTGTCTTTGAGTGCACGTTCATTGGCTGCGCTTATAAATTGGCTGTGCATACTGCAACGCTACATATGTGCGGGGGGTCGTATGTGGCTTAAGAATGGAATTTACGGATGCTTATTTCCACGCAATTAGTGTGGCTGTCTCTGCCCATGTGAATACTTCGGGTGCAGTTAGGCAACAACTGCCTTTTACTGAAAAAAAAAAAGGGCCTGAAATGAGAAATTTGAGGCCTCATGGAGGGAATTCACTATTATGGCTTGGAACATGAACGCTGAAGGCAGCTTTGCACCGCCTGAACTCGCGTCTTCACAGAGGCCTAGATTCCAGAACTCAGCATTACACCACCTTCAGCACAAAACTCAAAGTGGTATCGATAGGATCATACTTCTCTTTTTCAGCGTTTATTTCAACGCGTGTAGGGTTTTGCAAGACTCACGAACAAATATATATTAGGCGCTGTAACCAAGATTTCGTGTAAATATAAAAAATATAGGCTGTTTGAAGTATAAAGTCAGGATTGCAGTAGTGGTAATGACAGGGGCCCTGAAGGGTATCCACTGATGGCAAGAAAAGGTGATGATACAGATAGGTATGGAACCACCCATCATCCTCCCGCAGAAATTTTCGATCTATAAGGTATGTAAATCAAAAGTGTCGGCGAGTAAATGAGGCCCCGCGTTTTCTCTCTCAACTCATACATCGGGCGAAGCGTTAAAAATAAATGGAACAGACTGGTGCTTCTCGTCACCCTTAATGCGTCATCAGGCCTATCCGGCTTAGTTTTGCATTTTCCCTTTTTTTGCCGCTTGCTCCCCCGTCACGGCTTGACCACAAAGGAGGATCTCCGACAAGCCCATGACAGTCCGTTCTAAATGACGTCAGGTATGCCTTATTACGTCCAGAGACAGAATCCACGCGAAACAACGGCGCCAATGGTCAGCGCCAGGCAAGGAAATGGCATTTTAAAGAATCGTCTCCAAATGAGTGGCTCACTTCTGAGGACATATGTACGTGGTATGCACCGTGCTCAGTGACGTTTTCTGTACACAATGCAGCTTTTTGGTAGACAGTTATTGAAATCCTTTCTATGTCATTCGACGCCCTAAAACAGGTAGCCTGCATTATCTCTTGCGCAAGAATATAGGAAAATCGCAGTATACACAGAATGTCGAGCTGCAATTTCTCCGGTCGTTATTATACTGAACAGCGCGCCGCGCCACTGGCTGCTTTCTCTAACGGTGCCCATCCATAACACTCCGCGTGCGGAGACCGGACAGCTGCATTGCGTTGGGCTCATGCTGGTAACGATAGGGCTGTGAAATCGCCTGATGAGGTGAATGCGGAAAGTGCTGAAAAGGCAATATTAGGTTTCCTGCATTTTGTTCTCCACACCACATTGGTGTCCTGCGGTGAAGCGAATCAAGCTGGAGCCTGGAGGTGCTCCTCACCTGCCGCGCTTCTCTGCCAAAGAAGTTGCACAAAGCAGCTGCTCCTTAATTTTAATGTACTATTTTTATTTTACTGCACATTTTTCAACTAGTGCATTATACATAGTATATAAATATGTCTACACAATATAGTATGCTAAGCCTGTTACCAGCTGGTCACAGTTGGATGACCGACAGTGGCTAGTTCCAAAGCGAGCGGCTTAGATGTGAAGCAGATTAGCACGCGTGTCACGTCTAAGAAGCGCGTCACTAATTTGACTAGAATTTATTGCCACCTTCTTGGTTGGAGATAAGCTCACCTGTTACAATTTCTGTATGAATAACTATTCCGCGACCCTCTTCGAATCGATTAAATGTGAGCTCGACTACAGTTAATCTTTAGCCGTTGCAGTCATAGGCACATGTTTTCAGTTGGAGATTGAGAATTTCGATAGTGCACTTCCAGTCAGCACTGCGATCCAAAAATTTCTGTCCTCCACTCGCGCGAAGCCGAATCGCGGAGCTGGAAAGCGTCCGCTGTTACAGCCGCGAACACGTGTCCTTCGTCTTCGGCGTGTCACATTGCATTCTCTGCCCCACCCCGGAGGTTGCTTGATGCTCTAACCGTTGCTCCAGCTCTTCAGCGAGGTTTCGACAGAAAAGGCCACGTGATGTACACACCCGTCGAGTAACGTGTACTCGTGGACGTGGCTGTGTGCGCTTTTGTGCTCTGCGGTTTTTGTTTGGCGCACATATAAAAAGCCAGAATCTGGAACCGAGCCGGAATATGTTATTAGAACCGCGGCAGCTGATAAGCCTACAATTACTGATCTCGGCAACAAAACACGCGAGTAAAATTGCTTGGTGCAACAAAAGCTCATAAGTTAAAAAAATGCATTTTATTGTAGTAATAGCAGTAGCAATAGTTGCAACTCTAATTGTTATAGTCGAAAATAGAAACTTCGTCTGCCAGAGTATTAAAGGGATGGGGAAAACTGTGCAACACATGAGATGTAGGAAGACAACATGAACGCTGACTTAGGGCGCATCCCAATTGGCTACCCGGAGCAGCTCTCCGGATACGCGGAGGAGCGAAATGTTTAAGGGGCTTAGGAACCACACCGTCGTGGTCCAGTCAGAACTCAAATTATGGCTCCAAATCGTACATTAGAACACACTGTTCGGTTTCGCGGAGAAAAAAAAAAGAATTTCTCCGGGTCGCCAGTTGGAATATATCATTAGTCCACTCTCGTGTTGTCCGTTCCTCTCTTCGCCCACAGCACTGGCTTGTTTCTTATCTGGAAGTGAACAAACCATCTTAGATTGCCACCCTCGGCAGCGCCTGTTTTTGGACATCTATCACTAAGGGCACCATAGTTAAGCTAAACCAAACAAAATTAACTTCCATTATACCCCAAAAGTCTATTCTTCAATATAACTGAAAGGCTTCACTGAAAGACCTGTTTTATTTTAGTAAATAGAGCAGCTGTGTTGATTTATTCGCGTTAGGGGTACCTTTTTTCTTTTTGTATTGCGATCTGCTATCGCACTCCGATCTTCTATGGCAGCAAAGTTTCTTCTGGAGGGCTTGACTGCATGTACAGTCTTTGTCAAAAGTGTATAGCCCAAGGGGTCTGCTTCTGAGCTACTTCGTGTGGCTTGTAATGAATTTACAGTGTTCCGAATCTCTTGATGGTGAGGAGATATTTTGTCCTTCCCTCTTCATTGGGAAGGACCACCACTGATGCTAAATCAGCGCCACTACACGTCTCAGAAGCGGACCCCCTGAGCTCTGCACTTTTGACAAAGGCTGTGCCTGTTGGGAGAATCAAGTACCACAATTTGGTCGCGTAGCTGTGCGCCATTTACAGCAACGAACAAGTGGCTGTGACACTTCTGGCGACCATACGGTCAGCAGTGCCCGCAGCATGCTGGCTCCGGGAAATTGTGACTTCGATTGTCTACTATCGGAACAATGAATTATATAGCTTGCCCTGTATTCTGCTGTCGCCGTCTTTATAAAGCGTGCAACGGAAGCTCCACATTCCTTGACTTTCACAATTCGCTCTGAAATTTCGGAAGAATCTCGTTAAACTAAATTTCTGGCCTGAAATAGGCCCTCTCGAATAATTAGCCACCAAGTGGCACAGCTGTTTAAAACCATGTCCAAAAGATCAAGTGAGCGAAATGTTTGACCAGGCTCTAATCGATGGCATCTTTTTGATGAAAATATATTGATTTTTTCTTCTCTTTATTCGATTGAGTAATGACTGAACCATCACGTTACAGTCGAAGACGTCAGTTTTCGAGACAAGTTAACCTTCAGGGATACGGTCAGATTAGAAGTCTTTTCTGATACTCTATTATCATGATAGTGCCGTGCTGCCCAACATAAGTAGCAAACTCTGCCGTACTGCCATTGCACATTACTCTTTTTATGCTAGCATGGCTCATTTTTTTCGGGCACTGTCCGCCCTTTAACGTGCCGAGCACAGTGAATTTACAGGGCAGGCACTAAACAATCTGTTGCAAATCCGCTTTTGAACACTTATTTCCCCCCGTTTTAATTATATTCTGTCATACCCCCCCCCCCCCCCCCTTCCCCAGTTGTTTACGGAGCTTCTTTCCTGAGTATTGCTTAATATTTTACTAAACATTTACGAAACGTCAGCTAGTCATGGGGCCGTGTGCGTGTACAGACACTCTTTTATTAGCTAAGCAAGGTTTATAATCCTAATAATTACTCACCGTCACTGCATATGCCTTTAGACGAATGACTCGCCAATAATTATTTAGCGCTGAAACTTACGTCTTATGCATATAAGCCTGTCTAAGAAACCGCCGATGGACCGAGGCAGCGTTCAGAAAATGATTGTTTGTTCGACTGGTCACGACAGGCAGCAAGACGCGGACCAGTGCCAAAGGCGCCAGTAAAATTTCGAGTCACACGTAAGAGATCTTTTGTACACGCACATTCATTGTCAAGGGTTCATGGAATGTGAATTGTATACGCAGAAATCTGCTTCCTTTGCGTTAGGACTCATTTTTTGAAATTTAGTGGCAAAGAAGAAAATTCGCGCATTCGCGATTTGACTGCGCATTATTATAGTAGGTTACATAAGAAGATAGCAATTTAATCAATTGGTTTAATAATAGACGGTCCATCATCGCCTGGTTGCGAGTGTATGGAACACAAAATATTTAACGCGACAAAGTTAAGGCTTCCCTTTCCGCATAAAACGTGGCGTCGGCGTTTCCCCCTAAAACGTTAAGAGAATGCCTCCGGCAGATGGCAGGTGAAATATGGCCGGACACTGATTGGTCGGCTGGTTATGTGACGTCATGAGACCCCTGACATTGACGAATTGGCAAGGTCGCAAGAAATATAGGAATCGAACCAGATTCCTTGGGTCACGAGATAGACATGCTGCCCCTAGGCCACGCACACACGTTTGTACGTATAGGTTGAAGTGGCGATTCATATCTATTTCACGTGACCTTTCACATAATGTGGCAGATTACAACGGTATGCCGATGAGTATGTGCGAGATAGCAGATCACAGATTAGGAGATTATAGATTAGACAAATAGTAAAGTTCATTGTACGTGAACGAGGGTCCGCAAGGATATCCGCAGAGAGAAGTCATTAATGCTTACACGTCATGTTCTTAAAAGCGGATCTAAAAGTCCCCAACTTTTTCTGGCACCCTCCTTTAATGCCCTTTTGTTTGCTTCTAGCTGCATTCCTTACGTGCTCGCTTCATTTCTTACTGCCCACCCAGTCCACATTTCCTCCTTTGTTATTTTACTTAGGTGTGTCCCCATCGCCGTTAGAGGTCGGTCTTGTGTTAGAGGCGTCGTAGATAAACGAAATCTGGGTGCATTTTTTCATCAGTAACTGCGCCTACTTGCTGAGTCGTTTTACGCGAAAATCCCTGCCAGCTCGTTACTTTGTTTTTCCTCCTCCTGACTCCCTGTGGCGTTCAAAGGCTTGCGTTGAGTCGCCGCGTAAAGAGCTATAGTTGTGATCAATACTTACAGAGAGGCTATAAGCGCGGGAAACCCAGACGCACCATCTCTGCAAGAAACACAACTAAGAATTACTCCCTATAATACATTTTCGATACCAATCGCTTTTGTGAACAAGTTCTCCGCATTATTACTGCTGTCGAATTGGTAGTCAAGCATGTTGTCTGGTGAGTTGATTTTGTAGAGTTTCAAGCAGCGCTGAACATCAGTGTCTCTTGTAGTGTTTGCATCCACATTCCATACACCGTCTTTAATCTCCGATACACATCATTTGTAATTTATATATACCTCCAATGAATTTACTTCTAACCCATCGAAGTCCTAATCTCCGAAGCTCCAGAAGCAAGCCCGCACAACTGTATACTTTGTAGAAACTAGGGACCTCAGTAAGTACGCGCGCACACCTGCCGTAGACACTATACCCTTGTCACAGACACCACACATGACTAGAGTCGAGCACACTTTGCTAAAGCGTCTGCCTCGAACTTTTGCGCTGATGCGCATGCGTACCGGACTCCGGGCGTGTGGTCTTGCTCTTGATGCAGGAGCTGGTGAGGCGCGCCAGTGTGACGAGCCGCGAGACGACGCAGCAGGGCCTCTGCCAGCGGCGGGTGCCCGGGAAGGCGTGCATGGCGCAGCAGCCGGTCTGCTTGCACTGGTCGCTCGTCTCGCACGCATGCATGAAGCTCAGCGGGAACGGACACATCTCGTACATGCCGAAGCCCAGGTCCAGCTGCCGGGCATGGCCCCCTTGTCTTCCGTCCTCCGTTGGCACCCCGTCCAACTGAAGACGTACACACACGCACACAGAAAGAAAGACCGCTCATCAGTTATCACTTCAGAGCAGCGCTTCGTTTTTTGTTCGTACTTTAGCTTACTTTACTTCGGAGCGCTTATTGCGTTGTTATAGCGGTTATCATTGGGACTGTTCTAGACTTTTCTAGACTTCAAAAACTGTCTTCGGGGTCTTAGTAAACGGGAAGACCCTATTAATTTAAGGCAGTTGTATTTCACACATGGTGGCTTTATTAACGTTCACGTTTTTTTTTTTTTAATTTGAAAAACGAGGAGGTAGACGTCAGTACGGTCTGTGCCGCAGATTGCACAGTAGGGAGGACATTGTGTACGTGATATAGCTGCGCTAAAATTAAGTAAATTGAGTAAAATTAACTAATTGACTGCCTATTTTTATTTTAGGCTGCACAATTTTTGAGCTGAGAAATTTAAGGTTATCGACACTGACCATCGACAAGACCAGTTTTTGATTGATCTGAATCGGCATCTGCTTCCAAATATCGGAAGTTAAAATTTAGTCATTGGAAACTCATTAAATCGGCTTTATTGCGTCGCACGCTTACGAGTGGGCATCTCATTTCATACACATCAGTAGAGACGTAGTTTTTTTGTGCTATATTATGCAGAAAAAAGTTAACGGGATTTTCGCAATGGTATTACGCGTAGGGACATCATTAAAAATATGCAACGCAGAAAAGCTAACTCAACTAAATTAAAAACACAATCTATATTTGATTCCTGATGTTTCGGGCAGCGACGCCCATTAAGGAAATTGAAAAAATGGAATTCGCCTTGATGTTGGCAGCCTTCAATTTCGAAAGCTAATGTTTTGTCTTAGCATCCAAAATCGGGAAATGAATTAATATATTTTATGTATATAATCGTCTTTTAGGCGGACTTTATCACTTGCATAAAATTCGCTTTGCTATAGGCACAAGCTGCACGGCTGTAACCGTCACGGTTTATAAAATAAAAATCTGTAAACGCAGAAAAAAAAAAAAGCTCTGTGCACTGCTGGATAATGGATGATAATATTCGCAGGTTCTCTTTATACTTTTTGTTTCGGCCACGCAGGTTTTTCTTTCGCATTCTGCACCATCTGATTATCCCTGAATGCAATATTTGTGATATATATATATATATTTATATTTTCTTCGTGTCAGTGCATCTGGATGTTCCACTGATTGTTTGCCAGCGGCTCAGGGGTTTTCGGCTCTGCGGTGCTGGTTTGTTGCGACATTAATAATTTCTGCTCAATGCTGCTCTTTTTAGCAATTGCTACTAGTGGTTGGTTGGTTGGTTGGTGAGGTTTAACGTCCCAAAGCAACTCAGGCTATGAGAGACGCCGTAGTGGAGGACTCCGGAAATTTCGACCACCTGGGGTTCTTTAACGTGCACTGACATCGCACAGCACACGGGCGCCTTGCTTTTCGCCTCCATCGAAAAGCTGCCGCCGAGGCCGGGATTCGATCCCGCGTCCTTGGGAACAGTAGTCGAGCGCCGTAACCACTGCGCCACCCCGGCGGGGTCGCTACTAGTGGGGTGTTTTAAGCGTGTTGTGACGTTTGGTGCGTATTTCAGTTCCTGAGATGTATAGTTGCCCGCTCGGCTATCTTCAAGTGTTTCAGATGCGTTTCGCTTTGTCTCTAAGAATATCGAGTTAGATTCGCGAGGGGTTTCTTTCCAGCACCTGTAATTGTTACCTGACAGTACAAATAAAATAATGTATTTGTTCAAAGAAACAGCGAAGATGATGGCGCTCCCTCTGCTACATGCACATAGGAAATGAAAACGGGAAACAGGGTGTTGGTGACAGGGACAATGAGGAAAGAGGGTTAATACTGGGGTGCCCACGCAGGATGATAACAAGACGCGACAGAATAATTCCAATAAATAAGGGGCATGATATAAGTTCTTTAGTCCAGATGCCATATTGAAGAATTCCTCAACAAAAAACATTTAAGTTGATGCTATGAAAGCGAGGTTTTTTTTATAGTGTATTCAACTTGAACATGCATTTCGGTATCTGAACACATCGTTCATAAAAACCTTTCATTTGGTGTTTTAGCTCTCTGTGGAAATATCTTGCGAATTAACCTAATACTGAAACAGATCGCCATGTTTCGATGAAGATGAAATGCGCAGCCACTGCGCCCGCAATACCTTGTCTTCCACTAGACCGGGAATGTCCGCGTGGAAACAAACTATTCGCGTACACCTACGGATTGTTCGAGCATAGGAGATAACAGCAGCCTAATGACGTCCAATGCGAAACCGATATCGGCCAATAAGTGTCCGGCTTACGCAAAGCATGTTCCCAACAAATAAAAAGAGCGCAAGGCAAATGTCAATAAAAAGGAATGCAAAACGCGACGACCAGTCACGTTTTTATGCGATGCTTGCTCACCTTGTTGTTAAGCGCAGTGTCGTCAGACGAGTTGAAGCCCAGCGCCAAGGCGTAGAGGTGCTCGGGCGTCAGGCTGGCGCCAGTTTCCCGAGGGGCCAACCACACGACGGCGATCAGGACCCCTACGATCGTCGTCATCATCGCCGGCGTCATCGCGCTCCTCCCGTCACACGTCCTTGAGGCGGCGATCCTCCCAGCGAAGCGACCTTCGTCGACTAGCGAGCCCACGGATTAACGGACCTCCGCACCGCTGGCAGGGCGCAAAGGGGAGGGGGCCGCGGCAATGTCGGTGGGGCGAACAGCCTCGAGCAGCGAGGCGACCTCGCAACGATTCCCAAAACTGGTCCTGGCCCGGTCTTACGGCAGCAGCCACCGGAGCCGATTCCTCCCCGAGCGACGACATCAGGAAGTCGCCCGGAAGCTGCGTTTGATCAATCCACTCGCTCCACTGCACCTTCTTTCTCTCTCGCCTCTCCCCTTGCTCTCTTCTTGTTCTCGCTCTGATTTGACCTCTAGCGTTCATGTACCTTGACCCGTACGTTGCGTAGTACGTGCAAACTTGTCGATAGGTTGGTCCAGGCGAGTGGTTCCAATTAGCGATGCTCAGTTCGTTTCGGCGTCTTGATCGCTCCAGAGCGAAGAAAGTCGGCAGCTTTCGAAGAAGACAGTAATTCTCCTGGTGCACTTAGCTTTATTTCTTCCCCCTCTCCTCTTTTTTTTTTATTTAAAGACATCTCACTTTCTCTTTGCCCGCGGCGTCAAAGTTCATTATGGGCTGAAGCAGATTGCCGTGTTCCGATGAAAGTGAAATGCGAACATACTGCACTCGCGATATCTGCCTCGGTGAAAATTTTCATGCAGGATTCCACTGCATTCAGCAGTACTGAGTTTATTAGCATTTTTCCAGTAGATGCATGCTGGGGCAAGCTGACCAGGTAGTACCGAAACATCGATAAGCGCTACCACACAGTCAATTCGTCTTCTAGCATCTCTTAAATTGTACATTAACATTTTCTTGATGTCAACAAGCACAAAAAATGGCAAAAAGATATACAACGTTTTCTGTAGCTATACTATAACGCTTGTCATACTAGAATATACGTTCGAACCATATAAGCCATATATAGCATTGTCCCGCTGCTGTGGCGTAGTGGCTAGGGCGCGTGATGGCTGAACCCAAAAACGCAGGTTCGAACCAGACCGCGGCGATCGCATTTCAATGGAAGTGAAAAGCAAGGCCCCCATGTGCTGTGCGATGCCAGTGCACGTCAAACAATCCCAAGTGGTTGAAATTTTCCGGGGTCCTCCATCACGTTGTCCCTCATGTCCTGCGTGACTTTGGGATGTCAATAACTAGAAACCAAACCGAACCAAACCAAACTATGAATGACATCCGTCAACAAGGGGGTAAAAAGCACAATTCCATGCATGCAGGTTCTGTGTAGAGCGAATATACTTGTTTACCTAGTAACTAGCAACGCACCGCCTACACTGATCAGATCACAGCCTAGAATTCGCCCAGCGCTCGCCACTCGTCGATGATGAGGACGTCGACGCCAGTTCAAGCATGGGCGGCACAATTAGGCGCATCAGGTCGAGACGTAACACTATCGAAGCTGGTTTACCCCGCCATGGCTCGACAAACGAGTAATACATTGTAGAAAATAACAGAAAAACAGACGAAAGACGAAGCTAACAACGGACACCAATGTTTGCTTACGCGGCTTCTTGCCCTTTCCTCTAGTTTGCTTATTTATACAAAGATTGTGGATTCGTTCTGTGATTCGTCTTTCGTATACGTTGTGTACTTTCTATTATGAATTTAAAACTAATTTGTCCTTACTAATGTAGGATGATTGTACTCTGCTTACGTGTACGCACGTCCATTCGTTAAAGGAATTCTGAAGGTGCCAGTGGCGAAGGCTCAGAAGTAACGTTTTAAATTAAATGTTAGTCCTCGTTATTCATAACATTTAGCTGACAGTTATTTTCAGGTCGAAAAGCTCCATTATTGTACAAACAAAGCTGAAGTTCTGCAACTTCGGCACAAAAGTTTTCTCAGCCGCCACCGCTAGACAGAAAATCCCTTTTCGCTCAGCTGGTGCCATTAAACACTTACGTAGACAGAAAATTAGTAGTCTTACCTTAAAGAAAGTAGATCCCACGCACAAAAACATTTAGTGCCACATCAGAATGACTCAAAACCAACAAACGAGTAGGCGTTATTCTAGGACGAGTAAGTAAACTTGATTCCTTAACTAATGAGACCACTTCGACAGACCGAAAACCAGCAGGCTTCAGTTGATTCCAACAAATTACGATCAGCAATTTTCGCTTGGGTTTAACATGTTAAGGGGAGGGGAGGGAGAGGTTGGAGCGCTACATCAGAGTAAGATAGAGAAAGAGAATAAAATTAATTAAAGTAAAGTAATTACGCGAGTGATTCGCCCAAGTTCGATAAAAGCGTTAGCGCAGCAAACTTCAGGAACTGAACTGATGATGATGTCATCAGTCGTAATGCCCGCTCAGCGCCGCTCAATTTAACTTTTCTTGTTAAGATATAGATATTAAGACAAAAGGGGCAAAATAATTAAGATATACGGGGAAAAATGAGCATGATAGCAACTGCTATCCAACCCGTTTCAAAGGGGACGCTCCTATATTCCATCCATCCATCCTTGTCTTTCAGCCGGCGCCAAATCGCGCTGCATGCGAGAGCCGATCTCAACGCCCCCGCAGTGTGGCGTTAATGGGCGCTTCAAGCATGAGTCGAAGGGTAGCAAGAAGGTAGAGATTTAAAAAAAATGTCCTTCTGCTTTGAATAATTTGAGAGCGTCATCAAAACTCAATGCTTTATTCGTGGCTTGGACAACAAAGCCGGTGTAGGGGAGAGAGAGAAATGCACTTAATGAAAGGAAAAGCGGAGAGGTCGGCCAGTGGTAAAAGACTTGCTGCTTCGCACTGGGGAAGACGGTAAGGGGCGTAGGGGAAAGTTAGGGTACGAATGGAAGGTGACATTGCCATGGTACAACGAAATTCCTTGTCGTGATCGCAGTTATGGAGGAAACTTCGCGCATATTTGGCGGCACTTTCATACACACCAGTTGTCACTGTATACAAATCTACGCATTTGAAGGGAAGAACTCTCTACTTTTGTTGCAGCACATGCATTGCGCACTGCACATTAGCCACAGTTCCACTTGTCAGAGAGGATCTCTGCCGTTTTGTATGTGGGCACAAACGCATAAACTCGCACATCACTGCACCAATGAAATTCAAAATACACAACCACATGTTCCAGCAGAGACACTTATGCACGTAGGGTACGCATTGAACATTGCAGCACACATGTATGCATGTAGGATACGCACAGAGCAGCACACAAGTGTCACAGGCGGGAGTACACCTGTTTCTCTTAAAAATTCGAAGACGGCCTTCATCACCCGCCAGTTACTGGTTTGTTTCGCTCTGGCACCGATAGCAGTTCTCTCGGAAAGAGGGCGACTGTCCAACAGCCTGAGAGCAGTCTTCAAGATTCTCCTTTCTTCTGTATAGTGATGGCATTCGCGGATAACATGATGACTTGTCTCTGGAGTGTTGCAGCTGAAACACGTCAGGTTGGCTTAAGTTCCGATCTTATTGAGATAACGTTTGGCGTCCTCGACACTAAGCCGTAACCGACGGAGGGCTGTTCCTTGACGTCGCATACTTTTTGACGGTAGGAGGAGTCGTAAACCTTCATCAAGGCGAGAGATGCGGCCTTGCCGATGACTTTAGGTCGTTCCACTGTAACGGCATGATGCCCTGCAGTGAATGAGCCAGTAAGGCTGCAGCTTAATTTCGTGAAAAAGGGCCTTGTATGGAAGCCTGATCAGCACGGGTCCTCTTGGCTCCTGCATCAGTGCTTTCATTTCATGCGATACCACAGTGGCTGGGTATCCACTGAAACTTGATAACACAGCCACTCTCGAACGCCATAGCTAGCAGAAGCACAATTTGCTCAATTAGCTGCTCGTGTGCACATGGCTTCATATATTCTTATAATCTGCAATGCAGGTCTTGAGTCGCAGAATATTGTTCAATGATTAACTGTCTGATGACCAGTGTAGCGGATGACTTCTGGTAATCCTACTAATTTACAAATTAGGTTGTCGTGGACGACGTTTTATGTATGAGGCCAAAACGGTAGTTGCAGGCACTTCTAGGCACTAAAGATGGCTGCTGAAGAGGTGGTCGTACGTAACTGTGCCATCGACAAAATGTGCACTGAGTCACCATGCGTATAGATAAGATGTATGATAGCGGCAATTGTTTGAGTCCAGCTGTTGCTATATGGGCCTTTTTTGCTATTCCTGAAATACGTTCGTGCATTTTGAGGTTTGGAAGCGCCACAATTTGATAAGGCATGTAGTTTGTAGGCCTCACATTGAGTTGTGTCGTGATGACTTTCGAATAGTTTTTGTCTGGACGCGTACTACTGGCCATGGGGTGGTGGTGATGCCTGGTTAGATTTCTCAATGATACTCTTAGTGGCACCTGCTGGAAACAATTGTGGGCTGGGCAGGCGCGGGCCTAATAAAATCTGCCCTCTGTCGAAGTCTTCCATGGTAAACCCAAGTTCACCAAACCCAAGCTCAGTAGCAAGAGTAGTCAGGACGAAAATGATATTAGCTATAGTGAAGAGCAATCAAACGTTCTGTCAGTAATGAAGGAAGAGGTTAGGAAAGCCTTAGAAGCTATGAAAAAGGGGAAAATAACTGCGGAGGATCAGGTAACTACAGATTTGTTGAAGAACGGAGGGGATATCGTGCTAGGAAAACTGGCCACCCTGTATACGCAATGCCTGATGACATCGAAAATATCAGAATCATGGAAGAACGCTAACATTATCTTAATTCATAAGAAAAGGAACGCTAAGAACTAAAATTGCAGACCAATCAGCTTGCTATCCGTTACCTACAAGATATTTACTAAGGTAATCGCTAATAGGATCAGGACAACCTTATCAACCAAAGGATCAAGCAGGATTTCGGAAAGGGTACTATACCATCGACCGTATCCACAATATCAACCAAGTGATAGGGAAATGCTCGGAACACAACCAGCCCCTATACATAACGTTCATTAACTATACGAGAAAGCATATGACTCGGTCTAAACCCCAGCAGTCGTGCAGGCATTTCAATATCAGTGTGTGGGTGAGCCTAATGTGGAAGTCCTGGAAGATATATGTAGTGGTTGTACAGCAACCATAGTTATGCATAACGAAATTGATAAAATTCCGGTTAAGAAAGCTGTTAGACAAGGAGACTACATTTTCCCCAGTGCTATTTACAGCTTGCTATGCGGAGGGTGTATTCTAAGACATGAAATGGCAGCAGTTAGGCACTAGGGTCGATGGAGAATATCTTAGTATATGCGATTCGCCGATGACTTTGCCTTGTTGAGTAACTATGGGGACCACCTGAAACTAATGATTAATGGTCTAGACAGGTGCAGCAGAAATGTAGGCCTAAGGACAGAGGCTGGGACAGACCCAGCTTCCTATATGCTTCTCCCGCCACACCTCATCTCACTCACAATTGCTTACGAGCAAAACGAGCCAAACCACTCTGCGAAAGGTGCGGTTGTGAACTCACATTTAATTACCTGTAAAGAACTAGAAGATCTAAGAAAAATATTTTACAGTATAATACAAAGAACACGTCCCATTACACCCCACGGTCCTTTTAGGTGAACAAGCACTTCTTGATTTTGCGCAGATTTTTAATGCGAAAGCATTACTTTGCTATGTTAAATTAAATTGGTTCACAGGAAGGGAAAGGCGCAGTAACTGTCACTCTTGCTCTGTGGACACCCGAACCGCGCCGTAAGGGAAGGAAGGAAGGTGGGAGTGAAAGTGGAAAGAGAGAAAGGGGAGCCGTAGTGGAGGGCTACGGAGTAATTTCGACCACCTGGGGATCTTTAACGTGCGCTGACATCACACAGCACACGGACGCCACTTCGTTTCGCCTCCATCGAAACGCAGCCGCCGTGGTCGGGTTCGAACCCGGGAACTCCGGCACAGTAGACGGGCGTCTTACTACTGCACCACCCCTGCGGGGCTTGCTATGTTCACAGATTTCTGTCCGCAGGCCATGTCCGCAGACCGTGTCCGCAGACCGCATCCGCAGACCATGTCCGCAAAATCGTGTCCGCAGTGGTTGTAATTGAAAATTGGTAGAGGTTAATGAGTGGTGTCAATCGATAGAGGGTGACGTAATGGTGTCGCCGAAAAACTAGTTGGGCCAATAAATTAATTAGGTAATTAATTACAATAACTGGTTCATAGGAAAGGAAATGCGCAGTATCTGCCACACTTGTTCTGTGGACACCTGAACCGCACGTAAGGGAAGGGAGGAAGGTGGAAGTGAAAGCGGAAAGAGAGAAAAAGGTGCCGTAGTAGATATGACGGCAAGGATTTGGCGTCACGCAACCGGAAGTGGAGCCAAAAAAGGGCATAGGAAGGGATTGGCGCGCAATTTGAAAGTACCAAAGACTAAAATGGGTAAACAAGAAGAAGAAGATGATGATGATAACAACTTTATTTTTCCACCAGATAAGAAGGCCCCCAATTCCCGCCCCCAGCACGCAGGCCTAATGGACGGGAGCAGAAACCTCCGCGATCAGAAGCAGGCAAAGAGGTCTTGGCTCTTCGCGGCTTCTTCCGCCAGGCGGATGGCTTGTAGCTGGGGAGCTTCTCTACAATTTATATTTGTTTTAGATCCTGGGGAGCTAGTACATTCCCAGATTATATGGTCGAGAGTCCCTCTCTCCCCACAGTGCTTGAAGTTATCGTTTCTCCTATCGTCCATTTGGACATAATATGCCCAGACCGGGTTTACAAAGTTCTCAGCTTGCAGGCGCCGCCATGCGACTGCCTCCCTATTGTTTAGGCTTTTATCCGGTAGTGGCACCAATCTCCTGCTTAACCTGTAATTTTGAAGAATCTCCGTATAATTTTGCAGACACTCGTCCATGTTCCGGCAATCGGACGGCTCCACAGTTACCCGGAAGTAGAGAGCTCGGGATAACTCGTGGGCCGCTTCGTTGCCAGAAACGGACGTGTGTGCAGGGGTCCAAATTAGGGGAATTTTCCTGTTTAGTCGTCTACTGGCCAGAATCCTTGTCGCTTCCGGCGAGACCCTTGAATTAATGTGAGGTAGAGGACGGGACGTCACGCAACCAGAAGTAGAGCCGAAAAAGGACATAGGAAGGGATTGGCGCGCAATTTGAAAGTACCAAAGACTAAAATGGGCAAACAAAAAGTGAATTAAGCAACTAGAAGCAACCAGAGGCAACCAACAGCAGCATCCGTGCTTTAGCATTGCTCCAATGTAGATTCTGCAGTGCTCTTTAATATTTTAAGTTCTCCAAAGATGCCAGAATTTTAAACAAACAATCAAGCTACACCATTACCAATCTCTATCGTCAGTTTTTAACCTTGTGTTTAGCGTAGCGTAGCCTTGGTTGTTTTTACGCCATAAAACAAAATTTAACTAACATTATTTCTTCTGAGTGCTTCGTATTTTGGTGGCCTTCTTTAATTGTACCTCTCAGTATATGAAAATTCTCGGAACTACAGAATGCAAGAAACTAATAGTAACAATAAGATCAGTTGTAGAATAAGAGTAACTTTAATAAGAGGGGGCGGGGCCCATCTTTTTAGTTACCCTTTTAGTCCTTTTAGGCCCATCTTTTTAGTCCTTAGTTAGAGAGCTGTAGCCCATTTGGAGAGTGGTTCTGTGGGCATGCTCAGAGAATATCCATAAAAAAGTGGCTTGTTAGCCACAATTTTTACGCGGCAGGGAGGAGGTGTATGGCAAACCACTCGGTTGGGGAATGAGATTGTTTGGAGTTAGATAAGATTTTTATGTTCTTATAGATGGAGACTGCGCAAGGTGATGGTAATTGTATCGGGCCTGCAATCATTGTCCCCAAGTTCACAACCGGGAGGTTAGCAACAACGGAGTGATCCAATAAACTCAATCGGACTCGGCACCTTCAGCTTAACGGTTGCTTGCGCCCGCGTGCGTTCTTTAGTGACACAGTAATACGTGATTTCATGGTAGGAAATAATACGACTCCTTCGCAGGGAGGGCAGGTTCATTTATCAGTCGACGGTACCTAAATCATGGGCAGACCCTTTCCCAGGAAGGGAGGAGTGTGCGGACGCTCATGTACAGATGGACGTGATGCAACCGCAAGGAGGGTGAGTTTGAAACATAGATGTGTCGGGGAAATCCGTTTTTTAGCGAAAATCTGGAAAAAAGATTTTGAGTCATCGAAAATGAGGGTGAGCGGGCATATTAGATTGCTTACGCAAGGGTTTGGTTTGGTTTGGTAAAACTTTATTTCCCACAGTAGGGGTCCTGGAGGACACTCGGCTAGGCGCCAGGTGTAGAGGGCAGCTCCCACGTCGGCACAGAGAGCCCGAAGCTCTCCGCCGCCGCGCGGGCCTCCTGGACAGCCCGAAGCTGATCATGTAGTGAAGCACTTTTTAACACTTTGCCCCAACGTTCCTTGTTCTTGGCGTAGGCGTCGCTCGGTGCACAACCATGCAGCATATGGTTTAAGTCTACACGGTCACTGCACCGTTCACACACATGTTGTCCGTCGTAGTCTGGGTCGATGTGCTTCATGCGACAGGGGTTGGGGTATGAGTTTGTTTGGAGCAAGCGTAACGTGACTGATTGGCTGCGGGTTAATTTCTTATCCGGGAGGGGAAATGCTCGTCTGCCTAGATAAAGTGCTTAGTGAGCTCGTTGTACGTGAAAACAGGGTGGCTTCCGGTAATTTTGGCCTACCCGGCTTTGCGTGGGCACTTGAGAGCAGCTTTCGACCCGGCTAGCTGGCCAATCCCGGCTAGCGCGAAAGCATTGCGGCGGGAGTATTTTGCGGCGTCAGGTAGGAGGAGAAAAACATTGGTCTAAGCAACAAAAATATTGGAAGCTCGTCTCCATCAACCGCATTCTTAAGTGTGCTAAGCTAAACTCGCCAACACATGCTGCTTGTATCGAAGACAAAGAAGTTTCATGGACCACAGCGCATTGCCGCACCTCGAGTGCGCGTGTCCTGTCTGAGAATCAACCAGCAGTCCTCATTCGCGCACGACATTCTTTTGCCGTCATGAGCGACTCCATGAAGAGAACCGATAGCGGCCACTTAGGCCGGCATCCACCGGTTCTTCCGAGGCAGCGAACGAGACATCTCGGAGAGCGGCAGTCCCTGAGGAGCTTCGGCCGCTCGTCGATGCAGATGCCGACGCGACGAAAGGATTATGCGATTGCCGAACCAGAAGCCTGGCCAAGCAGGATGGTTGTGACGCCAGAGTCTGGGGTAATGGCTGCCTGCTCGCCTCCAGTGTCCTCAGCAGGTGGTGCCCTTTCACGCAGCGCCTCAGTGTCGCCGAAACAGGATCCTGCTTTCGAAAAATCCTCCAGGATTGTGCTAGGACATCGAAAGGTCGGCACATCTGTGGCTAGCAAGAGGTACGACATGGGTGACACCGCATGCTTAATGGCAAAGGCCGGTGACGACGCCACTCCGGAACAGTATAACTCGTCCAGTATTTCGGTGAGCGTGCATCGCGAACGGCGCCCCACGCCGTCCTTGAGACGGCACCAGACTTCCACGGTGCCAGCAGAGCGACTCACAGGTGCTTCTGGCAGAGTGCCCTGGTCAGATTCGAGCTCTGTCGTCTTAGAGGTGCATCAGAAGCCGCGGGTTGGTCCTCGCCGCGGTACAATGACACCAACAACGGCCAAACAGAGCAGACCGCCGCCACCAGAAGACTTGGCCGCTGATGACATAATGCCTGCGACCATACAGACGGCTTCCGGTATGGCCCTTTCCCCCGATTCTTTTGAAAAGAGCGTTTTGAAGCGCTCTGTCAATATCGATATCGAATTCAACAAATCCATATCAGTCGGAGGAAGCCGAGGAACGCTGCTGAGGTCAATATCTATGAACATAGAGCGGATCGTTGGGCGTCCACTCGGTTCACCGCGTTCTGGCACGCGCAAGCATCTAGTCAAACGTCGAACCGAAGAATCGCGCCCGGACAGTTCTTCAAAGGCGAGAGAGCTCGTTGAGAGGGCTCCAACTGCGATAAGCAAAGCAGATTCCATAGAAGGCAGGCGGGAGGTTATCGCGTTGTCTGGAGAGCAAGAAGGCAAGACTACCAGCAGAGAGTCTCTCAGTCGCGCAACGATAGGAGCTGTTCCGGATGTCCTGGACAGATTTGAAGACTCACTTGCATCGCAACTACGTGATATTGAAGGTTTTGCTGGAGAAAAGGAGCCACGGATGGCCAAGCAGGGGATAAAGAAGGAACCTGGGCAGACCAAAATGAAGCCCCTTTCCTCTAAAGAAGCCGGAAAAATACAAAAGGAGATAAAGAGGGTAAGAAAGGCGTCCAAGCAAGTCGAAAGTAAAGAGAGCAGCGAGTCGCTTCGTCGGGAGGCAACCGGCGCAGTGCCCGGTATTTTGGACAGGATGGAAGAGTCGTTAGTGGCTCAAATAGATGAGGTCAATAGGCTGGCAGAAAAAGAAGACAAAGAGTTAGCCAAACGTAGAAAAAGCCGCAAAGGTGATTCTGACGACCCGAATGCATTTTCGATAGATTCAGTTGAAAAAGGCGAGAAGAAACGAAGGGAGACATCCCGGAAAATGGAGCCCGAGCAAGACATGGGTAGAATTGAAAAGAAGAGGAAAACAAAAAATGGACGAAAGAAGGTGTCCAAACGAATGGGATCTGAGGAGGGGCGACGAAGCCTTCGATCTGAAGCGACTGCTGGAGTGCTAAGCGTTTTGGACAAAATTCAAGAATCACTGGTGTCGCAGATAGATGAAGTAAGGGTTCTTGCACAAGATAATGGTAAGAAGGAGAGCAGAGAAAGCCTTCAAACTGAAACGACTGCTGGAGTGCTGCGTGTTCTGTACGAGATTCAAGAATCATTGGTGTCACATATTGATGAGATAAGGGTTCTTGCAGAAGTTGATGGCAAGCAAGAGGGCAGAGAAAGTCTTCAAACTGAAACGACCACTGGAGTACTACGTGTTCTGGGCGAGATCCAAGAAGGGCTGGTGTCACAGATAGATGAGATAAAAGCTCTTCCAGAAGACAATGGTAAGCAGGAGGGCAGTGAAAGCCTTCAAACTGAAGCAATTGCTGGAGTACTACGTGTTCTGGACAATATTGAAGAATCACTGGTGACACAGATAGATGACCTTAAAGTTCTTGCAGAAGATGATGGTAAGCAGTTACACAAGGACAGAAAGGTTTCGAAAACCCAGCGCGTCTACGGCGAACCCACTGAGTCGGAGGAAAAAGGGTTATCCAAGCAGAGAAAACCTTCGAAATTCCAGCCCGCCGAAGCTCAAGCCACTGAACTGGAGAGTCAGGAGTTAACCAAACGCAGGAAACTTTCGAAACCTTCGTCTGTCGATGCTGAAGCTGCTGCACAGTATGGAGGGGAAGAGACGGATAAGACGCAGGAAAAAATCCCCAGGGAAGTAGCAGCTAAAGAGAGCGACGATTCTTTGTGGCCTAAAACTTTCAGTGGAGTCCCAGGCGTTCTGGACAAAATTCAGGAGTCACTAGTATCACAGGTAGATGAGGTGAAGGCGCTCTCTTATCAAGAAGAGTTAAGACGCAAAAAAGCGCGGCAATCTCAGCCTTTGACTGTGGAAGCCAGCATAGGAGAGTCAGTTCATGGAAAGCCGGAATTGACTGAGAAGACAACTGAGGAAAAGCCTTCAAAACGTCACAAAAGAAAAAACGACAAGGGTCTCTTAGAGCAGCGCACTACCGCTTCCGTTTTGGGTGTGCCAGGTGAAGAACTTGAAACGGTGCCTACAGAAATACCTATCAAGGATGGCCGAAGGAAATCAAAGGACAACATAGAAAGAAGTTTCATGGCCACTAACCTGCTGGAATCAGAGTATGAAGGAAAGCATGGAGATGCTTCCGGGGCAACCAAGAAGAAAAGATCAAAAAAAGGCAAGAAGGGAAAGAAGAGTCGGAAACAGATAACGCAGGACAGCTCTGAGAAGGTGATGGTCGTGGAAACGGGCTCAGCTGTAAATGTTGCCAGCGAGCGCCAAGAAAGAAGTCGCAGCTCTGGAGGTGGAACGTCGTATTCTCCATACGACGTCGCCGGTGAGGACAAGGAAGCCGAGCCGCTGTCAGATTTACCTGTGCGCATGCATAGTATTTTGAAGGGGCCGTCAGGTAAGAGGAGGAAGTCCAAAGGACTAGAAAGAATGGTGTTGGAAGATAGTCAGATGTCTGTGGCGAGGAGCACGTTGCCTCCATTTCTACCGCCATCATCTTACTCTACTGCTACAGGCGAAGGCATTAAGCCGACGGCAGCTACAAGAAAGAAAGAGTCCATCAATGGGCTGGAAAATGCGCAAGAACTGGACAAATACTTAGAAACCTTCGAATCAACCGCTGCGTTGCCATTCAAACTACACGCTGCGGGCCCTCAGAAGTCACTGGCTCCAGCCGAGGATTCGTTTAAGGAAGGCGTTCAAGATGTCAAGGACATCGCCGCGGCGTTTGCGAAGTCTGAAGTCGAGCCCACTGCGCCACAGGAAATGAACATATACACGACTAACGCAAGGCAGCCGGCCAAATATAAGAAAAGTCGGAAAGGTAAGAAGCGAGGCCAAAAGAGCACTGTCGACTCTGGTGAGAAGACTTTTAAGTGGTCCACATCGACGCTTCCCAGCTTCATGCGTGAATTATTATTCTCTACGCACCGCTGGGGTATGGGCTCCCCGCTGACCTCTGAACCATCACGGGGCATGAAGTGGTCCACTAACTTGGCGACCACTCCGTCGGTCGTGTCGCCGCCTACGAAGCGACGGACCAGTGCGGTCCACATTTGCGAGCAAAGCATCTCCTTGAAGGAGAGCCGTCCGCCGAAGCCACCCTTACCAAAGAAGAAAAAGAAGAAAAAGCATTCGAAGAAACAGAAGTCCAAGGGTGCTTCCTTGCTAACGGGTGATAGAAATGCGTCCGTGACTACTACACCAAGCTCGGCACCTGCCACAACAACCGTCGGCTCGGACGCCTCAGGAATAACAATGGCAACATGTGCGCTGGAACCCCCGAAATCGGGACAACCTGTAACAGGGAAGACTAGCGCTGTCAAGGGCGCAGGTAAAGCACTAACCGTGGAGCCAGCGCATCGAGGATCCGAAGCACCTGGTGCGCCCGCTGTGACTGCCACCGATGGAACAGCGCCAGTGCTGGGCGCAGCAGAAGCTGACATTAAGAAGTCCATAAAAGCAAAGGACAAGAAAAAGAAAAAGAGACAAAAGAGATCCAAAGGAGAAACGTCGTCCACCAAGAAAAGGAAGAAAAAAAAGGCCGGCCCCAAGACCAAGCAGCCGGAAGACAAGGTAGTAGTCGCACCTCAGATAGTGGTGGTAGCTGACGTGCCCGGCTCCCTGGCATTTGTGGCCCCTGTCGAGGCGACTCCCGCGGGTGAGCTGAAAGCAGAGGGTGCTCGTAAAGGCGAACTGAAGGCGGAAGAAGCTCTCCAAGGTGAGTTGAAACCAAGGCCGTGGATCACCACGGAGACGGCGGCAGCGAAGGTTATTAGTGGTGACGTGAGCCCTTTTGAGAAGCTGGCGAGTGAAAAAGACGTTGCGAAGCCGAAGACAGAGAAAGCCGCTTCAGCACCCCAGATAATGAAAAAGAAATATTCGAAGAAAGGCGAAAGAAAGAAAAAGAAAAAGGGAAAAGGCTCAAAGAAAGGCAAGAGGAAGGAAGCGAAGGGAAAGAAAAAGCGTACAAAGAAGGGTGCTGAACAGGGCCCAGGAGACGTGGTCGTGGTGCAGGAACAGGGAAACCAGGGCCTCATCGCTGTCTGCTGCCTGCTGTCCACCGTGTCTCTCTTCATTCTTGGCGTGCTGACCGTCTACTTGCTGTTTAAAAAGGTGACCCCGGACACTACTACTGTGCTGTTCACTCTGTTGACGCAGACTATAACATCGCTGGCAACGACAGCGAGCAGGTACTATGACATCCAGCCACTTGTTATGTTCACTGACGCGACAGTTGCGCGATGCTCTTTCTCATAGGAGAGCTCCGCTACTTATCCTCATCGTATGTTTAATGTCGTGATTGCGATATTTCTGGGTTCACTCGCTGCACGAAAACTAGTCTTGTCGAAGTGAGTCAAAGGTATATATTCGTAATTTAAAAAAAAAAAACGACGCGTGGGGATCTAGACTAGGAGGACTGGCGCACGCGGGAGAGCATCGTTTCCTACGGCGCGGTTGTCGACATATATGCTTGGAAGCTATAACATTATTGAGTGGGGGATCTTCTATCGACGGCATCGCACAGTAAAGTGACCTAGCTTCATTTCTTGAGTTTTGCGATTCCAGCAGTAGATAAAGCATGAAAGCAAGATATCTATGAAGTCAAGTAGAACACTAGAGGACTTTCGAATATTTCAATAAAGAGTCCGCATAGTGGATTCTGAAATTTTTAAAGAGACGGCTCCGCTGAAAGAACGCTAATGATGCCATTTCTGTTTTTATCCAACACGCACCGTGGACGTGCACACGTTAGTGCCACAGAGAGACCACAAGACAAAACAAGCTATGGGTCGACTCTTGTAACAGCCTCCGAGACTTTGCCTAGGCCACCCGCAAGCTCAACGACTCGCGTGACGACTTTCGAGCCGTCGACGTATGAGCCGGCCCACGAGCCGACCCACGAGTCGACCTACAAGCCGACCAACAAGCCGACCCACGAGCCCACCCATGTGCCGACCCACGAGCCGACGTACAAGCCGACCCACGAGCCGACGTACAAGTCGACCCACGGGTCGACCTACAAGCCGACCTACGAGCCAACTTACGAGCCGACTAGCAAGCCACCCGTAGTGATGGAGAAAGTGTACGAGTGCTCGACGGACTACTGCAAACGCGAAGCGACCTATCTCAGGTAATATTACAATTTTTGAATGTATTCATCACATTTCTCAGGTACGGACAACTCAGTGGTAAGGGTTAACCTAAAGTTTCGCATTAAGACCAGCGCTGAATGGTAGTATAAGAGAACATCGTAAATAAAGCAACCAGTGCGAGCTTCTAGGAGCTAGCATATACATTATATTTTTGGAGTTGAGGCTTTCAAAGAAAGGTAAAAAAAAAAAAACACTTGTGCGTAAGGCATATATGTTTTCACGAGGTGTAGTAAGGCGTTAATCATGACAGGCTTATTTTTTGCGTCTTTACATGATGCAGCAATACGCAGCGTATTTGAACGCTGGAACAACCGTTAATTACAGAGGATGCTTGCACACGTACAATAAAAAACGATTTCATCATCATCATCATCATTAAAATTCCGTAAGGGCCCCTGTTGGGGTCCTGTGGGGGCAAAAACAAAACTAGGTACTGAACAAAATGTCATGATATGTATAAAAGATACCGCAAAACACAAAAAGAAGCAAAGAACGCGCTAGTCATGAACAAGGCTTATCAATGTCTTAATGCTAAGAGCATCACACTCGTTGGTGAGTGTGATGTTAGTGGACAGCATGACTACCGAGTAATTTTTTGGAGCGAAAACCTCCACTTAGCCATGTTTGGCCAAAGTCACCGACAGATATAATTTCAAGCGAGAGTTTGCCGGAGGGTTGTCGTGGCGTCGTACAACGTGACTCGCGACAGCTGCCTCCGTTGCGCCGACCAACGCGTCACCAGTGTGGCCACGTGACCAAACATTTGAGTCGCTGTTCGCCGATTGATTGATTGATTGATTGAAAACATCTTTATTGATTCAGTATTCTCAGAACATGTGGGTGGGCCGCCTAGTCCGGTAGTCCATTGGCTGCTGCTGCTGCGCTGGCCCTCCCCACCAGCCAGTGCTGACGGTCAGGATCATCGCTGAGCAGAATAGCCTCCCACTGCTCCTCCGAGGGGTTGGGAATGGGGTCAACTAAGGGATTAAATTGGCATGCCCACACCATATGGTAGAGGTTAGCTACCTCTCCAAATAAGACGATGAAGCGCTGTTCTCAGTCAGTGAACATGTGTGGCTCGGCGAGCTGCGGCGTTGGAACCAAGAGTGAGCGAAATCCTGTTTAGAAGAGTTAAACCATTTTTTTTTTGCTTAGTACAGATCTGTATTTAGAAAAGAACAATTCAAGATGCCTTAGTACTGTCTGTGCATGGTGGGTTGCATAGCATGATGCAGTATACTGAGCTTGGTGATTAGACAATGAACAAAATTTAACTATAATCAAAGTTTTGTTTTAGATACTACGGGCGTTATAACATAAAAAGAAAGGGAAGGTTTTGTTTTGTTTGTGTGGTTTAACGTCCCAAAGCGACTCAGGCTATGAGAGATGCCGTAGTGGAGGACTGCGGAAACTGTCAAATATCAAATGTAATTCCGTTTTTTAAGATTTCCTAATGGGCATGCAATATTGTGACTCAAGATATTAATAATAAGGCGCACCTGAAAGCTCGTTGAATTGGTTTTCACTTTTTGCATATTTATAGAATGGTGCTGCGGGGCCATTCGCCAAATTGTTGCAAAATTATCGATCTGCATCATCAAAAAAAAAAAAAAAAAACAAAAAAAACGACGTCGGTATTTGCGCCATAAACAAAGCAAGCGACTTCATTTTATTGATGCGGAACACGTGAAAGCCAACTCAACGGGCTTTTAGATGTGCATTTTTCCCGTTCAATACTTCGTGCTATATTTCCCAATAAGGCAAGACTTGTTTTAACATTGACGCTTCTTCCGACTTATACCCAGAAGTCGCGAATTTCCATATCTTATACTGTATCAGCATTGCAAAACTGCAAAATTGGTACTAGATTTGTTTTGGAGAATTGTGTTATATTGAAAAATATTGAAAAAGGTGGCCTACACAGCAAATAAGTAACAAAATGAAGCATCGTTTAATCACCTGTCGACGCAGAATCAGGCTCACAGAAATTCAAGTTTCGTCATTAAGTTTAGCTTTCGCACGCATTTATGGCATGTCTTCTGCCTTGGATCTTGGAAATTCCGTTAAAAGGATATGGTACACGAGTACGCGTTCACGGTAGGAGAAATAATTAGTGCACGCATTTTTCAAGCATGAGCGAAAACCATCCACATTTCTGCACCCTTTAATATGTGACACGCCGAGAATTACAGGGTTACTAGGGGTTTGTAGACCAATGTAATTTGCTGGTTCAGGCGCAGGTACCACTTGTGAAGATGTGCGCAGTAGTTGCAGGTGCGGGCGCACTCCGGAGGCGCAGTACAAGGCCTTTTGCTTAAGCAGGTTGCGATGGAAGTACATTCCCCGCGCTGTGTTTGAACTGTGTAGACATTCACGAGCAGCTCAGCGTTGCCGTTTAACGCTGACACCGGACGCTAACAACTATAGTTGGTAGCTGTACACCTTAGGAGGAGGGCGACGTTATACTAATCGAGGTATATAGCATTACGCACACTGGTCACTGCCACACCATGTATCCTTTCTTCGTCGACACCAGTCATCTGCATCATGGTTAGCCGCTAATCACCGACGCACTTTGCGGCCACCACCTCAGGGCACTACTGACGACTTCCACGACGCCGGCATGCACTGACTTTTACAAGCACGTGTGCGAGGGCTGGTCCGCGCAGCACCCATTACCGAGGGCCGCCAATGCTTTCATATCCACGGACAGTTTGCTGAAAGACAAGCTGGTGGAGGATCTTCTGGAAACCATAAAAAATGCTGCCAACGAAAAGGACCTCCAAGTTGCCCTGAGCGTCTACGAAAAATGTGCAGATCGGGGAAAGGTGTGTTTTTTTCTCTTTCTCGCTCTCTTTTCCATCTGAATGCTTTCTTTTTGCGTGAAGTCGTGCATGAGAACCTAACGAGACGTACTATGCGGCTGGGGTTTGACGGACAGCATAGCTCATAAGTGATCCGAGGTAGTCATACATGTCGGCATTCGAAAGCAGAAGACGCTTAAAAGAAATTATTGGAAATCGTGAAAGACGCTACGAACAGGCGATCATATAGACTATCGTATATATGCTAGTGAGCCAGAAAGAAACGAGGCACTGCCTTGTCGGTTAGGCCAAATGATGAAGCACTGGCACAAGCCAAATACTTTAGGTTCTTAAGTGATCTAAATGCCTATGTAATATAGGATATTATCTGCTACTACAAACACGTTGTTTCAGGTAAACTTCCGATTATAAAGTAAAAATAGCGATCTCAAGATAGAACCTTTCCGGGAACAAACGTTAGTCGCTCCGAATGTAATTTACGAAAAAGAATAATTACGTAGCATGCGAGCTGAAATTCACTAATAATCGCTTCGTTAGTGCCATCTTGGGGTCAGTATAAAATGGGAGTCCGAATTAATGGACAAGAAGATGCGGTATCAGTCTTTTTAACGCAGAAAAAGGCATTTCCTGAAGCTCTCTGGCGTGGGGAAAACCATCGCCTATTCAAGCATAAAACCGAACCTTAGCGCAGGAGATACAGCCCCTTTCCTTTCCTGTAAACAAATTATAAAATGCCGGTGGACTTTTATGGGTTCTACAGAACGAAATTGGTTAGAAATGACTAAAAATGCTTAGTAATGAGTAGCAATGACTAAAACACCCTACTAATGAATTGTAATGACTACTAATGGCTTGCAATGACTTGTAATGACCAATATGTCAATGACGACTTGTAACGGCTACTATTGATTACAAATGACTAAAATTCTTAGTAATGAGTAGTAATGACTGAAATGACTACTAGTGACTTGTAGCGACTAATATGTATAACGCTGACTTGTAACTACTGATATTGGTTGGAAATGAGTAAAATGGTTACTTTAAGCTGAAATGACTAAAATGACTACTGATGACTACTACTACTAGGCTTTCACCGTTCACCTCTTAGAAGAACCTGTAATTTTTTGCTTTGGTGTTCTGCAAAAAAGCATAGTCGATGATCGCTGATTGTTTCATATTTATCGCACGATGGCTTATACACCTCGTTCCGCCGAGAAGGTATCGCCGTGACCGGGGCAAAAGTTGGCACCGTTCCAAGCGTGTTGCAAAACGTAGGCGCGTGATTTCTTATGAAAATTGTGAAGCAACAGCGTTTTGTGGGCCGATCGGGGTGACGTTATACCACTTCGCTTCCTGTTTAGCGTTCATCTGGTAGTCAAGTTGGAGGCTATATAGTTTACGATATACAGCTAGTCGTAGCGTGAGGATTGAGCCTTCGATGGTTCTCTTAAGTCATGAAGGATACATGTGTGGTTAATAACGGAAATAAGGAGACTTCAGGAGTGGCTGTTGTGTGCAAGCTTGTAAATCAAGTACCATCGTCAGCAGTAACACGAAACACATGTTCTCGAAAAAAATGTTTTAGCTCTCCCTCTCGAACCTTCTTGTTCTTGTTGAAAAAAGTGCGCCAATGACAGATCAGTATTAAAACGCTGTCAACAGATGCCTGCTGGGGGTATGTCTCTAGCGCGGATCCTCGCAGTGAGTGTGCTGCTCACGTTTCCATCAGGGTCTTCACGATAAAGATGCCGCGTAAGGTCCTTATGATTGCCCAGATGATGATTACGGAATAGGCGTACGTGAGGAACTTCATGGCAAGTATTCTTGGCAAGGTAATCATGACGTTGTGCCACATTTTCGATCGCAGCGATCGTAAATCACACGCAACTCTAATTCCAGGCGGACTCGTCGAAGGATTCGATACACGCAATGTTCAAAGCGTGGAGCATCGGCGAATGGCCTTTGTTACCCGGCAGCCGCCAGGATGACTCCGAGGAAAAGGTGTGGAAGTTCGCCGCCGAGTTAGTTCGTGACCTCGGTCTGGCCACGCTCGTCTCAATAGAGGTGGGTGCGGACCCGATCGCGCCGGACACGCCCGTTGCCGAGTTGGCACAGCCCGAACCACTGTTACCAGCGAACTCCGTCGTCAGCAGTTGGCTGAAAGATGCTTTCACGGAAGCCCTCAAAGTCCTGGACCGCACGCAGGAGACCAAAGTGATCACCGCTATGGTCTGTTCAATATTCTGTGTCCCATATCGTTATATTGAACAGGGTAAAAATGAATGGCAGCTCCCTTAATATGAGACAAGTTTCGACATCACGCGTGTAAAAATGATTCGGAGGTATAACTAACTGGAGGGATTCAACGCTGCTGAACCGAATGTCGTGCGATAGCTCTGTTGGTATGAGACGCAAGGATGGGTTCATAGTTTATTTTGTTTTCTTTTACGCTGTAAGGTGTACGAACAATCTAGTGATCACCATAGTAAACTTCCGGGGTTTTTTTTTTTTGAATATTGTAAACTGGCGTAGAAGAAAATGACGAGAGCATTGTGGAATCTACACTACAGAAAGGCGAAAACTTGTGTTGTTGGTGCACACGGTGCATCACGTTTGCTCTTGTTATCATTGCTATAATGTCATCATTGTCATCGCTACTATCATCCTCACAGGTGGACAAGGAGAATTATGATGTGCATTTCACTATCCGGACGTGGCGCAGTTAGTTAAAACGCTCGGCTGGGGATGCAAGTGATGGAGGCTCGATTTCCGGTGGAGACACGATTTTTATATTCTTCTGATTTCATCATGACATCATTTAAATGACAGCTATAGTGTGACCAGAACGAACGAACGCCGACAGTATGATTTATTAAAGTCTTTCGCCTTAAAAGGAATGGCGCAGCCTGTCACGCTTCTATGTAAACAGCTGCACTATGTCATCAAGGAAGGAAGAAGGGTTTGAAAGAAGAAAGAGTTGCCATAGTGGAGAGCTCTGGAATAATTTAGATCACAAGGGGAGGTGCCAGAGGAACAAATGCGACAGTTACAGCGCCTTTCCTTTCCTTTGTTGTTGTTGTTGCGACTGAAGGAAGAAGGAAAAGAAAATGCAAGGGCCTGCTACTGGCTCTGTAGCTGAGCCACCTCCGCTGCCTCGGGTGGACAGAAGAGAAAATAGAGAAGAAAACGAAGAGGGAGAGAAAGACGCGCATCGCAACAACTGTCGTCCACCACCGATACGGTAGCGGGTGCAATGAAGGTCTACAACAGATAAAAATGCGGTGGCAGGCTAGCCCCCGCTCAAGCAGTAGTGACCTACCAGTCCCAGCTCCGCAGGGCGAAGAGCAGCCACCCATCCCGCTGTTGTAGTTGGGACTGTAGGAAGAAGGAAAAGAAAATGCTGGGACAGTAGGGAGAAGGAAAAAAAAAATGCACGAGCCTCCTACCACTGCTGGCTCGTTCGGACAGAGGAGAAATCAGAGAAGAAAGGAAAAGAGGGAGGCAGAGAGAGAGAGAGAGAGACGCGTCGCAACAGCCGCCGTCCGCCACCTAAGCTGCGACGGGTGCAATGACGGCATGCACAACAGGTACAAACGCCAGTGCCACAAACGGCGGGACCGTATAGGGCCAGGCGGCCAGGATAGCCAGGAGCAGCCACTCCTCTCCTGTGAACCAATTATTAAGGCAAAAGTTTTTTTTTTTTTTTCTAGGCTCATGGTGAAATTCTCGCATCGGCAAGATTTGTCCGCTAGATCTGTCAGCGAGGTTCCCTGAGTGACAGAAACCGCGCCTGAATTCCTTTCCGGTGAACGAATTATAGAACGCCGGTGAACTTCGATGCGTTCAACGGAATGCTGGTTGTGTTCGACAAGGGGCGCGCGGCAACGGTCGGGCTTTTGCATTTCTCCTCTGCAGATTCTGTAGTGCTCTCGGAGCTTTTAAGACGAAAGCCTTTCTAGGCTCATGAAGCGAAATCCTGTGCGGGAGAATTGTGCGCGAGATCTGTGCGCAAGAAGGTCTACAACTCTTGCATTGACACTTTTTCTCTCAAGCCAATAATTACAAAAAATAGCTAATTATTCATCACTCAATTATTAACTTTAATGAACGAAAAAATACTGGCGGTTAGCATAGGCGACTCTGAACGCTCTGAATCGGTTTCATTATGCTAGGGCTAACCGTCTTTTTAAAATCATAAGCATAATCATAATCACCATCGTCATAAGCCTGACTACGCCAACTGCATAACATAAGCATCTCTTGTAGCCCTTCATTTTACTTCGACCTATACCAACTGCGGCAACTTTACTCCCGGGTTGTCCCGACCTGAATTGCTTGCCTGCAACCCATTGGCACCTAGGGCATTGCTCTACATGCGTCCAGTTGCTACAAAATTACTCACCCCCGATCTCATGGTGTGTATAGTTGATTTGGGCTGGTTGGAGAATGAACTGGCCCCGGAGCAAAAAGCTCGTTACCTCCTTTGAAATAACACAAATATGTCCAATAAACTGCTAATAAGGCGAAAGCCTTTAATGCCTCATCGTTGTCGACAAAAGGTTGTCAGCAGATGTGTCACGATTTCTAGAGCGAGTTAAAAATGAATGAATAAAGTTTGTCTTCAGTGGGTATCCAACCTCCATCTCTTGGATCCCCAGCCCAGCGCTTTACCAGCTGCACCACACCCCGGATCGTGAAAAGCTCTTCATAATTCCCTTATAAATAATAAATAAACATTGTCTCCACCGTGAACCGAACCTCCATCCACTGGATTCCCAGCCCAGCGCTTTACCAACTGCACCACACCCCGGATCGTGAAAAGCTCTTCATAATTCCCTTATAAATAATAAATAAGGAATAAATAAATAATAAACATTGTCTCCACCGTGAACCGAACCTCCATCCACTGGATTCCTAGCCCAGCGCTTTACCATCTGCGCCACGCCCGATTTTCTTTTCAGACAAGATATTTATTAAACGCGCAAATATACAGAAATGATTATGTACAAAGACTATTTACAAAGTACTCAGCCGTTGCTGAGCTGCACAACAGAAAACAGAATTAAAAGGCAGGCAAAGATTAACACCGTGTCACCAATCCAATGGAAACCAGTCAGGTTGAATGTCATTTTCTTCATAAATTTCCATCAGTTGCAGCATCATTTTGCTAAAACGGATTCTAGGTAGAACAACAGGTTCAGTGTTGCGATCCAACATGCGTGTCTTCCACAAGCTATGAAGTCCAATAAGGAAAAACATGTCATATGGTTCATAATCAGATTGTGTAACAGCAAGATACCGCACACTGTATGAACTTAGAACAAAGTCTTCCTGTAGAGTTCTTTGCAGCACATCCCAAAAGAGAATTGCGTCTTTACAATTAATGAAAAAGTGCTCTGTTGTTTCAGGCACATCACATAGAGGGCAGTTTACAGAAGATACAAAAATATTTTTTCCTATGGAGCCATGTGTTAAAAGGCAGAGCTTCGGTGTGTAATTTAAATGAAAATGTTTTCATGCAAGGAGAAATCTGCATTTTGCGCACACTCTTTAGCATAGCATGACCATAAAGAACAATACAATAGTGGCGAAAAAGCATTGTTATCAATTTCTTGTATAGACTCTTGCACGAAACAAAATAACTAATTAGAGAACTGTACTGTCAAAAACCGCACCGAAGCATAAACTTTCTGCATAAATCCCTGTAAATGTGAGCGGTCAGTAAAATCTGAAGAAACCACTAAGTTGGGAAGCAAATTCATGAAATTACTTGCAGGAATGCTCTAATAATCGGATATGAACAATCACGAAAGAAGACGAAACGGGCCACTGCCTCACATACAGGTTCACTAAGCCGAGCCCCCCTGCACAAACAAGTCTGAATAAGTTATCTTGTCGAATCGGTTCAAAATTTGATGACCGAATAAACGTCGAAAACATTCGGCGAAAACGCTGGATGTAATGTCTAGCACAGTTCACCTGATGCACTTAATAAATATTTGTCGCCAGAAACATGTTTCAGGCCTGAGCTCTACCGAAGATTGAAAACCGATAGGGGACAAACGTATCAGCTGGACGACTGGAACTCGCTCTTTCCAGTAAGGTGCACTTAATTGCATGCAGTGGAACGCCAAGATATTTAGGGGACACACATGACCATTCCACTCCTGCATTTAGAGGCGGTGTTGAGACCGATGAACCAAACCAAAGGCCAAAGTGATTCATCTGAGCACCAGAAACAGTGTCAAATTGTTCTATGCTGGATATAACTTTTTCTATGCTTAGTTTGTCAGTGCGGAAAAACGGAAGATCATCCGCATATGCGAGCACTTTAACCTCATTTCCAAGGAGAGGGAAGCCATGGATACTACTGTTACGTAAAACACTCAAACAAAGTGGCTCCAGGTAAAGGGCAGAAAGCAGCGGAAACATCGGACAGCCTTGCTTTACAGACGAGTTGATTAGTACGGGCTTGAGAGGTGGCCATTTACAATCAGGCGAGTCGAACAATTCCTGGAGCAAAGTTGCACCCCCTTTAGTACTACAGAACCAACATTCTCTCGCTCCAGAAGAGAAAACAAGAATAAATAGCGAACTCGATCAAATGCTTTTGTGAGGTCGACCTGAAGTAAAGATCCTGAGAGCAGGAGCACGATTCAAAGATTGTGCGCGCAATGTATACTTTCTAGGGTACGCCGCACGTCTGGTGAGGGCCAATGAGAACCGAAATTGCGAATTGTAGGCGATTTGATAAATTTTTGGCGAAAATCTTGAAATCCACATTTGCCGATGTGATTGATTCCATTGAGAGTATGTTTCTTCAGCAGTACTCTTTGGAATTAAGACTCCGTGACACTTTGTAAAAGTCTCGCGGGAAGGGCCTCTACATCAAACCTCATCACGAAGACATCTAGCAGGATAGTATTGAGAACAGTTTTAAAAGCTTTGTAAAGTTCACAGGAAATGCCATCAAGACTAGACTTTTTTGAGAGAGGTAACTGATCGATTGCCATTTATACCTCCTGCTGCGTGAAAGAGCTACTAATTTCCGAACAATCATCTTCTGATAATGGGGTCACCAGGGATATGAAACGCGAGATAATGTCAGAATTTCTCACGGGAAGAGTGGCATTAAACAACGACGAGTAATAAATCCACGAATATGGACGAACTTGATTCGTACTTGTAACCAATGTGCTATTACGCATTAATTACGCCGGGCGTTCCATCCCTGTGTCCGTGCGACACCTTTCATTTGGCTCTTCCTCGAACGCCGCACCACAGAGCATATATAGAAATGGACTAAAAAAATAGTTAAGTTACTCAATTAGGACGACGTCAAAGATGTGACATCGCCCATCTGCCGTCAGCTATGAGGACCAAGCGGGAACGAGTGCGCTCCAACACTGCCGGGCGGCGCTTCTTGCCTTTCGTGAGTGACAGATTCTGCGTCTTTCCTTTCCTGTAAACGAATTATAGAAAGCCGGTTCGACATGGAAACAAAGTTTAGCTGCTGTCGAACGGCGCAGAAGGCTGGAGAAATTAGTTTAGTTTAGTTTAGTTTGTGGGGTTTAACGTCCCGAAGCGACTAAGGCTATGAGAGACGCCGTAGTGGAGGACTCCGAAAATTTCGACCACCTGGCATTCTTTAACGTGCACTGACATCGCACAGCACACGGACGCTACTCCGTTTCGTCTCCATCGAAACGCAGCCGCCGAGGTCGCGTTCGAACCCGGGTACCCCGACACAGTACTCGGGCGTCATACCAATGCACCACCCCGGTGGGGCTGGAGAAATTAACTTCTTCTGATCCCGAGGTAGTGACTGCTTTTCGCAACGTATATCCAGGCATAGCAGAGCTAGACCATCATTCATTTTTTTGACACACGTCTTAAGATGCAGTGACGTGATATCGCGAACTTGTCAACAGTCGTGTGAACACGTTCCACTCAAAATTTCTGCACTGTTGTTTCCCTGCGCAGTCTGACAAAATCATCGACCTCTTCATGACGTTCAGCACGGAGCCGCTAGACGCCCGTCTCGAAGCCAATGTGGTGACGGTTTCACAGCTCGTGCCCAGTCTGCGAACCTTCCTTACCGACATTTTCGGGAAAGATACAAGCCAGTGGCGCGTCCTAGTCGCCTCACCCAAATACATCAGTGCCGAAGGCGTCGTGAAGATCGTCGAGGTATAGATTTTCTTTCAAGTTACTACTGGCTGCAATGTGAGCCCGAGCAAACTAACTAGCATCTTTAAATGTCAACAATGAAATAATTAATTTCTTTATAGATATCCTCAACATCATATAATTACGAGCGGAGTTCAGCCAACGGCAGCTCAGAGGCCTCTTTTAACAAGCTGGTTCTTTTATTTTTGATTGTTTATAACGCTAGTAAGAGCCACGTTATTCCAGCTATTCTTTAGTGTGTCCCTCAAATCGGAATATCGAGCGTTGTTTACAGGTTAGTTTTTACACACTCTTCTTAGTAGATCACTAGTTCTTATTTGTCCTCATTAAATGTCTTGTCGATGTCCATGTGTTCTAAGTTCCAGTTTATTCTGAACCATGGGCCGACGGTGAAAAGTTTTACACGAACGAAAACTAGTTTCTTGCTACGGCGACAAGTGCAACCGCAGAGTATTTGACACTTCCGGGATCGAACAGCGTTTTCTTGAGAGAGCAAAGGGTTAGCACAGAACATCACTGTAGTAGGTGATTAGCCCGTTATACTTAGTGACACGGGCGGAGGTATATTATTTTTTATTACTTTTGGGCCGCCTCATCATAGTATATGTATATAGGGGGTGGTATTAGGATGATGGCCAAAGCACTGGGGACGTGTTTCTTGATCTGCCCTGTTTGGTCATCCGATCACTTTCGCTCTGCGCCGGCCCCATACTTTCGTTTTTTAATGCGAAATATTTATTGGCTCTTGTGTCACCTCAAGATTTCTCTTTCTGGATCACAAAATTTTACCTCGTCAGAATTTGACAAAGACTGATGTACAACCTAATTCGGAATGCCCAGTTCAATGGTAACCTCCATACGTACGTTATCCACACCGAAGTTTGGCTCCACTTCGCCCGAATTTGGCCAAAATCGGTGCCTATATAGCATAACTTGAGTATGGTCAACTCAATGTTGACTTCCAAATTCGGTTTCGCCACACCAAAAATGTGGTCCTTGATCCAGAATATTTCACTTTCTCCTAACTTGAAGTTGAAATTTATTTTTTTATAAGAGTTCAGCACTTATTAGGTATGGGGTATTAGTATGGGGGACCTTTTAAAGGAAATTCGGTGGTTGTGGCACAATATATGCAGCACGTTTAGCAATAATTAGTGAATTACTGCCAAAAACACGTAAAACTTAGGTAAATCTGCTAGACTGAAGACAAAGAATGTAAATATCTAAAAAGCACTGAAAAAATACAACAGACTCTTTTACACATTACAGTATGAGCTTCAGAATGTGAATATAATAAAACACGGGGTTTCAGCAGACGCAATAAAATTGTACAGTACAATAATAATAAAATTATTACCACATGGCTATTATACTCAGAATATATGCCAGGAGGGTATTACAAAGAAAACATGGTGCTAAGCATTATTTAGTGCTGAACCAAATTCAACGAGGAAATGATTTTTCAAAAGACGATCAAATGACTGGAATGATGAAGCAGCCTTGACCAATACAAACGGCAACTAAGCCACGATGCTAATCAACAAAACGAAGAACTCATAACGACACTAGACACAGAACTCTCAACGCTTTCGCATTTCTGCCTGCAAGCAGATTTATGTGCACAGGCATATTTTCTTATTCAGCATGGCACTCACAAGTTCACTGAATTCTTGTTGAAACTCAGCAGTCTTTCTGTAAATAAGCAGCACGCGTGCTGAGAGGAGCTATGATGCACCGTCATGGTCATCAGACATACAAAACTATGGGTGACACTTAGACTCCGACTTTAAAGGCATGATGGGATAGCGTAGGCTACCAGCCAATATATAAAGGCCGGCTTTAATCAGACCACCTGAACGTGCCTGTGTGGCCTAGGGGGTAACATGAATGCATGGCTGGCTGATTCTGATGTTATCACCATCCTGTATGAAAGCAGAGGCCCAAGCTGGCAGCTTCTGCCAAATGTTAGGCAACCCTCCGTTCAGTCATCGCGCGACCATGTCAGGTGTTAGTTACTGCCTGCCATTTTATTTTGCGTGAATGGGGCCTTTTACGTTATCACGTACGGTAATATGGTTTGTCTTCATTTCTAATAGGGGAGTGCACATATTTCACATCTGAAGGAATCTCTGGCTGCTTGAGTGTGGCACATATTTTCGCGAATAATTAAAATCGAGCCGCCTGTTCAGGAGCGCAGATTACTGGCCCTGGCCGCTGCCTAGAAGACATGCTGTGTGGTCGCCTCAGCTGTTAAGTGGCCTTAGCTTGGAAACAAACGAGGGTCCATATAGCTTTCGTTGTTGTCGATGTTTTGCCACGCGCGTTCTTTACTAGAGAAACGTCGCGTTGGAGCCGCGGGGTCGGTTTTAGGCAAAATAATTCCCAGGGCTAGTTTCTGCAGGGGCGTCGCATTCGGCTACAAAAAGAAAAGAACACGAAGCGAGGACACTGCATTCAATTGTTCTTTCCTTATGGGCAATCCACCCTGTCAGAAAACGACATGGCCAGAGTTCGAGGCACTGCTTTTATCAGTGATACGGAGGAAATGCTCGTGTCTTCACCTTCGTCGTTTAACTGTGCACGAATTGCGTTATCGTTCGAAAGTATCGAAATCTTTCACCGAGCTACTCATCGCGTTATAATGCCTTATCAGACACAACATGACTACACCTATGGTGTTGGTGGTCTGTTATCAATGGCGAGACCACTGGCGTTCCATATTTATGTACAGATACAACGTGGCAGTATCTGCGCAGTAGGGTTCCGACGAGCGGGAGTTCACCTCGAGCGCATAATAGTGAGACACAGCCATCAGGGCTGCTCTGGTGGGTTGTTCTTCGTCACGGCGTACTATTCCTCGCGGTCGCTGAATCAAACGGACCGGCGACAAACGAAGTAGAATCAAAATGAGGAACGCCCCAACACAATGTTGTGATGGCAAATTCTGTAGTTACCTAGATTGAACTCGTGTCCTCGCCATGAGCATGCTGGCATTTAAAAGCCTGTGACATCCCGCACTTGCCATCTATACGTCAAACGCTCACGGCGTGTGCAGGAAGCCGAACAATCCCACATGTTCAACTACATGGGCTTCCTGGCAGTGATCCGGCTGGCACCCTATCTGCCCGGCACGTCCGACTACCCTATATACCGGCTCCGGTCGCTCTTCTCACACATCGTCATGCACCGAGTGAGGGGAGACGCCGACGACGCGCACACGCTGTGCCTCCGCTCCACCGAGCTCCTCCTGCCCGGATGCTTCGCCAAGGCGGCACTTCGGAAGCTGCGCTTCGAGGGCATAGACCTGACAGCTCGCCAGTGGCTGTCACAGCTTGTGGCAGTCTTCTCGAACAACTTACGTGGGCTGACCTGGATGGACGATCTGTCTGCGCTGTTTGTACGCTACCGGCTCAAGCGGCGGCCCACCGTCCGCCTAACGGGCTTCGACGGCGACCGCGACTGCGTGCCTTCCGCCGCGACCAGACTCTCTCAGAGCGAGCCAGTCAGCTTTTTCCGCGAGGTGGCCTCGCTCCGACAGAAGCTCATGATCGACGCGATCGCCACTGGTGACGCGAAGACGCTGAGGTGCGTGTACCCGCGATTAACAATCGGTATTGCTATTGTTGTGAGACTAGATTTCGTTTTTGACACATTCTTGTCATTTCTCCTAAAGCATGGCTGTGTGAAACGGTTAGGTCGTATGTTAAAATAATTGCTCTTTCGCTACAATGCCGTTGAGCATGTAACTTCTGGACGAAACGCGGTAGGGAGCGAGGTCTATGTGAGCACTCTATTGTCCAAGTCACGCCGGACGAAATAATTATGAAGGACACTTCGGCTCCGCCTTTAAGGGTATATGACAAGGTAGCCTATAGGCTACCACCCGACATATAAAGCCCCGCTTTAATCAAGCCGCATGAACGTGTTTGCGTATGCTTGACCTAGGGGTGACGTGTCTGAAGGATCCTGGTATGCGGATCCTGATATCACCTTCCCATATGAAACGAGAGGACTAGGTTGGCAGCTCCTGCAAAACGTAAAGTCAGGCATCCCTGAGTGTAACCAGTGCGCGGCCATGCCAACTGACAGCTACCACTTGAAATGAAATGTAATCTTTTCTTTGCTGTCAAGTCCAGGTGGGGGGATTGCAGAAAAAAGGCTGTCCTTAGACAGCTTGACGGGTCCACAATCCCTTATTTTGACAGAATGGCTGCATCACATATGCATACATACTCTTCACACACACACACACACACACACACACACACACACACACACACACACACACACACACACACACACACACACACACACACACACACACACACACACACACACACACACACACACACACACACACACACACACACACACACACACACACACACACACACACACACACACACACACACACACACACACACACACACACACACACACATATATATATATATATATATATATATATATATATATATATATATATATACAGATTTAACAATATGCAAATAGAGCATTCATTAGTAAAAATGTAAAGAAAACAACAGTGAAACTCATTGTTACAAATGCAAAAGAAAGCAACAGCACTGCTAGACAATATTACATAGAAACCAAATACATCTGCCGTAGGTCTTTATTGTATGCCGTGAAGAGATCAAAACCGATTGAATTATAATAGTTTAAAAATGTTGGTATAGTGTACTTAAGGCACTGTTTCCCGTAATTTGAAATTGACGGCGGTATTGACCAATTCTCGTAGAGTATTGTAATGCAACTTGGAGTTCTGTCTTGTAATTGGGATAGATTACGTAGATGGTTGATATGGCTGTGGATTTCCTGTTTATTTTATGACCTAAGCGATATGTATAGGGGTTGTAAACTGGAATTACACCAGAGTTTATAAAGAAAGTTGATGTGGAAGCAGTGTAAGACGCATTATGTGTGCGTCGGAGATATTTTTCTGTAACAGGTGGAAGTGTTCTATATTAGTGATGTTGTGTTTCCCCATACTGATAACAGTTCAAGTGTGATTGAAAGAGTGAATGATAAAGCACTCGTTTGATGCGTGTGGGAAGGATATATCTTAAACGACATATACACCAGTTATTTGACTTACTTTGTTTAGAACATGCTTAACATGATTTTCCCAGGGCAGGTTTGCGGAAAAGGTAACACCCAGACATTTCAAATTCTCGACTAAATCAGTCCACTTTGAGTTTATTATAATATCTTGATGCACAGGTATGTGCTTGTTTTTCGGCCTGAATATAATAGCTTTTGTTTTGCTTTCTTTTATCTTCATTGCATTTAGCTGTCGACCATTTCTCTAAGGATTTCATTGCACTGTTACATTGTTCAGCAAGGAGATTGATATCATTGCCGACGAAAAAATACTATTGCCATCTGCATAGATCATAATTTTTGCTTTAGAGTTAATAGTGACGATACCGTTTAGGTATAGATTAAAGAGTAGAGGCCCTAGAATACTTGTCTTCGACACTCCACAATGGAGAGTTTTAGCCTTCGATGTAAAGGTACCTATTTTAACAACTTCAGTTCTATTCGATATGTAGGATTTCATAAAAGGTAGTGCCTGTCTTCGTATGCCATAACTTAATTTTGCCAGCAAAACGTTATAGCAAAATGTTATCGCACCATGCTAGCGCTTTTTCGCTCACATTGATTTGATTCGTTGTGAGGGTTTCTCCTTTCTAGTGGTGGGAACAATAAATGTCCTAACTAAGTCGTGACTGTGGTGGAGTCTGTTCCACTGCGGTATTAATGCAACCATGCTATAGCATAAATATTGATAGCCTTCTCCAACGCCGGCGCAGGATTTTCTGTTGAACAGGGCATTTAATGCTTTCGCGTTAAAAATGCTATAAAGCAAAGCCTCATTCCACGCTGATTGCCAGGCAGAATGAGCATTTATGTCAGGCCACGTTTACTTTACCAAAGTAAACATTTACAGGTTGATTTAGGAGCTGCCTTTTCGAACACCCTGAGAGCAGATGGTTTATAATATTCAAAAATCCCACATTTAGAAGTATGTAAAAAATTAGCTTTCTCTGCTTTGGTTTTTGACTGAAGACGGAATGGTCAGGGCCCACAGGCGAACATTTGTTTGATAGCTATAATAGTTTGCAATATCCGGCTTTTTTACCACCAACAGAATCTGAGCTACGAATCATGGCTGTAATATCTACTTCAATATACAAGTCTATGGCTCATGAGCTCCATGAATCTCTACGTCCCGCTCTCACTTCGAGCTTTTAATTGCTTGGGCCTATTACGACTTAACAGCCATGTCCTGCTCCTGACATCTCTGGGTCCGCGTAAGAGATGTGAGTAGCTGACCGAATCTGATATACCATGCGTGCCAGGCAGCGAAGTGCGCACATATGACTATTTGCTCCAGAATCAAATCCAATATCAGTGAGCGGTGCAGTGCGTTATCAATGCAAAACTAACTTGTTTGCTCTCTCTTGTCATACCTCAGTAGCATTGAAGGAATGAACATGATTCGGCTTCTCCAGAGGAATGCTCGAAGAAGCAGTGGCCCCACTTCCATGTGCGTGTAAATCAGCTTCGACTGCTAAGAATTCACAAACTCGGCATCCTAACGGAATACCCCAACCGCAGTCAGGGCATGTTGTTACTCTGCGTTGGATGTCTGAGTACCAGAGGCGTTGATATAAGCCAATTCACTAGCTGGTAATGTGCGAGATTTCTCGATAACCTGGCGAATCGGACACAAGTGGCAGACGCGCTGTGGAAAGATAATGGCTAAGCACCACGCGAATGTCGGCAAAGTCCACCATCTAACCAATCACGCTGCTGTCAGCTCCAGGACGCGGTTTCAATCACTGTCACGGCTGCGCGGATGTCTGTATTTAGGTAAAGTGCAAGACAGTCGTGTCTTGTGCGATATCGTGCTCACAAGAACCATAAAAGATCAAAATTAGTTTCATCTATTTACCAATGTGTCTCCGCACCACGCTAGGTAAAGAATTTGATACATGCTTAAGCCTGCCACGTTCTTCATACATATGAAGTCCTCTCAGAGTGCATGGCATCACTATAACTGGGCGACCCACTGGTGGACTCTAGCGTATCAGTGATTTTACGATGCTTCCTTGACATCTAATAAATTTTTTTGTTTTGCCTCCTCGTAGCACTTGCTTGCAGCGAACTCCCGTGAAAAGCACTCAGTGTATGGGGCTCCACCAATGCCTCACCTTGTGAAAGGGAGGCAGCAGTGAGTGACCGTTCCTAGACTTTCGCGACTGGGAACGCGCGTAGCCTCCGTCCATTGTGACGGAGGCTACTTGCCAGCTATTATATCTGTTGTGCATGCCGTCTAGCGCTCACCGCCGCTTCGGTGGCTCTATCAATACTAAACCTAGCGAAGGGGATAGGAACGGCGGTTCCTAGCCCCCCGGGGGCTGAGATAGATGCCTTCATCCCTTGGGATGGAGGCTACTTGGCCGCGAGGTATCTTTTGCCCATGCCGTCTCGCACTCACCGCCGATTCGGTGGCTCCATCAATGCCACACATTGCGAGGGGGAAGGACTAGTGAGTGGCTGTTGCTAGCCTCCCGTAATTGAGAACCTAGAGGCCTTAATCCGTTGGGACGGAGGTTACTTGCCAGCGAGATATCCTTTGTGCATCCCGTCTCCCACCCACCGCCGCATGGGTGGCTCCATCAATACCACACCTAGCGAGGGATAAGAGGTAGTGAGTGGCTGTTCCTATCTTCCCGAAACTGAGGACCTAGAGGCCTTTATTCATTGGGACGGAGGTTACTATACTTACCAGTGAGTTATATGTTGTGCATGCCGTCTAGCGCTCACCGCCGCTTCGGTGGCTCCATCAATGCCACACTTCGCGAGGGAGAAGGACTAGTGAGTGGCTGTTCCTAGCTTCCCGGGATTGAGAACCTAGAGCCCTTCATTCGTTGTGATGGAGGCTACTTGCCAGCGAGCTATATTTTGTGCATGGTGTCTCCCACTCACCGCCGCCTGGGTGGTTCCATCAATACTACACATAGCGAGGGAGAAGAGGTAGTGAGTGGCTGTTTCTGGTCTCTCGGAACTGCGATGGATGCATTCATCCGTTGGGACGGACATTAATCTTTTGCGCATGCTGTCTCTCACTCACCGCCATTAGGTGGTTCCATCAATATCACACCTAGCGAGGCAGAAGAGGTAGTGAGTGGCTGTTGCTAGGTTTTCAGGACTGGTATCCTAGGAGTCTTCGCCTATTGTGACGCTTTGACGCCTACAACCTGTCAGCGAAGTATTATGTGCTCACCGCTTCTCTGGTTGCAGGTGAAAGTTGTTGCGATGCGCTTCTCCTGATTTAATCGTCTCTCGTCTTCTACAACTGTACTCTGTCCGTATTAGGCACCGGTAGTGGCTCAGCAAGAGCATGGCCGTGTATTTGTTCCTTCTGTCGCGATAAGAGTTTGCGAAGCGATGCATCCATTCCACGCTCTTCCTAACGGGCAAGACGCTGACATGTGCATGTTTACAAGTTTACATTCTCAGCTTCGCGCGGCGTCACGTAAACGGCGGATATCCCTTTTTGGAGCCAGGAGAGTGTCATGTTAGCGTTGAAGGCTCTGTCCCCATGAAAATCCGGCATCGCCAGCAAAAAACGGGCACAGCTCTGGCAGCTGAGAGGAACGCGTTCATGGATTAGCCATGACCTTATCCGACATCATGCGACTACGTGACATGCCTGATCTGGAAGTAACTGCTTACTCTAGCGTGTTATTCATATGAAAGGGTTAGGGTAGTCGAGCCTTTCAGGACCTTTGAATTTCGATTCAATCATGTCAGTCCTATAGGCCATGCAGGCACTGTCGCACGGCTTGGCTAAACGAAGCTTTACATATATATCGGGTAGTCTCTCACATAATTTTGTAGTTTGCATTGTATGTTGCGGAGATATGTGAAATAACAGAGGTGCGAATTAACGGGCTGGTGACTAAGAGCGGAGCAGAGTAAATGTACGCGAACGGGGATCCGCATGCGAAACCGCGGACGAGAGCTATTAATGCTGACGCCTCATTCCTCTTAAAGGCCGAGCTTAAGTGTGTCCCTCTCCAATGTTTTCGCGTTACAAGGGCGCTTAGACCATGTTGCTGCAGCGGCTTACCTGCTGGCTAGTGTAGGGCTGTATAGTACATGATAGTGGCTTCATCTACCTGCGTCGACTGCAAATCAATAAAGGCGAATTGCACCATCGTGTACTATACGCTGCCAAACGATATTAAATAACACGGACCTTTCACTAAGACTCCTCTTTTCTGTCTGCTTGTTTTCACTACATCCCCATCAGTTGACTCGTAGTACGGCTCACGAATTCATCGAGCGTGCACAGTTGTTTAGAGCGAGCTCTATACTCTTCGCACTACAACCTACAACTCCCGAGATCACGTGGCACCGGAAATGTGACCTTGAGTCGAGAGTCATCATAGTGGGGAGCCCCGAAAATTTGCGCCTCTTCGCACTGTAGCTCTGAAGGTCACTCATTTGTCCGTTTGATCTCGAGCCAAGAGATGCCGTCGTGAAGGCCCCCGGGAATATCGAACACATAGGGTTCTTCATTCACCATGTGTATAGATGGGGTTCAACTGCTCCGCCGGCGCCTCGTTGCTGCGTCTCGCCATGGATGAGGTGCGTATCGAGTCGCGTGTGTGAACGGTTCGGCGCAGGCTGATGCGTAGACATGCTTTACATTTCCTGCGCTAGGATAGCTATACATAACTGAAATAGAAACCTCAGCAATTGTCTCCTCTGACAAAACATTCACGTTCTTTTCTCTGCCGCAGGTACTCCGAAACATCAGAGCTGCAGCCGCACGCGATGTTCGATGCGTCGCACCGCGTGGTTGTCGTACCTTCGGCGCTATTCAACCAGTCGGTGCCCATGAACAGCTCAGCTTTCGCCCTCCACCTGTCGCGGCTCGGTGTACGCTTCTACCGGGCGCTGGTACGCGTGCTCTTCGATGACCCTTACGAGCTCGAGGCGCCCCTTCGCGATTACGGGGCGCGCGCAGTCATGAGCAAGGTCGTCGAGCAGCTCCAAGGATGCCTGCTGACAGACGCGCGGGATGCCTACTCCGAAGACAGGCCTCTTTTCGACGGCAATGACGTCAAGAAGGACCTGCTGGATCGTGCTACGGCCCTGGCGTTCGCTTACAGGTATTAGTTAAGCTCAATAAGCAGTATAAACTAAAGATTCTACAGGCCTGCGCACCTACATGTAGTCATGATGACAATACATTTGAAAGCTTCTACGAAGATGCAGGACCTCTCGGCAGAATATAGATATTCAGCTCTAAGCGAGGATGACGACACCTAGAAGCAATTTGAACCATAATTTCAGAGATATCACTGCGCTGTAGAATTAGGCGGTAGGACAATTAGAGGGGATACCGGTAAGCTGTCTAAGACGATAGATTTGATTAAAAAAACGCCAAAGTATGAAAGCTGATATAACCATGGCTTCAGAAAAGCTTCAGAAACTATGAAAAGGAGAAAAACAGTAGGGAAGGATTAGGTAACTACTCATTTGTTGAAGGACGGAGGGTATCGTGCTAGGAACACTGGCCACCCTGCTTACGCAATGCCTCGTGCAATCGACGGTACCGGAATCATGAAAGAACGCTAACATTACCTTAATTCACAAGAACGGGGACGCTATAGGACTTAACAAAAACAGACTAATCTGGTACTATTTGTTACATATAAGGCGTTTACTAAGGTAATCGCTAACAGAATCAGGACAACCTTAGACTTCAATCAAGCAAAAGATCAAGTAGGTTTTCAGAAAGAGCATTCTACTATCAATAATATTCATACCATCGACCAGGTGATAGAAAAATCGTCGGAATATAACCAACCCGTATACATAGCATTTCTTGATTACGAAAACGAATTTGACTCAGTAGAAACATCAGCAGCCATGTAGGCACTGTGAAATCAGGATGTGGATGAGCCGTATGTGAAAGTATACCGGAAGATATCTATAGTGGCTGCGCAGTAACCATAGTTCTTCAGAAAGAAACAAAATTTCTATAAAGAAAGGTGTTAGGCAAGGAGACACGATCTCCCCAGTACTATTCACAGCTTGATTTGAAGAAGTATTCATATACTTTGAATGGAAGCAGGTAGCGATAAGGGTTGATGGAGAACACCTCAGTAATCTGCGATTCGCTGATATTGCCTTGCTAAGTAACTAGGTCAATGAACTTAAATAATGATTGATGACCTAGACAGGAATAGCAGAAAGGTAGGCTTAAAATCAATGTGCAGAAGACTAAGGTAATGTTCAACAGCCTCGAGAAGGAACAGCAGTTCTCAATAGGTAGCGAAACCCTGGAAGTTGGTTGGTTGGTTGGTTGGTTTGTGGGGTTTAACGTCCCAAAGCAACTCAGGCTATGAGAGACGCCGTAGTGGAGGACTCCGGTAATTTCGACCACCTGGGGTTCTTTAACGTGCACTGACATCGCACAGCACACGGGCGCCTTGCTTTCCGCCTCCACCGAAAAGCTGCCGCCGAGGCCGGGATTCGATCCCGCGTCCTTGGGAACAGTGGAAGTGGTAAGCGAATATGTCTGCTGAGGACAGGTAGTAACTGCATATTCGGACCATGAAAAGAAAATAATTAGGAGAATAAGATTGGGATAGAGCACATTTGGCAAGCACTCGCAGATTGACTAGCAGCCTACCGGTATCGCTTAAGAGGAAACTGTACAACAGTTATATCTTACCTGTACTCAATTATGGGGCTAAACGTGGAGGCCGGACACTTGACAAGAATTTCAGGTGGGCGGACGTACTCTTACAACATGGTTGTTTTTGTGCTGGCGCATTAAATATTCGCGGGCTGAGGGTCTCGATGCTTGCTGAACAAACTGTAAGGAGAGGTAGCAGACTGCTACTGACCCGCTACCGAGTTTCGGTAGTTTTGAGGCTCAGCTGCTGAACCAAAATACCTGGTTTCGAACCCGACCTCAGCGGCTGTGTTTCGATGAAGGAGAAACTCAAATTTGTCAGTGGGGTGGCAGCGAAAACACTGCCAGATATGTAGAGGGGGTAATACTCCCCCCCCCCCCCCCCCTCCCCCGCTTACAGCACTTAGGAGGCAGTCTACATAAAAACGACAACCCTTCGAGGGCTTCCGCTTCAGGGCGTCGGTGATAATTCGGCACTGGTCTGTAGCAGTGGAGCTCGCCAGAAGTCTCCCAGTATGATTTCGCCGCAGTTGGGAATGGAGGGTGTGGAAGGTAAGGCATGTAAGGAACTGATCGGGGTAGCGGGAACGAAGGAGAATAGGGCAGGGAACAGTGGTGGTGGTGAAAACATTTATTGTTATATTTACAGAGAGGTATAGTCACCGGGATGCCTAGACAGGCACTCCATTGGCGTTTGCCGCAGCCCAGGCGCGCTGCGTTAAGACCTTTTGGGCCTCTAGGGTGCAGCAGCCGGACAGGGTCGCCTCCCAGTTCTCTCGGGTGGGGTTGGGGTTAGGGGGCAAAGATGGGTTTTTCTGGCAGGCCCACACCATGTGGTAGGTGTCAGACACCTCCCCACAGTGAGATCACAGCCCCGTCAAATTGTGGATCAAAATGTTTCAGAGTATCCGGGCACAACAGTGTATTGATGAGCAGGAGCATCCGCTCGATGGTTAGCTTTCCCCAGCCCTTTGCACGGGGCGGGAAGAATTTGGTGCGTGCATATGTAATATTCATATATTACAGATCCACGCACCAAACTCCGGTAGGCGTCTAGAGTCAACGCCAGTGGTTAAGTTAAAGGAGAAGGAGCCGGCGATGTGCTGTACGTTGTCAGTGCACGTTAAAGAACCCCAGGCGGTCGAAATTGTTCCGCAGCCCTCCATTACGGTGCCCCTTTCTCTCTTTTTTCACTTGCACTTCTCTCTTTCGCTTACGGCATGGGCATGGTGTTCGGCGCAATGTGTAACATTTACAGCGCCTTTACTTGTCTATAAACAAATTTACATTTCTACTTGCGCTACGACGACGCTTATAGCTTATGTACAGCTTTAGGACGATCAATGTTGCGTACATCAATTAGACGTTGCAGTCGTTGGTTCCGAGACCTATGGCACAGCTGTAACGTTAAGTGGGCACTACAATAAGCGGCACATAATGTAGAGGAAAACACGGTGTTGATCTTTTTCCTCTAGACCAGCATAAGTCTGTAACGTAAGCAAATGAAAGCATGTGCACACAAATTTTCCAAGTAACTATCTGATTTCACGGTGGACCTGTATGGTTGTCTTGTTAACGAAAGCTGAATATGACCCAAAAACATCCGCGGCGGCCGCTTTTCGATGGAGGCCAAAAGCCAGGTGCCCGTGTGCTGTGCGATGTCACTGCACCTTCAAGAACCCCATGTGGTCAAAATTACCGGAGCTCTCCATTACGGCGTCTATAATAACCTCAGACACTTTGAGACGTTAAACCCCATAACCAAACTAAACCAAACCAATACGAAAATACTAAATTACGCGACGCCAAGGCGACGAAGAAAATCGAGCGTTAGCTCATTGAAAACTATCTGTTGATGGCAGTTATGCCTGCTTATCGCGATGTCATAACACCTCCACGATGGCTCTGAGTAAGACGCCTGGCTACCGATCAGAGTTCCCGAGTTGAAACCCCGACCGCCAGCTGCTATGTTTCGATGAAGGCGATACAAAGAGGCGCCTTCGTGCTGTGCGATGTCAGTGCGCATTAAAGATCCGGCAGAAACCATAGTCAGCTAATCAAAACTAGCGATAGGTAATTATACATTGGGAACATTCTCCCCGTAAGCATGCGCATATTCTGGAAAATTCTCAGCCACCAAGGCACATTCGCCTTATCTGGACGTCTGCTCATGCCTCACTTGAAAGAGGCTGATAACTAGAATTGTCCCGCCGAGCTGGGCCGTGCAGCCCACCAGCTATACACTCCGACAGGGACAGGTTGTCTTTTCATAGAGAAATAATTAATGCAGCACTATAGGCTTGCCAGACTCAGATTCTCCATACAGACAAAGTGCTATCCGAACGCCAGGCCAGAGCATGGGCTAAATTGAAGCTAACATCTATCCAAATCTCGAATTATGTATCTTATATTTGGAAGCACTCTATTCAGACAAATGCAAAAATTGAGATACCGAAGTCTATCTAAAACATGATGAAACTGCCCACGGTCCCTGCCCGCGAGACACTTCATGCGCGACTGTATCACTGGGAGGCACTAATGCTCAGCCCCGACCCACCGACTCAGATCAAGCTCTTCCAGCTAGCTGACAGCGTTGCCGCAGATCAAGCTCCACCAGCTGGCTGACAACGCTGTCGCTACACAGAGACAGCTACCGTCGTTTAACCAGCGGGGCGGCCATTAGGGTAACTTCTCTGTTTTTGGCTGGTTATAAAGTTTCCCCACCACCACCCTCCGAGGTGGTGTGGCCGAAATTACTCCGCAGCGCTTCACTACGACATCTCTTCCTATCTTTCCACTTTCACTCCTTTCTTCCTACCTTCCTTTATGACGTGGGTCAGTTGTCCATTGGGATGTGTCACAGATACAGCGCCAATGTGCAGGCCAACATAACTCGCGACCATGTAACCCTCTTCCCCGTAGAATATCCCCAACTACCACCACCCCGCCACTACCTGCTGCTAAAACCACTGCGCTGGCTAATCAGAGTGATGCATCCCAGTTTAAGCTATATCTGATTAAGCCATTTTCTTGAGTTTCTTCTAATTTGAGCTCGCTCAAGGATTTTCGTTTATACTGACCGTTTATTTCATTATCCATTTTTATTTGCCCCTCTCTTATGTAGAACCCCGAAGGAGCACCTAGATTAATAAATGATGATGATGAAACACACAGAAATAATTTAGAAATTACCCCATTTAGCAGTGTATAAGCTATGAGGCACGCGTTTGTCAACTGCTGGCGAATACATTGAGAAAAAGTTAGAGGGTCTCTTCGATATCTCTTAAGAGGAGAATGGCGGAAGCTATATCCTTCATCTCCTAACATTTGCCTCTTATCGTTTGCCTCTTTCTCTTTGCCTCTTTTATCGTTTGCCTCTTTCTATTTGCCTCTTATCGTTTGCCTCATCTTCTGCCTCTTTCTGTTTGTCTCTTCCGAAATCATAATGGTCGTTTCGTAGTCTTGGTGAGTCATGGTTAGTCACTGTAATCATTATCACTCATCGCTAAAAATTTTTTCTCGTTTCCTGTCAGCTGTGGTAATTTAATGTCGTCGTTTGACGTATTGGTCGTTTCGTACTCGTAATGTCATGTCTGGTCATTGAAGTCAACACTTATAAGTATTTTTACTCATTTCCAATCAGTTGCGGTCATTACAATTCGTCGTTTCACATAGGGGTCGTTTCGTAGTCATTAGCAGTCATGATGAGTTCTGCCTAGTCATTTTATTCATTTCCACTCAGTTGTGGTCATTACATGTCGTTGTTTGAAATATTGGTCATTTCGTAGTGGTTAGCAGTCATGAGTAATGCCGACTCATCGTAGCCGTTATAGCACGCACCGCCAAGCATTTTTACTAATTTTCAATCAGTTGCGGTCATTACAAGTCATTATTCGTGATTAATAATTATCATTATTAGTCATTAGCATTAGCCCTTAACTCTGTCGATGTCTATAACTCTTATTCATTACCTTTTACCGTCAATCGTTTCCATTCTTAATATTCTACCTGACACATCCGCTATTTGAAGACTAATATATCAGCTCACAGATGCGACGCACAGGTCACACGCACAACTCCCGCGCACAGATTTTCGCTCCATGAGCACGGAAAGGTTTACAACGTTAAACTACTTTACCATCACTTTGAAGCTATTACCTTTCTAAAGCATCACAATAAATGTGTATTGTGACGCCAGACACGCTTCTCACATCTTCTAGGCGTTTTTCAGTCAGCTCTTTCTCCAAGACGCCAAACATCTTGAGTAGTCCGACATATGTTCGATTGAACCATCCCACATGTAGCTGGGTATGCAGACGATGCGTTTGCTCGCAAATACAGTTGTGCGAACAATAGAGTCCGGAGAGAGGATAAAGGTCAGTCGTAGGCACCTCTCCCTCACTACTGGTGTATCACGGGAAGACAGCTAGTTAAAATGTAGACGAGTCTGATTACAAATTACTACACGCTTAGACAGAATGTAGATAACAAATTAGACAACCCTACTTGGAAGGCTGCTCTCAAACGGCTTGATAAGTGAACTGCGCACCGTTGAAGACGACGGCGCAGACACCCACAGCCGAGAGTGTCTTACTGTTTGCAAACGCCGTGCTGGTCTATAACGGATAATATAGGGTCTAATATATATATGGTCTGATATAGGTGGTCTATATAGGGACTTACACCAAAACTCCGGTTATTTCGTGTTGCGTGTACTGTTAAGCGGTTTTGACCCACGCCATGGCGCCTTATTTAGTATGCATGCATGATGTCTCTTTGCTCTGTCCTTGTTTTATTCGCGCAGTTTCGGAGATGAATTGATCTTGTGAGTGCGAGATTGCATGCGGTTTCCGCAGACAGTGAAGCATTCTTCGGTCAATTGACACTGAATACCCGTTAGTGTGAGCCGGCAATTGACAAAACACGTCCTGTAATCATAAAGCTTTTAGACATAAAACTGCGATACTCAAGAACGGAAAGAAACTAAAGGGAAAAGATTATTCAATTGGCGAAGACTTTTCAAAGAAAGTTCCTGAACTAAGAAAGAAACTATGGGAAAGCGCGAAGCTGAATCGAGATAAAAAAGAACGGGTTTCCTTGGTTTTTGATAAGTTATATATCAATAATATCCCTTACGTATGGGACTGCGAAAAAAATGATAAAGTGAGGGTTCAAAAAAAAACGACGAGGTCACCGCAAATCGGCCCGTGACGCGAAGTTGCTCGCAGCTGCGAAACCGCTCACCGAAAAAGTGAGCAGTTCATTTAACTCAGCTTCTTTCTTCACTAACACAGATAGCTTGTTTTGCCATAGTAACACGGGCCAATTTAGTACAAAATGCTTGAGAATAGTTAACATTAACGCACGCAGCGTTGCAAACAAGAAAGACTCGCTTGAAATTAAACTGCTGCAGTTCAACCCACACATATCAGTCCTGACGGAAACTTGGTTACGTGACGACTTAGCAGATGACCTGGTATTTCCTCCTCATTATAAAGTCGTTCGCAAGGATAGGACCTCAAGGGGTGGCGGCGTAGCCGTTCTCTTGAAAGACTCTGTAGAATGCGACCTCGTATATGACGTTCCTGACCTTGAATGCCTTTGCATGAAAATTTCTTGCTGGGGTAATTCTTTTATCCTGTACGCTTGCTACAGGCCACCAGATGCCACACCCGACTATCTTATTAAGCTACAGCATCACCTGTCTTATTTCCGAAATAGGAAAATACTATTAATAGGTGACTTCAATCTGCCAGATGTGTGCTGGAACCGTTTCCAGGGCGGTACTAAATCTGGGAGCAGTGCAGACGTTATGTTTGATATCATGCTTACTCATGATTTAGCTCAAATTGTAAATCAACCTACTCGTGTACAAGGTACATCTTCCTCTATACTAGACCTAGTTTTTGCTAGCCGTCAATATTCTATGCATACTGTGTGTCACCCGTTAATAATTATGGGGGTATTATTAACGATGCGCCCTTAACGGTGCGCACACTCCCAGACACCCTTTGAGTGAGTGGGGGTAGCTGTTCCGGTCGCAAAGGAGATGCCCTCGACCCGCGTGGCAAGCTCAGCCGGAATTCAACTACCTTGTGGTGACAGAAGGGGGTGGTCGTTTGGTGCCCAGCGGTCGCCGGTTCAAACCAGAGAAAGGATCGGAAGGAGTCAGAAGTAACAAACAAAACACAATTTATGCACAGCAAGAGACGATACAAAGGAATACACAAGATCACTTGAAATACATAGACGAGAGGTTCACAGAATACAAACGCTAAGCATGCAATTACACAGGTGTCCAATAACGTAGAGGCTTTACAACAGATGAAACACGAGAGAGTACATAAACAAACACCAAATTGTTCACCGGGCACTGTAGCAGTCCGACGCCTCAAGAGTCACGATGTGGCCGCCATACGAGACGAGCGCCGCTCCCTTGAAAGTCCGTGGGCTTGCCAGCAGCGGGTGATTCCCGGGAGTCCAGCCGAAGCACAGGCGAATACGTCGCAAAACACGGACGAACTGACTGACTGACTCATCAAGCGGCGCGGTCTCTTTAAATAGGGCGCGCCGCGTCTGTTTGTTAGCACGCGTCAAAGCTAGCGCGCACACACACTTAGCTTCGCTGGTTATAGCGCTCTCTCTTCCTCCCATCGAGCCGCGCGTCGTCATTGGCTAGGTCCCATAGAAGATTCCGGAATTTTCTGGCGTATTCCAGTCCGATGAACCACCGTCCTCCCCGGGCAATGGGAAAGAGGGTGACGGCAACGCGTACAAAGCTACGCGCTCTCCCGCGCGGGGAAGGGGGCTTTCTCTACATGCTTTCCACGCGACGCCGCGCGGGCCTCGCGCCGTGCCGACTTGATGAAAATGGGCGCCGATTTCGTGACACTGTGTCAGTTGAAACAGGCATTTCAGACCATCACCTGGTAAGCGTGTCGATAGATTTAGTTAAGTTCCCTTCCCTCAACAAAAAAGTCAGTCACGTACGATCTTTCAAGGATTATTCTAGGGCTGATGATGCCGCAGTGATTGAACATATGGAAACTTGTTTATCCAGTTTCGATGAAAATGATGTCTGAAAGCTGTGGGAGCGATTCGTCGAAATGTGTCAATACTTTCTAAATACCTTCTTTCCAAATAAATGCAAAAAAGTTCACAAACGCACACCTTGGATGACGCGGAAGATTATTCAACTGAAGCGAAAACTAAAAAGATCTAAGAAAAAGAACCGCCAGTTAAGTCAGATTGAAACGCTTAAAAATAATCTTGAACGTGCGGTTCGTGAGTCAAAGGACTTGTACTTTAACACAACGTTACCCAATTTTGTTAAAAATGACCCAAGTAAATTTTGGAACTTCCTGAGTGATAGCAAGAAACATATCTCAAAAATAACATCGGAGGGAGATACACTGACTGATCCGATTGACATTGCACGTAATTTTAATGCTTTTTTTTCACAGCGTATTCTCTGAAGCAGGTACACAATGTGTACAAAGAGCGTCATATTTTCCTGTATCGGAGGTGGACTTTGTTAGCCTCTCTGGTGTATTTGCTTTGCTTTTAGAATTGAAGCCTAAAACTTCTTCTGGTCCTGATAATTTACCCAATGTATTTTTGCGACGCTATGCCGAAATAATTGCGAAGTTTCTTTTTGTGTTGTTTAAAAAATCTCTCTTGTCATCAAAACTTCCGGTTGAATGGAAGACTGCTCGAGTTGTTCCGATCTTTAAAAAAGGCGACTGCACATTATTACAAATTTATCGTCCTATTTCTTTAACTTCTGCATGCTGTAAAATGCTCGAACACATTATTGCTAAACATATTAACAAATTTCTTGAAGAACACTCCGTATTAAGCGACTGTCAGCATGGGTTTAGAAAGGGCTATTCTACAATAACACAATTAGTTACAATAGTACATACTTTTGCTAAAACACTGGATATGAATGGTCAAATAGACACCATATTTATGGATTTTAGCAAAGCATTTGATAAAGTTCACCACGGAAAGCTCATTCAAAAACTAAAAAATATTAATCTTCCAGACATTTTAATATCATGGATTGCAGATTACCTCACGAATAGAGTGCAATTTGTTTCAGTCGATGGGTGCAGCTCCAGTTGTCTCCCAGTCACCTCTGGGGTGCCCCAGGGAAGCGTCTTGGGACCTTTGCTTTTTCAGATTTATATAAATGATATTGTCAATGTGGTTACTCCAGGAACGCATATTCGCTTGTTTGCAGATGATTGTGTTGTATTCCGTCAAATTACGTGTACTAACGATCAAAATGAACTTGACCGGTGTCTAGAAATTGTTCTTGACTGGTGCAGTGAGTTTTCCATGGTTCTTAACACTGAAAAAACAGTTTCGATGCAAATAACACATAAAAAGAACCCGATTAACCATGCGTATACCCTTGGATCATCAACACTAAAGCAGGTTAATAGTTACAAATATCTAGGTGTAACAATAACAAGCAATCTTTCCTGGAACTCGCATATAGATAACATATGCTCCTCTGCATTTAAAAAGCTGTTTTCTGAGGCATAAACTAAGAAATTCTCCTTCTCACGTAAAACTGCTAACGTATAACGCTTATATCAGGCCAAAGCTTGAGTATGCTTCGGTTGTATGGGACCCATTTACTAAGCTTAACATAAAGGGTTCAAAGAAAAGCTGTTAGGTTTATCTATTCGAAATTTAGAATCACCGACTCCCCCACTGATATCATGGCGACTAACAATATTGAATCACTTGAAACGCGAAGAGGAAAATATCGCCTTGAGTTTCTTCATTCTTTACTTAACCATAAGTTAGCTTTGGATCCTTCACAGTACATATCCCCTTTATCCACACGGCATACCCGACATCATCACATTCAATCATTGACGCCGTATTTTGCGAAGACTGATTGTTTTAAATATTCATTTTTCCCGCGGACAATATCCGATTGGAACCATGTTATGGCACTGTCATAGTTTCGCAAAATTTGCCTGTTCATTTTTATGCATGTTTCTTTTGATTGTGTTCTGTATCTTCTGAGTTTTGTTACAATATATGCCTGTCCTGCTTGGACCCTGAAAAGGGTCTGCAGTATGTACTAAATAAATAAATAAATAAATAAATAAATAAATAAATAAATAAATAAATAAATAAATAAATAAATAAATAAATAAATAAATAAATAAATAAATAAATAAATAAATAAATAAATAAATAAATAAATAAATAAATAAATAAATAAATAAAAATCAGCGTTTATCGCCAGACAATTACCCGGTGGTTGGTATGGTCACGACGCCAATCGTTCTGTAACCTTCACGTGGCCATGTCCGAATGTGTGGCGTTTCTGGCAATATTTCGCGTAGGGCATTCCAGGAGCTGCTACACGTGCGGCGTATCTGGAACATGGACATCCGCTACAAGGGACTCGAACATCTGTCGGCTGACCACCTATTCTTCGTCTACTTCGCTTTGGACCACTGCGAGACCATGGGTGAGTTGCGCGACAAGACACGGGTACCCGGGCTCACTCCCCGCCACATGGTAAATCTCGCGGTTCGGAGCGTCCCGGCTTTCGGCGATACCTTCAACTGCAGCAAGGATTCCGTGTCCCACCATCACGGCGGGCCCAAGTGCAAGTAAGCGCTCTCATCGTGCGTTCGCATGCATCCGTCAGGGAGGCACTTTTATTCCATTGGCAGTGTCGTCCTCTTTCCGGCTGAAAATCGGTGGTCTGTGTTCTTGCGAAGCCTCTGCCCTCTTCCTCAAAAGCGGATAGGGGCATCTTCCGACTAATCTTCTGAGGCAGGGTGGCTCCTGTGGAACGCCCTAGGTTGGGTGTACTTTCTGGCACTCACCGGTAGAAGTGTCGGTGAACCAAATACAAATTCGCAATAGGAAGGCGATTAATGTAAAACCAAAATGTACGGTCTCTGTCAAATATTTAGAGGCCAGCGCTTTTTCGTGCCACAAAGCGTGGGTCGTAAGTTATTGCTGGTGTTCAAAATTGTCGGTAAAATAATAGGTTTGACCTGCTCTTTCGAATTGGTAGAATATTTAAGGGCACGTTAAAGGAGCCTCCCTTCATTCCTCAAAAGGAAGCCTCCCTGAGCTCTAAATATTTCAGAAAAACTGTACGAGCAATACCGCTAACGAAGGTTTACAGCGCCACATCGAATAATTGCCTGGGATTTATTTGTATCATGCGGTTTTTGCTGGCGCTTTGACAAAGACAATATTATAGACGCCGTCAGCCAAACGAGAGAGTACATCATCGAAAGAAAATAAAAAAAATGTCCCTGAAGCCGGTCTTATACTTATCCTTCATTTCTACCCCTGCCGGTATGCCAGCCTGCAAGTATTATCGCTCTTTCTGTCTGTCACACCGCCTTCGGAACCCGCCACTTCCCATCCCAAATGGACATGGCAGGTTTAGCCGAGATGACGATTAACTAGAGCTTTTGTGCGACACTCTATGAACGTCCTGGAAACTGGCATTGGCTCAAAGTAGCGGTTTTAATCTCTGCATAAATTTCTAATTTTGACACGTTCTGTAGAATTTTTTTTGTGAGCTTCCTGTATTTTGAGTTTTTCTTTTCTGTCGTTGAATTCGCATTGCTTTACCACACTCACGCAGGATTTTCAGTGGTCCTGGAACTCGGAGGCAGCGCAGTGGTTCCGGCGCTACACACCAGCGCAGGAAGGCAGAGCACAAAGGCTTGGCTTCCTTGCTGGAGCCTCAGCTGGTGCTCGGCTAGCATAACAACACGGCACCCCACACATAGATAACGCCGCTATGTATATACCTGTGGACGATATGTGCTACAAGAGGACGCTACGTCACCTGCGCGCACACTAGATGACGCGCTCTTGACGGCAGCGTTCTGTGATATTTATTCTGTGCGGCAAAGTTCATGCAGGAATATAAGTGAGAAAAACTGTAAATGTAATTATATGTGCGCTGTCGTTCCAGTTGCGCATTATGAAGAAAAAATGCGTACATTTACAATGGTTGTATACCACCGCGAGCGCTTTGTACGAACTGAAGTTTTTTTTATTGCTTTTACGTACTTTCTACGCTGCAATGCACACTGGACTCGATAGAAGTTTAATTAAAGTGCGCAAACTGTATCGCTCAATTTCGAGAGTATTCTGTTCAGCAGATGTGCAATATAAGGAGATAGACGAGTTGCCGTTTATTAAACCACTGGCTCTGGTTATCTGCTACATGATTTGTATACTAAGTGCGTGAGCCCGGACGGACGGACGGACGGACGGACGGACGGACGGACGCACGCACGCACGCACGCACGCACGCACGCACGCACGCACGCACGCACGCACGCACGCACGCACGCACGCACGCACGCACACACACACACACACACACACACACACACACACACACACACACACACACACACACACACACACACACACACACACACACACACACACACACACACACACACACACACACACACACACACACACACACACACACACACACACACACACACACACACACACACACACACACACACACACACACACACACACACACACACACACACACACACACACACACATGCACGCACGCACACACGCGCGCGCGCGCGTTTCTGAGCGAAGGAAAAAATTAGCTACGGCCGAAGTGGTGGCAGTTATGCTTGCGGCTATCACAATCATAAATGAATAAAAAAATGATACTTTTCAATAGCACGATCTCTCCGAAAGCAATTATACTGGAAACATGTCAGATTGGCAGAATAATGCCGAAATAGTATGGGCACGCTCCAAACTCGGGAAAATAAATGAGCCCACCAGGTCTCCCGTTGTCTTACCTTCCGGGTAAGATCTGGTCCACAGTTGAGCTAGTAAGCTTCAAAATAATTACTCTGCTCCTTCGTCTATACATGGCAGAATATACGCCGACAGGTAGGACTCTAAGGACGAATAAAGCACCTGGAGGGGCTTAAAAACAAGAACCCTTCCGAATCCGGCTAACCTTTGCCATTGGTACCCTGAACATTTCTCGGACAGATGCAAACTGGGTCAGTTTTGAATCTCGTGAAACACGGTAACTCGAACCACCTTTGCAGGCTGAATGTTCGAAACTATTTTACCCCAGAAGGGGCACAGCGGGGTTTGCGAAGCCTCTTCCAAGCGCACACCCCTTTGAGAGCCGGGCGCCAGGCCGGGGGACGCTTGTATACCCATTTTTACCGGTTATGTTATATAACATATGTTATGGACTTTTATTGCGCAGAAATTCAGAACATAGGTGAAGAAACAATATTGATGACTTTTGGCAGACTCTACTGCTAATTTCAAGCCCTAGAACTAGGACTAATCCCAATACATGAACACGCCTTCCCAGGTACAAGAGCTTCAAGCAGCCGTCTGTTGACCGCTTTCGCGACGAGGAGGAAAATAGCCAAGAAGCGCGGAGCGTCACTCTTCCTGTCTGGAACGTGGGGACGCGGAGGTGGCAACGGCGCTGCCAGGGCATTCTACGGAGAAAGCGCGCGCTCTACCCAGTCTTTGGCACATAAAGCGTCTTGAATTCCTGAAAAGTGTGTAAGCTGCTCAGCTGATAGGAGCGGTGCGCTATATTTAAATTCAATAAGCTTTTGTACCGCTACCCATGTCCTTTATTTTTTTCTTAGCTTTCTCAGCTTGAAGAATCGTGAAGACAAAGCTACACTCCCATCCCTCCTAACTCCCTAATTACCCAAAAAGCGGCCGAGAGCCATACCTTCATTCAAATAAAGGCTTCATTCATTATTTCTTTCCCGCCCCGGTTCGTTACATTTCCGCCGGGCGCAGCTTAGCTACTAAGAAGTGTCGCGGCTAGGAAAACTTTTTTTTTTGTTTACTGTGTTTTTCGAATTGGATCAAACCAACCAACCAACCAAACAAACAAAGACAGATGATTACAGAAGACAAAAGGCTGTACGCTGTTTCCACTGCAAGTCTTGTAATCGGGCGAGCAAGAGTGGTCCTCTGAATTTCAAACACCAACCGAAAGGGTTTCGCCTTGATGGCCTTTGTGCGAGTTAAAAAGCTGTGTTTGTAGAGAAGGGACAGAAAAAAGTGAATACCCGTACAACAAGCAGCCGTTGGATCACAAGCGGATGATATTCTTGGTGGCAAACATTTACGAGATGCCGTCTGGTGAAGTAAAACCATATCAGTGGAGTCACCTCGGGTTTATAAAAGTGTGAAAAAATGATGTCCGTGAGACAGAGTTACAATAATTGCACGCATCTTTCATGCTTTTGCTGCCAGTAATAAAGGTGAAGGTGGTCATGGCAACAACAGCCATTCTTTAAAAAATAAGCAAATGGGCTATAAATTGATTGTTCAAAAACTTATATTTTGCTAGGGCATTATGGGACATTATACCTTAAGGTCAGTATCATATAAGGATCACTTGTCCATTCTTTTTTTTTCAACTGGCCGGACATCAACGAGACGGCAGCATTTGATGAACGCAACTAGCAGCCAGTCTCAAATTCCAGGGCAGCAGCTCCTACCGTCGACGACAGTCATCGCCATTCGCCGCACGCACTGGCAAACCGATGGCGACTCATGCAGCCAATACATGCTTGTGTACGTCTAATGGAAGAGGTCAGCACCGATGCGCATTTCCCAACTGTAAACGGCACATAGCCGGAGGTTACAATTGCGTCGCCTACCAGAAAGTAAAGTATTTGTAAGAACGGCTGAGACTCCAATTAGCAGCAATCGGGTAGTGCTTCGATATTGAATGCACATAAAATCGCTGTGAACACATTCTTATTATTTTTATTTTTTAGAGGTATAGCTCTATGGCTTCTACTACGCCGGCCGAAAAGCCTTTGTCTGGGACGGTGTTCCTCTTACCCGGAAAGAAATAAAATGTATACAGCTCAGTCCTAGGCGGTAAGTTTTGTTTCAATTTTGTTTCAAAGAAAAAAAAAAAGGAAAATGATGTGGAAAGACACTGACGTGCTTAAAACTTCGCTTTAGATGCTCTAAAATGCAAGTTCGATCTGCAATCACATCCGATCAAAAGGAGATCACTAATCGGTTGCTCCACTGAAGCAAAGACGCGCGGTGTTCATAATTGGATTCTTACCTGCAGATATCTTTTTCCGCTAGGAGACGCATTTGACCTCCTACACTCTACCGTTTAAAGTCCCTGTAAACAGTACACTGCTAGACAAGAGCGCCACCTGCCATAGCTTCCAAAATATTCCATCTGTTTGGGTTGTCAGGTGGTTTATTATCAAGGTAGTTTATCGCCAAGTTTTATCAACAAAGTGGTTTATCAAGGCGCAGTTTGATAAGCGGGAGGATGCCCTGTCTAGTTTTAGACTCAAGGCCTAAACGGCCCTCGTAACACGAACAGCAGCGGCAGTCACTGGAGTCTGTCTAGCTTACCCCCCCCCCCCCTCCCCTATACACTCGCGCGCACACACACACACACACACACACACACACACACACACACACACACACACACACACACACACACACACACACACACACACACACACACACACACACACACACACACACACACACACACACACACACACACACACACACACACACACACACACACACACACACACACACACACACACACACACACACACACACACACACACACACACACACACACACACACACACACACACACACACACACACACACACACACACACACACACACACACACACACACACACACACACACACACACACACACACACACACACACACACACACACACACACACACACACACACACACACACACACACACACACACACACACACACACACACACACACACACATCTCTCTACCTAATCTCGTAATAAAGCTTTAATGCGAAAACCTTTTTTGGCTCAAGAGTGGTGTGGACAGGATTTATGGACAAATTATTACAGAGCGTGTGCTCACGAACTACCTACAAAGAAAAAAAAATGCTAGGTGGCACTTTTGATTTGGTTGGTTGGTTGGTTGGACAACTGATCACTATAATATAGTCTAGGCACTATAACTATAGTGCGACGACGCGAAAGTCTTTATAGCGCGGTGGTCCGAAGCCCTCCACTACGGCACCTCTCTCTCTCTCTCTCTCTCTCTCTCTCTCTCTCTCTCTCTCTCTCTCTCTCTCTCTCTCTCTCTCTCTCTCTCTCTCTCTTTCTCTCTCTTTTCTCTTAAATCCTCCTTTTCCTCACGGCTCGGGACGGCAGGTGTCCGCGGAGAATTGTGACAGATACTGCGCCTTTTCTTTCCTGTAAACCAACTTTAAACGCCGCTGATGCCGGCTGTACTGAGCGTCTGCTTCTATATGCCCTGTGGTGCGGCGTTCGAGGAAGCGCTATATGAAAGGCGCCGCACGGACGCCTCGATCGGACGCCGGGCACGATTAGCTTCACATATGCGTGAATTGTCTGGTGGCGTCATGATAATTCCTACGACAAGTCAGATGTAACGCAATTATGACGTCAGCTCCGGTTATTAGACATGGCCGGATGTGCCTTCACAACCTATCATGACGTCATGGCTGATGACGTCACCATGTGGCGTCTTCACAGTCAGTCATCTGTGTCATTACCCGTAACTAGTTAGTCATTAGTTGGTACTGATTAGTGACTAGTTAGTAATTAGCCATAACTAGTACTAGTTAAGCTGTGACATATGGTTATGGCCGGACGGACAGGTTTATAGCTGCGAGCATGCTCCATTAAAGGTACAAACTCGCTGTATCCCACGGAATCTCGAGAAGTGTATTGTCGTGGCCAGACGGACAGGGTCATGGCCGCGAATATGAGCCATTGAAGGCTTTCGCCTGATAAGACATTGCCATTACTGTATTTCGAACCCGTTCCAGAAGGAACAGATCAGGCTCTAGGCTGACGCGCGAGAGCACTATGCTATTGGTGCTTTTTTTCTTCATTGAATGTTCACAAAGACATCACTGCACAATATCAAGATCACTAAACATAATATATCAGCACCACACAAAAGTACATGGCTATATTAAAATTTCATCAGATGTGCCAGGTCATCAAGAAAACTCTTAGGAGGTTCAGTTTGGACTTTATACGCCTCTCTAATAAACAAAACACTTTCAGTGAAGTTATGACGAGTCGACAGTACATTGATATCTGCGTGATGGACAGTCTCGTCTTCCACAATCTGTGAAGGCCCAGGGCCATAACATTATAAGGTATACCGTTGTCACTTAAACCCGGGAGGTATCGAATTTCATACGGGGTTATGAAAGGTTGTTTTATTGCGATAGCAATACTGCGCCAGATTTCGAGTCGTCGCGTAGTCCCGGTGGAGGCCACGCTTGCAGACGAATAAGGAGGAGGAGAAATAGAAGGAGGAGGATTAGGAGAAGGGGAGAAGGAAGAGAAGGAGGAGAAGAAGAAGAAGAAGGCTGGTAACTGACGCTCTCGCGTCATACTTTTAAGGATGAGCTTAAGTGTCCTCAATAATGTAGCACCTTACACTGATAGGGCCTGATAGGGGAATAAGGTCGCAGGCAAAAGAAGCTTCCGCTGTTGCTATCACAATTTAACTAGCGTTAACCAGAGTTGACCACAACTAATTTTTTTTTAGAGTACGCTGTAAATTATCCTAATGAAACATAGCCTACCAACATTCCCTGAATGCATGTTCAATTGCTTAGAGTTTTTTACACAGCAAGCATCTAGTCGTCCACGTTACGCAGACTCCTTCCTCATATGTTAACATGAAGGATGTTAGAATGCAGCTGAAAGAAAAATGCTTTAACTGTAGACCATACATGCATCCTCCTGACTCGCTGCAGCACATCCTTTACTTTCCTCCACAGTGCACCATCGTATACAGACGTATGTGCGTCATGTTCTCGAATAAGTGTGAGTACGCTTTGTTTCTTTTTACAGAGGCGAAATACTGCAATGAAACATGCACACACCGTATTTCAGAGGACACAACTTTTCGATAATAGGCAGTCACTTTCCAACTGATGGCACTGGATGTGAATGAAATAAATTCAGGCAATGCTTTTGCCAATGTTGCCTGAATGACGGTTCGACGAAATTCATTCCTTTCATCATGCATGAAGAAAAAGCGTGATACCATCTTCTTGATAAACAAGTGAGAGAATCCAAGTCCTCCCTTACGAACTCTACGAAATAAATTTGTGCGACTAGTTCGTTCCTACCTGAAATTGCAGATAAAGATGCATATCTTCAACGTTTAGGCGTGACATAATCATCACTTACAGTATATATCAAACCAATTGACCATCAGAAAAACATGCGATCTGCAGTTCGTGCGAACACTGATAACCTGCAGCCTTTCCACGGCTTTCTTTTATTGTTCATTACCTCAGTTTCCTCGCTTCAGAACTGTTTCGAATCCCGATAGTGCTGAAGGAGCACCTCCTAGGTTAAATCAAGATATTGTTGTCGTTCACTGCTTACCGGTAAAATTTTAGAGTGCCACGTCCCATGTTCCATGTCATGTGCCACCATTTTTTTTTTTCAAAGTTTATCTGGGCTCCAGTGTAGATACAATACATTTTATCAAGGCGGATAGCCTCGAGCACGCTTTCCCTGAAATCACACAAAGCCGTAATGTCGTCTGCATAAGAAAGCGTTTTCACTTTTACGATATGCAGCTTAAAACTACGCATGTTTGCATCTCGGGTGACTGTCTTACGAAAAATTCGATCTGTGCAGCAAAAAGCAAATGAGACATAGGACGCTCTTGCCTTAACTGGTGAATGAACTGAGACACTCGGACTAAGACATCTGTTAATGATGATCTGCGTTGAATACCCTACATACACCATTTTAACACCGTCTAAAATAATGTTTTCTACATTGCAGCATTTCAAAGTACAGAAAGCACCTCATGTGACACCCTTTCTGGTCCACCTGGTAAAAAGGGAAGCCTCAGTACCAATCCAATCCAATGCAATGAATCTACAACGATTTCGATAGAAATTACAAATATTGCAATCGCTCCGGCGGAGGGACGAGCGTAGATACCGAAACACAAAGTCGCACATAGACCTGGGAGGTCACGGCGCACGGAGAACAAGTTTCGGCAAAGAATTCAAGCCTTGTAGACACAACGCTGGAGGTCATTTTGAAACCTTTGCCACGCCTTTGGAGTGTCATTTGTGGCCTTCGCACATCACTTCAACAGCGTCTCCTGTTCAGATCTCTCGAGGTTTATCAAAGATACAGTTAGATAGAGGTGGCCGAAGTTTATGCGCAAGAATAACAGGCCCACAGAACTCATCCGCAACGATGCATTGTTATGACGTTCTATTTTCGTCCGATTCAATGATGGATCTGTTATTCTATATGGAGGAACTTGATGCTGCGCTGGCAGGCTGTAGAAGGTCATCATCGCCAGGGCGCGATGGTGTTGCATTCTCCGCACTTGATAACCTTGGCCAAGAGACTTGACGGTATCTTTTGGATACTTGCCATGGTATGAAGGCATTGAACCTAATGAATGAAATAGCAGTCGTCTGGACTCTGGCATCACTTCTGAAAACGGAAAATCGTCACTTGACCATGCGTTATACCATCCAATTGCGCTCGCCAGCTGTGTAGGCAGTCACGGAAAAAATGCAACACGGATGGAACGGTACCCAGAGTGATACCAAATTTATCCAAATTTTATGTCCGGGTCTCGCCATGGTCGCTCCTCTATCGACAATATGGTGAACTTCGTACCGTATGCGCAGAAAAAAAGTTTTGAACAGACTGACACTTGTTGCATTGTTTTAGGAGATCGAGGGAGCCTACGACAACGTAGTCCATCAGGCCATTTTGGATGTCTTTATAGCTGCTCAGATCGGAGGTCGCATTTCAAGCTGAATACGCAGGTGCTTATCAGAGAGGTCCCTTTTTGTCCAGGCTGAAGGCGGAATAACGTCTTTACATCGAATGTCTTGCGGAGTTCCACAGGGTGGAGTACTGAGCCCAACTTTCTTCAGTCTCACTCTCGTAAACTAACTGCCACAATCTGCTCAAATCTTCATCTATACAGATGATATCTGCATTGGGCACCCAGTGTGAGTCGTTCCCGTTTTCGTCCGAGGCTTCAAAAGGCGTCATCAAAATTGACCGTTTACCTTCGTCTGCGAGGCCTAAATATATTGACCGAGAAGTGTTCCCTTGTGGTATTCACACCATCTAAAGCGAATTAAAGCACAAATATTTAGCTAAGATACTTCACATTCGACCAACGTTACAAAAATCGACCATGATTTTTTCTTTTAATTTGGGTTGCCTGTTAGGTTGCTGGCTGAGGTTATATTCTGAGCAGCTTCTACTCAAAAATACTGACCAAACATTTCTCTCTCTTTAAAATAAATAGTACCGTCTAGCAATTGTATCTCGGTTCTGCATTACCTCTTAGTTCGCATTTTGAGGCTTTCAGATGACTTTAGAAGTAGGTACGCTGTTGGAAGTTTGGAAATCCACGCAGCAGCATTGATGCCTAAAAAGAGAAGAAGAATCCACCTTACCTTCCACGTGACGAAAAAGGCGAGACGTAGAAGAAGAAGAAGAATCCGAAGAGAAGGGGCCACAAAGCACTACGCTCTAGTTTGGAAGTGACTAAACTGCGGCTACTCACCTTCGAGATCCTGGGCGCACATTTGGTAAGTACAATTTGAGTTACGCTTGTCACCTGGAACATAGGCGAGCCATTGTCTCTCTCCTCAGTTCAAGTCCCAGTGTCTACCGACTGACCAGCTGCGTAACGCTCACTGCAGTTCTATCATTCTCTATAAATTCAGACGTTCGGGGTCCTATTCCTGAGTACTATTTCAAGGTAAATGCTGTACTGATGGGGCATGACAAAGACGAGAAATGGGGCGCTGAGGACATTAACGTTGCTGTTAGTAGTAGTAGTAGTAGTAGTAATAACTTTATTAATAAACAGAGGAGTTTGGGGCATGCATGCCCCTGGGCCCCCGTACGGCCCCACTACACTCAAACGTTCATGTTCCTATGGTTCATGACGTCGGCAGCCCAGTCTGTGGCGATCTTCTGCCTAACTGGGTCCTCAGAGCGCAGCAGGGTCTCCCAATCCTCCCAAGTGGTAAGGTGCTCTAGACCCCGCGGGGGAGGATCCGCCGGGCATTGGAACAGGATGTGGGCGAGGATGGCGATGAGGATGTTGCAAAGGGTGCAAGAGGAATCGGTGAGGGTGTGGTGGTAGCGAGACGCACTATAAGGGGACGGGAGGGTGCGCGTCTGGAGCCGTCGCCAGAGCGTCAGGTAGTAGTTATCTAGAGATGGGTGAGGTGGGGGATAGAGAAGTCGCTCGGCTCGATAGGCCTGAGTTAGCTGTTATCATAAGCTCCGTACGTGACTGTACGCGTGACATGCACTCTGATAGCAGCATCCTCGAGCACAATGTGGAATCTGCAATTATACCGAAATGCATGGATGAAACCTTAACATTTTTTTTATTGATAAAAGGCCTCTACTTTTATCTGTTCACGGAAATTGTACTTAAGTGGTGTTCCTGAAGGGAATGTGCCTTGGTCTTCATTGTCTACACAGGTGACGACGGAAGTCGAGGCCTCCGTTGTGCCTTTTGGTGTGTTTTCTCGGTGTGTCCACAGCTCCGATAAGGAGCAGTATGCCCCGCTTCACGAGGATCAGCCATGCGTCCAAGTTTTGGGCCCTGGTCTACATAATCGCCGTGCCCTTGCTGCTTCTACCACTGCCAATCTACATGGGGAACAAGGTAACACATCCCACGCCCTTCAATTTACGGAGATAGGAACGTGACTTCAGATGGGCTGCTGATGATTGCTACCTGACTAGCATTGCCACCTACGTCGGGAATATGTATCTGTGCCCTTGTAATGCATATTCCTGCTGTAATATTTAGCTAAAACACCAGAACTTATCACAGGCATTTCATTTTCTGTTTGTGAGTCTAATACAATAAAAATTGAACATAAGTTACACTTAATTTATGCGATTTGAAAGTTGCAAGAGGAAACCGGACGCGATGCTGCGATGCGCACTGTCATGATTTCGGTCATACGCTAAGGTTCCTATTTCTCACTGTATACTTTTTCTGTGTGAAAATATTCAGAGGCAATAATTATGGTTCAAGAATAGCAAGCGATTGTAAATGTTACAACATCGAGTAAGGAAGTGCGTGGTAGAGCCCATTTTAATTAACTAACCTTGTTGTGAAGGAACTGACTGTTGGCCTGGTCCTCAAAGCGGTGCTCGTGTTTGTGTCGAGACAGCGCGAACAAGATGTTACTTTGCTCCTTTGAGGACTTGGCAGGGGCACAAAGTGCGTGTACACGGACTTTGCAGGCCGGCCTGAGCGCTTACGCCATGATCTGGATGGCGGCCTACTGGACTGCGGAGCCGATACCGCTGGCGGTCACTGCGCTCATGCCACTGGTGTTGTTTCCGCTGTTCGGCATTCTGACCACCACCAAGACGACCACCCTGTACTTCAATGTGAGTGCCTTACGTAGACTAATTAAGCTTTGGCCTGTAAAGAGCTGCACTTATCTGATGCGCTGGTGATATAGTTACTATGTAGCACCATTGGAGGTGCAGTGCTTCATGTTTGAACCAGCCGGAGTGGCGCTAACCAGCCGGTTCGCGCCCGTCCTTTATTGCTGCCTGTCTGCTTTCAGAGCACGCCGTGATGCAAGTTTTACAATGCTGGGTACTGCTCCTGATTTTTTTTCGAGGAACGTGTAGAGCTTTTACAGCTCACCACGTACGAGGGCTGCCCAGTACGTCTGGGCAAAAATCTTTCTCTTCACTAATGAAGGAGAATAAAATTTTCAATCGAAATGAAAACTTGGATGTTCTTTCTTTCCTGAGTAACGTATTTATCTTTGATAAAGCCCTCACTGCTGCTCCGATGCACTTCCGCCAGCTGTGCTCTCGAGATGGCGTACGTCGTGGAATCAGTGCAGACCGCGCGACATCAGACCTGTTTTCCAAAACGGATGAATGCCCGAAGGGGCGCGCTTCGTGTCCGAGGCGGAGTTCACCGGAGAAATGCGCACCATTGTGTCATTCACAGTGCATGGAAAGTGACGCGCTGTTGGGAATGGGAACATTGAAAACTTCGCAATATATTTCAAGTTTATTACTGAATGAAACGTCGCATTCAAGTGGACATGTTCAACAATGCCTTTGGCAAATCCACTTCGATCGACGCGTTGCCACACTTTCGAGAGCGGATTTCCCAGGCTGTGCTGTCACACCAGTTAATTTCATGACAGACGGGGAAACGGTATAATTTTCTGAGCAAAAAATTCGTCTTTTGTTGCCGACAGGAATCAACGTATTCAAGAAGAGCAAGCAGATAGGAATCAACGTATTCAAGAAGAGCAAGCAATACTTTTAGGACGAAGAAATCTCGGAAATAATTATCCTCTTCGTCTTTATAACACAAGTTGTATGAATTAGATTACTTGTATCAAAATGTAATGTCCACGGTGCCTAAAATAGCATTAAATCGGTGAAGAGGAACACAATACACGTGCAATATCAGAAAACATAACTCACTCAGAAGAATCTGGCCGTATGTGACACATCCAGTACGTTCGAAAATAAGCAGATTATAGAGGTGATACGAACTGATCTCGAGCCGGGAATCCTGAAGAGTGAAGTTGAATGGGCCTTAGCCAGCCTTGCTAAGAACAAAGCTAGCGGAATTAATGGCATTCCAGCTGAGTTGCTTCAAAACCTCAACCATGACGCTGTTAACATTCTGCATACATTATGTCAGAAGATTTGGACAACCCTGCAGTGGCCACAGGATTGGAGGAGGTCAGTTTACATCCCCATTCCAAAGAAAGGCAGTGACAAAAATTGTTCCAACTACCACACGATCGTGCTTATTTCGCATGCTAGCAAGGTGATGTTGAAAATCCTCCAAGATAGGCTGCAGTAGTATGTGGATCGGGAGCTTCCGGACGTGCAAGCTGGGTTTCGCAAGGGCAGAGGAACTAGGGACCAAATTGCCAACCTTCGCTGGGTCATGGAAAAAGCAAGAGAGTTCCAGAAACCCATCTACTTCTGCTTTATTGATTATGCGAAAGCGTTTGACTGCGTAGATCACAGCAGATTGTGGCGAGCTCTCCAAGAGATGGGAGTTCTAATTCACCTCATCTGTCTCCTCAGGAACCTGTATGAAGGACAAGAGGCCACAGTCAGAACTGGGCATGGTCTTACTGATTGGTTTCCGATTGAGAAAGGAGTGAGGCAAGGCTGCATAGTGTCGCCCTGCCTATTTAACCTATATGCAGAGTGCATCATGAGGAAGGCCGGTCTGGACGAGTCTTCAGCTGGAGTGAAGATTGCTGGAAAACGTATCAACAACCTTAGATATGCGGATGATACTACTTTAATGGCAGAAAGTGAAGTGGAACTCAAGAGACTTCTGATTTGCGTACAAGAATAGAGTGAGAAGTTTGGGCTTAAACTGAACATTAAAAAGACAAAGGTCATGGCGTCTTGCCCTATTAAGTCCTGGAGCATCAATGGACAAGAAGTGGAAGCTGTGACAGATTTTCTCTTCTTAGGCTCCAAGATTACCTCGGAAGGAGACTGCAGCCATGAAATTAGGAGACGCCTGCTTCTGGGAAAGAGAGCAATGGTTAGCCTTGACCGCCTAGTAAAGAGCAGAGACATTAATCTGCCAGCCAAGATCCGTATAACTCGTGCTATGGTCTTTCCATTTGTGATGTATGGATGCGAGAGTTGGACTGTGAAAAAGGCTGATCGCCGAAGAATTGACGCGTCTGAATTGTGGTGCTGGCGAAGACTCTTGAGAGTTCCTTGGACTGCCAGAAGATCAAATCAGTCGATATTGTCGACCATAAACCCTGACTGCTCATTGGAGGGTCAAATTCTAAAGTTAAAGCTCAGCTACTTTGGTCATCTGATGAGAAGAGAGGAGTCGCTGGAGAAAGATTTGATGTTGGTAAAGGTTGAGGGTCGCCGGAGAAGGGGTAGGCAGCAAACGCGATGGTTAAATGGCATCCTCGAGGCACTGCAGATGAAGTTATGTGATGTTAGGAAGATAGTGAGAGACCGGAAAGCGTGGCGTGACATGGTCCATAGGGTCACGAAGAGCCGGACACGACTGAACGACTGAACTGATAATTATGAAACCTGACATTCCCATGACATTCTTGTAGAACTTGGAGAAGTTGTTCTGGTAGATGTCACTCCTGCAATTAATTTTCCTAGAGGTTAAAACAATTATCAGGCCCTAGTCAAACTAGTTTGGTTTGTGAATATGCAGGTCTCGTTTGACTTAATTATCATGATAGAGAAGGAAGCTGCTCTCGCCATCACACAGCACATATCTTCTTTCACGCGCGCAGAACATTGGCTTCGTCTTGTTCGGATCGCTGGCGGTGGCCGCTGCTGTGGAGACGAGCCGTCTCCATCAGCGCCTGGCCCTCAAGTCACTCCTGGGAATCGGAACCAGCACACGGAGGTAACTAGCTGTGACGCTGAAGCCCTGCACTGTCTTGCTGCTGGAAATACTGTCCACCGCTTTTATCGTACAATAATTCCTAAGGGCGTATGCATGCTTTGTCCGTGGCGCGTCTATGTTCTACGGCCATAGACTTCTGTACTTGATGCAGCTGTGCAAAGGTCAAATAATAATCCTGCACAATTTAAGGCTGCTTCAGCGGTTTCAATTATTCCGGACGGCATATTAAATGACGAACTGTAGAAACCGATGTAACACCGGCAAGAACAAGGCTGCATTTTTCTCTTTGCATCCGACCTCTATATGCAGTCGTTAACATTTTTTTTCTGTCATTTGTGAACCGCCACAAATAAGGCCTGGTAGAATGTAAATGCGAAAACATTATATGTCTTACTACAACGGAAGCCAGTGATGGCAGCGGTGGCGGCGGGATTCTCGCAGGACAATCATGAGCATGCCTCTGTATTTTTTGCGTGACATGGCCGGGCACGGATCAGTCGGCGATTTGTGTGACGTCACGAGAGCGCACGTCACGGCCGATTTTGCAGGAACTACCAATGAGGGCGACGAGCACACCAGAATCAGAGATAGGCACCTAAAATCAGCATTAAATCTCGTAGCCTACAATTTCACTTTCAGTTTCTTTTTTCTTTTTGGCATGCATCGCGTAGTTTCATGAAGGCGCTTGCGATAAGTCGCCGTTTAATACAATAATAATTGGTTAACAGAAAAGGAAAGGCGCAGCATATGCCACACTTGTTTCTGTGGACACCTGACCCGCGCCGTAAGGGAAGGGAGGAAGGTGGGAGGCAAAGCTGGTTGGTTGGTTTGTTGGTTTGTGGGGTTTAACGTCCCAAAGCGACTTCGGCTATGAGAGACGCCGTAGTGGAGGACTCCGGAAATTTCGACCACCTGGGGTTCTTTAACGTGCACTAATATCGTACAGCACACGGACGCCTTGCTTTTCGCCTCCATAGAAAAGCTGCCGCCGAGGCCGGGATTCGATCCCGCGTCTTTGGGAATAGTAGTCGATCGCCGTAACCACTGCGCCACCCCGGCGGGGTGGTGGGAGGTAAAGCGGAAAAAGACAAATTCACGTGAACTGGGAACGTTCCGAAAGCGCTGGAATCGTGCCCCCTTGGACGCTTATTTCTTTATGAATGGAGGAATTTTGAATGAGGCTAAGCCTTTGAATCATGTCAACAGTGGTGCATGCCACCTCTGACTACCAATATATTTTGCACTTATTCTTGTCGTGCAAAAATAACCTCTGTTTTGTCAGTTCTACATGTCAGTTGTCTATTTTTCCTCTAATGTCCTTAAACCAAAAGGTATTCTTGTACGTGTAACACCATCTTGTGAATGCGTGGAACGTCGAGCTCGGCCGCAAAAGGGCTCGAATATCCCTCTTGTCGGTTGTGTTACTCTGTGCTTATATTAAGGTTCACCTGACAAGCATACCTCTGGCGGGTGCTTTTGGCTGGGGGGCTTGGCGGGCTGTAGCACAGCTGAGCACTTGACAAAATAATATAGAATAAGGCGTAGAGTTTTTACAATCATTAGGCATAGTCACGACTCACAGTTGTACTCACGATTCATAGTTATCCAACGTGGCATGAATCAGCCCTTTACAAAGTAATGCAACGTAACATAATGCTTCCGCATTCTGTCGAATTTTTAAAGCCCTTATTACTCATTTAAACAATATATATGCAACTTCTGAAAAGTAATAACGCAACCCTCTGCAAAATGAAATCCACGAAGTGGGACTCAGCACGTCAATCGACTCTTTGCAACGAGCGAGGAGAAAAAAGTCTGACACGTGGGTGTGTTTACGGCGTTTAAGGAGCGTGCTGAACTGTCACGTGCGAGCCAATTTAAAGCGCGATATCCATCGCGGTGAACGCCTTTGAGAATTCCCGACATAGACCAACATAGGAGGTGTTGCAGTTGCATAGACACACCACAAACGCCATTTTGTTCTGCGTTCCAGACTCCTGCTGGGATTCATGCTGGTCACGATGTTCATGTCCATGTGGATTCCCAACACCGCTTCGGCATCCATCATGGCGCCCATAGTAATGGCTGTTCTCAACCAAGTGCACGGGAGCGGGAGGAATCCTTCCGAAGGTTTTTTCACTCTTCCATCTATAGACACTACAGACAAGAGCGAAGACCGAAAGATCCTCCCTGAGTCCATATGCCACTCTGAGAGTGAGGGCATAACCCACCGAAAGGACTGTGTCCTCACTTTCCACTCCGTTTCACTCTGGGTAGCTCATTGTTAGCAAGGTAGTATATACCGTGCAAACCATCTTCTTCCTTTCGTTCTACCTGAATCTTTAGTAAGGTAGTAAAGGGACCGCGGATTCGAATAACGAGAGGGGGAAAAAAACGCTAGAGGCAATGGCTTACGTGCAAGAATGAAAAAGCATTACGGCTTTTATGGCCACAGTTTCGCTGCAGATGTTTCTAAATGCATTTAAATTTCATTCTGATAATATGTTTGCGCGTTTTTTTGCACATTATAATACATTATACTAATGATATTAGGATTCTGTCGCTACAAAGCGACGAGAATTTCCGAGTAGTCACAACCTGGCAGCGAGACGTAGTCTAATTGCATTCTAGGGTTCATCTATGTTTATTTCAAGCAGTTCTTCACTGTGTCAAGACTTGTCTTCACTAGACCCTGCGTTGGCGCAGTCACGGCGCCCTCTGCTTGATTTAAAAAATTAGTATTACTGTAGCATCAGTTCGCATTCCGAAGATACTTTAGTAGTCTGTTTAATACGTGCTGTTTAGTACAATGCTATTCAATACGTGCTGCTTAGGCATGGTGGAAACAACTATCCATTGTGGCTTGGGCTTGGACCACAATGTCAAATAGGCTCATGAGGGTCCTTTCGTGCGTGAATCCGTGATATTCCGCGGGATATCACGAGATTCCAATTCATACATATACGAAGCTGACCCCGCCTGGTGTCCGATCCACGCGTTCATGCTGCGCCTTTCATTTGGCGCTTTCTTGAATGCCGAACCACACAGCATACAGTCCGAGAAAGAATCTTTGTTGTGTTGTTGTTGTTGTTGTTGTGGCTGTAGGAAGAAGGAAAAGAAAATTCACGGGCCTGCTACTGGCTCTGTAGCTGAGCCACCTCCGCTGCCTCGTGCGGACAGATTTATTTATAGGAAGGCAAAGGCGCGGTAACTGTCTCACTTGTGTTCTGTGGACACCGCAACCGCGCCGTAAGGGAAGGGAGGAAGGTGGGAGTGAAAGTGGAAAGAGAGAAAGAGGAGCCGTAGTGGAGGGCTACGGAGTAATTTCGACCACCTGGGGACCTTTAACGTGCGCTGACATCGCACAGCACACGGACGCCTCTTCGTTTCGCCTCCATCTAAACGCAGCCGCCAAGGTCGGGTTCGAACCCGGGTACTCTGGCGCAGTAGCCAGGCGTCTTACCACTGCACCACCCCGGCGGGACACCGACAGAGGAGAATATAGATAAGAAAAGGAAGAGGGAAAGAAATACGCGCGACGCGGAGGGAGGTAAGAGAAATAAAAAAGAAAGAAAGAAAGAAAGAAAGAAAGAAAGAAAGAAAGAAAGAAAGAAAGAAAGAAAGAAAGAAAGAAAGAAAGAAAGAGAGAAAGAAAGAAAGAAAGAAAGAAAGAAAGAAAGAAAGAAAGAAGGAAAGGAAGAAAGAAAGAGGTGTGGAAGAGGGGGGGGGGGGGGGGGCTAGCCACTGTAATGTAAGTAGTCCGAAGTGCTCCCTAGAATTATTTTTATTAAAGTCGATTTTCCACCCTCCCCCCTCTATATGGGTACCATGGAATGTTGACAACAGCGTCTGGTTTTCAAGACGAATTTCACTCTAATGGTCGATTGGTTTATGAAGTTTAACGTTGCCCCCCCCCCCCCCCCCCCCCCCCGCCCCCATGAAAAAAAATAAAAATTAGGCTATGAGGTGCACCTTAGTGGAGGGTTCCGGAAATTTCGACCTCTCGGGGTTATTTAACCACCGACATAGCTCAAGCACGCGGGCGTCTAGCTTTTGGCTTCAATCGATTTTTGCCTAATGAGGCTAGTTATGCTTCGGCATTCATAACTAGAAAACTAAAATGAGGTGGATTGTGCGCATTTGACACGTACTCCCAGATGGTGAAAGACAGTTTAGCAGTATACCTCAAAAGGAATGTATATAGAACCTGTGTCTTACCGAAACTCTGCTATCAGGAGGAGCTTGGAGGCTAATGAAAATAATCCAACTTAAACCCCAAACCCAGCGAGCTATGTAAATCAAAGTCAAAAGATAGCAAGAGAGTAGCATGGGTTGGGGGACCAAACCATCCAGTGATATTATACCCATGCTCAAAAATAAGAAATGAGCATGGACAGGACATGTGATGCACAGCATGAAAACGGATAGGAGTTAGGGGCAACGTACTGAGTTTCAAGAGAAGGCAAGCGTAGCATCGGGCGTCGGAAAGTTAAAAAAAAGGGGGGGGGGAGGGGATTGTGGAGGCGAGGTTGTTTTTGCTAAGTTGGCCACATTTAGCACAGGGCAGATTTAATGGGAGAACATAGGAGCGGTATGTTGTGCCCTGCAGCGAGTACAGTCCCACTGATGACGATTATCTAGTGCGAGCATATTTTTTTTATGTAGCCTTTATTAAAGCCGTTCTGGTTTCTTAGCTGATTGAAATGTAAGGTTTTTCTTATTCTACAACGAATACGTTATTTTATTCCTTGTAGGTAAAGCACTGTAAGCTTATCTGTCTTCACGTTTTAATCTACTTGACCAAATGTGTACATGTAGCATTGTAAACCTGGGAGTTAGTCTCTCTACAACCTAGAGGTTGTTGCTTGAGAGTATTGGGAGTTCTGGAGGCGTTGTGTCTCGGAATTTGAGGCCATTGAGAACCGTTAGTGGTAGCCATCTTGAAATTCTGGAGGAAGCAGGGACGCACTCAGCTAGTAGTGTCTTCTTAGCCCTTTTGTCTCAAAGCTCAACCTGCATCCCACAAATAGAATCCCGTCCGAGAGCCTGGAAGAATACAATTCTACAAGGTCTCAGGAAGCTTACAGATCCTTAATATAAATAATGTTTCTTTTCGGCTCTTCGTAACGTAAGCTTAATGGCGCAATGAATTCAGTACGTTGAGGGAGAAATCTGTCCAAAGAAAAAAGCGGCATATGCAATTAAGTTAGTAAAAAATAATTTACTTCTAGTTGCTTTTACGTACTTGTTTGCTTGTAATCTCGCAGAGACTGTCTACGACCCTTCGGCGGAACCATTGGAGCGAAGCGCCGAAGGCGGAGAGGTTCCGTCGGACGAACTGGCCGCGTTAGAGTGAGTATTCGACAAGAGAAACATGGAGATCGTTTGCAACATGGCGCTATGCGCATTGCTACAGACTACTGTCATGGACACATTTTTTTAGTTGTTCCTGGCCTTCGCTCCTTTATAACATGATCATGAATTGCGAGTAGTTAAAAAGCTGTCTTATTGACAAAATTTTGGTTTGAAGAGAAGTCAGGCAGAAAATTCAGGACCATTTATTCATTGCACATTAATCGCTGATCATGCTGTGTTCCCATGGCGTTCAATACACCTTATTGCGTATTACTCCTGGGTTGCTTCCAATGCTCAAATTTACTTCAACCTGTGCAGTATCTACGGGGGGGGGGGGGGGGGGGGGGGGGGGGAGAATAAAAGGTATTGTTCAAAAAACCGCGCATGTGTTGCCTTTCACCTCTGTGAGAGCATTATTGCTTTCAGGACATCGTGTCGTTCCTGCACCAGCTACTGAATTTTACTATTATTTAATGTACGGCCCCGGAACAATGCGATATTGAGAAGGCTGATCTGTCATGGTTTGAACCGTTTTCCGCAGTTGTTCGCCCATTGTGGGCTACCTTTCGCTGTCACGTCTTGCAGTACGTGTTCTACTCTATGCCTATTCAGCTAAAGCAAGACAGCAGCAAGTGCGATCTGTATTTCGGCAGTCGAACCAAGCTTGTATGTGCCTGTGTAGGGCGCAACATGAGATCCGTGTCAGCCACATGCGCCAGTCGATGCTTCTGGCCGTCGCCTATGCCGCCAACATCGGAGGCACGGGCTCCCTCATCGGAACGCCGCCAAACCTGATTCTTCAGGCGGAATACGCCAAGTAAGGAATTAGACCTCAATCACATCTCGTGTTGGTTGTATCTATATATATTTGCCTCAATCCTCCGTCTCATTTTAAATGTAGCAGGCGGGGAAGACGAAAATTGGCACATTGATACCTTCTGATTGAATTCTGAAATTTAGGTCAACAAATGTCGGCCCTTCAGAAGCTTCGCCTGAAAAGGAAGCTGTACGTTAATGGTTGCTAGACTAATGTGGTATTTCACATACGCTCTGCCCCCTCGCTGTTTAGCTACCTTTTCTGAAGACAGCCTACTTCATAATACGGCGACGCCGAAACAACGCCGGTGCCTAGAATCTGGTTTCGGCATTACATTTTTATGTTATTATCGCCACAATCCAGATAAAAGTTTGAGGGATGAAATTGGTGCAAAAAATTTTGCCATTGGTATTTTGTTCTCAAGTCATTTTCTTGCATTGGACTTTTAATCTTTTTTTATCTTAATGTGCGACGTCACTGATGATAAGCCCTATTTGGGCGGAACATACAGATGAAGACGATCCGACCCGGCATTCTGGAAGGCGATCAACGAGAGGGAGTTCGTGAGTGCAGAGATGGATTAAATTGAAGTTGAGAGAAATGTTAATGCATGAACACATGCTACCACACCTCATATAATATGTTGTTTTGTGAAGCCGTTCTTCATCACAAGCATTTGTGATAATCGTAAAATAAATTTACGCACATGACTGTGGGCGTATGCTGTACAACGCTAATGTGCAAGTACGGAGTTGTATATAATTCAACATACCTATCTAAAGCTATCGAAGGACGGGCTGTGGGCGTCTTCGCAATATTTGGGTTCGCCATTTAGGCTTTCTGAACACGTAACTTTGGGGTACACGTAACTAGCAAGCTCATAAATTTACATCATTACCCCGCACACATTCATTACCATGCAGAAGTGAGGTATCCAGTAACGTGAAATACCACTCGAGAGAGAGAGAGAGAGAGAGAGAGAGAGAGATAAATCCCCACTTTAACCATGCCGTGCGAACATACCTGCGTGGAAGCTTGTCTAATAGTCATCACCGAGAACCTAACAAGGCCGGTGCATGTACTTCTTTCTCAGCAGCGAACGTCATGATTACCTGATGACCGGTGAAGGGTAACGAATTGAACCTTCCGGTAAGGCACGAGTAATGGGGCGAGCGAAAATCTCGGGACTCGGCTCAGATCTGTGCTCGTAGCTTAGTTTGCTGAGCATTTATTGTCCATCCGCTATTCGTGACGTAGCTGCTTGGGTGTGCTAGCCTTGTCTTTAATGTCGGTGGTGACGGTCTTATCAATGAGCCATGGCCTGCTCATGCCCTCCTTTTCACACGACTGACGTAACACAGGCAGTCAGAGACTCCAGGGTGATGGCCGGGGCTCGAGCGTGAGCCGAACTTGCTAACGATTAGCCTTGCGGTTGAATATCGCGTCTCAGAAGATAAAATTATTGTTAGCAGCTTGTTTCACCATTTTCTGCTAAATGTCTTTACCTTTGCAGTTTCTTGCCACAGCTCTCAAAATACGCAACCACGCTCGTTTTGTCGCCAGTTGCAAAACTATAGTTTAGTCTTTTGTTCACTCAGATCACCTGTGATACTCACCAATCACAGAAAAAACGAAAAACCTTTTCCGTATACATTTCTCTCGGCACGCTGAGCACATTGAAGCGGCTGGATGACAACGGACATTGTCAAGCCACTTCGTGTTCTTACCAGGCCAATCACACTGACTGTCACAAAGTACAGAAATACTTTGAGGTGAAACAGCACAGCGGGACGCGAACAAAGCAGGAACAAGAAAGAATGCGATAGGGCACTGGTTTTCCAATGGGAGTTCATTAGAATCACCCCTCATAAGCATAAGAGAGGGCCAGTATCTTCAAGGTTAAATAAAAAGGAAAAACCCAGCAACGAAGTAGATTTATGCGTTGACAACTGCACAACATCACCAACAAGGCATCCATATAGGATGAACGGAAAAAAGCCTTTTATTCATCTCAAAGAGGATGTATGAGACTGTAACGCAAATACATGCATAAAAGCTGGCTTATTACGAAATAAATAATAAGCATGGTACAAAAAGAGACAGTAATCGAAAGGCTTTTGAAGCTTCTATGGTGATGGATTTAAACATGTCAAGATACTGCTCTCCTACACGGCTGCAGAAAATCAGTTTTTTGCTTGTAAATGTAATCACAAACTTAACCGTCTATGTCTTCTGCGGTGTTATGTTTTGTAGAATCAACTTGTCCAATCATTTAGGCTTACGAACTCTACATATGAGAGACCTTTAATGCAAAACGCAAAGCCAGAAACCAGTTAGTGCAAGGCTTATATTTCAAACGCAACACAGCTAAGGGGGCACATAACTGACAGAATCAGCTATGCTCCGCTGCGTTAAAAAAAATATCGCTTGCACAGAAAGATTTGATATTGTTACGTGGTTTGGGGCTATGGTCCAGGGCACAAGAAAAGGCATACAGCGAGAGACGACTGTCTACCACAGCACAGCATAGAGCGGACGATATGCTCAAACACTTTGTCCTCTTCGCTCGCGATCTTCAAAGCACGGCCCGCCGGCACGAAAAACACCGTCCCGGTGTCGGTTAGACAGTTTCAGGACACGGCGAATGGCGCGAGATATGCACTATGTCAGGTGGGGCAGAACTTGCAGAGTCCAAGATAGCGGGAACAATCTCATAGGTGACAGCAGTGACCTGACGGATCACACGGTAGAGTTTTTCTGAGAGTCCGAAACAACGAGGTAGTGTCCAGAGTAAGATGAGGTACCCAGGGGAGAAAGAAACCGTGTGATGAAGGCGGCTGTAAACGTCTTGCTGCGAGGCGGGAGCAGGCTAGTTGGCAGGTGTGGTCGGCACGAGCAATAGCGTCGCGGGTGTATGCAAGAAGTGCACCAGCAGACGTTGGACGTGGGGAATTTGTGGGTCGCGCCTGTACAAAAGATAGAGAGTAATGATTGACACAGTCATGGCGGGAGGAATCGTATGTGAATGTAACGCATGGGAGAGCGAGATCTCAGTCACAGCGGTCCAGTGAAAAGTACATAGAGAGCATGTATGTTAGGGTACGGTTGAGGCGTTCGGTGAAAGCTTTCGTTTGGGGATGATAGGCAGTGGCAAGCTTATGTTTGGTGGAGCAAGAACGGAGGATGTCTGATCTACATAAAGGAAGGAGCGGCCGCGTTTTGTAACGAGTTGACGTGGTGCTCCATGGTGTAAAATAACGTCACGAAGAAGGAAATTGGTGGCATCGGTTGCAGTATTGGCGGGAAGTGCATTCGTGATTGCATAGTGGATAGAGTAGTATGTGGCAACTGCAACCCATCGATTTCCAGAGGTTGTATTAGGGAATGCTCTTAGTCGACAGACTGAAGAAGGCCGGCATGGCGAATGTGGGGGTGTTTGCAACGTTGAAACAGATCGCTAGTACCCACATAGCGGCGTACAGAGCGATAGATGCGGGACCAACAGAATCATTGAAACACGCGGTCGTAATTGTGCGCGAGAAGCCCAGATGACCAGCAGTGAGCATATCGCGCAGTTCTTGAAAGTTTGCTTCGCGAATGTGTTTTAGTAGAAAAAAGGAGGAGGTTGGGGCAAGGAGAGTTAAACTTGCAGCGGTATAAAGTGTCACCACAGAGGACAAATTGGCAGACTCGTGGCGGTCGATGATACAGTGGAGCTCGGCATCTTGGCGTCGCTCGTCACCAAAGTTTGCGAAAGAACAAGTCGGCTTTGCTGGAACTGGTTGACGTCTGTGGGTCAACAGGATAACGGAAGGCAGTCGGCATCGGTGTGCTGCCATCGGCGGCTTTTCACCCGCTCATAACGTCGGCACTTTTCAGTGATGGCGTTGTTAGTGGAGGAGCCCCTGCAGACGAGCAAGTGAAAATCGTCTCCGGCAATTCCTTTGAGGACGTGGCCCACATTATCGGACTCATTCATGGCGCCATCGACCATGTGGCAAAATGCCAGGACGTCTTGAATGTAGGCAGCATAACTCTCCGTCGAAGATTGGGTGCGACAAGCCAGCTGTTCTTTCGCGGCAAGCTGCCGATCAGCAGGCCTTCAAAACAGTGCTCGAAGCCTCTTTTCGCAGATGTCCCAACTAGTAAGCTATTCTTCATAGCTTTCATACTATACCCTTGCCGGGACATCATAAGAGTAGGATCCTAGAGCTTGTAAGTGCTTACTATTTCGTACAGGCCAAGCCAATAATCAATGTTGGTGCCCCCATCCCCCACCCTCCCATCTCAAAGGCGAAGCCAGCTGCTGTCATCTTGGCCATGTCACATGGTCTCATGACGTAACAACACCCGATGGTCAATCAGTGCATGGCAGTTTCAGTGTCTAACTGCACCCTGCCAGAGCCATGGACGTGATATGTTCGCCCACAGTACCGACGCCTACAGCGCCAGACGCAAGGTTTATGAAGAAGAGGGTCTAGAACACTATTGTATTATATGAGGCAGGACCTATAAGAAAATTCTTACAGACTGAGGCGGTTTGAAGACATAGGTTAAACTTTCAATGGCACGTGTGTACCTTATCCACGTATAACCTCTACTTGCTGCATGAATAAAAAGTGTTCCTTCCTCGTGGGTTGGGTCTCAATGGAAATATATGCACTTTCTTTGTTCTATGTTATACAGTGACGTGTTTTAGAAAGCACAATAGAGAGATATGATACGCACACACATAACAAAGTGCAAGTTTTAGTTCTATAACTGACTTCGGTTCTTTTAGCAATTACATTTAAAACGAGAGTTGATAA